>NC_050582.1:9455047-10055047 GCF_011100635.1 Trichosurus vulpecula | reverse complement strand
TGGAAAATCCCAATGAATTAACACTGGAGATCTCTATTTCTTAAGACTCTCAATCAGTATCCCTCCATCACCCCTTCCATCTTTTGTACACCTGAGTCGGGAGCACAAATTGACCTACACACTTATGACTGATGCTCATCTAGGAACCCCTGCAGCTACACAGACCCTACCTGAATGGCTCCCTCCCTCACTGCTCCCCAAGGAACAACAAATGGCTAACGCAGAATAAAAAAAGGAGCAATGCTGACAACATACAGCATTTTGAATAAGGTCTAGATCTAGAAGAAAGGACCTTAAGGCTGAAGAAGCTCAGTTTGAATGCTTTCCTCCCTCCCCATCCCAAATCCACAAAAGTGGTGAGTGTTGGACCCTCCTAACCAAGAAGGAAAGGAGTCAAAAGGGAAGTTTCAGGGCAGGTGGCCTGCAGGTATGGCTGTGCCAGTCTTGAAGGAAATGGGATGGAAATTCAGATGAGCTAGGCCTGTCCCCCCAGAGGGGATTTAGATCTAAGATCTAGTCTAGGTGTAAAATGATATCTCAAAGTTGTTTTAATTTGCATTTTTCTAATTAATAATGATTTAGAGCATTTTTCATATATCGACATATAGTTTTGATTTCTTCATTGAAAAACTACAGTACAACAAATGTTGGAGGGGATATAGAAAAATTGGGATACTAATTCACTGTGGGTAGAGCTGTGAACTGATCCAACCATCTTGGAAACCAATCTGGAATTATGACCGAAGAGTTATAAAACTGTGTATGCCCTTTGACCCAGCGATAGCACTATTAGGTCTGTTTCCCAATATGATAAGGAAAAAAGGAAAAGAAGTCATATAACTTAAAATATTTATGGCAGCTTTCTTTGTGGGGATGCCCGTCAGTTGGGGGATGGCTAAACAAATTGTGGCATATGATTGCGATGTGACACTACTGTGCTATAAGAAATGATAAGCTGGTTTTTAGAAGAAGACATGGCAAATCTTGTATGAAATAATGAAGAGTGAAATGAGCAGAAGCAAGAGAACATTGTACACAGTAACAACACTATTGTCCTAAGAACAACTTTTATAATTACTCCAATTAACTACAAAGGGCCTATGAAGAAAGATGCCATCTACCTCCAGAGAAAGAACCGATAAACAGAAATATATATAGTATGGTTTTACGTATGTGTTTGGATGTATACACACATATCTGTGTCTAATGGTAGCCTTCTCTATGGCGGCCTGAAGAGGGAGTGAGAAAAAAGAGCACAGCAGAGAACAAAATAAAACTTAGAAGGGGGCACAGAAAAGCAGGGTATCTTTGAAAATGATCCATGGTACTTATCATATTGGGGTTTTTTTGAAGTAAATAGTATGAAATGGAAATTCATGGTTTTATATTTAATCCTCTTTTTGTGATGTGATGAATACATGGAAATGTTTTTTGTCTTTATGTATTTAAGTTCAAATTGAATGATTGTTTTTTTAAAGAAGGGGAACCAACCTGGCTAGAGAAGGAATATATAGGGATATAACACATGAATCACAGAATAAAAATTCAGAATAGACTAGAAGAGGAATGAATTAATGAAGAGAATAAAATTTTAAAAAATCTTAGAAAAAGGCACAGTATAAATAACCCTAATAAACAGAAGAAGCTGGAGGAGAAAAGAGGAGGCATTCTGACACTTAACTGAAAGGGACAGGAGAAGGAACAAAAAAGGAGGTGGCATAGATAAGTAACTGATTAAATAGAATGAAAAGAAAGCAATAACTTTAGAAAAATCCTCACAATACTAGGGAAAGAATAGGTAAGTGGCAGTTGTGGTAAGCAGAGAGCCTGTAGCATAGAGAAACAGCAAAGTAGTTTAAGCAAAACTAACTGCAATGATGTATAAAAGAGTAAAGGATAAAAATATTAAGAAAGCAACATTAAATAAAGAAATGAAGGAAAACACAAACCTTACTCATAACTTCAAATGTTAATCGTCTAAAAACGCAATAAAAATAAAAGGGATTGGTAGAATGGATGAGAAAACAAAGCCCCATAATCTGTTTTGTATCAGAAACTCTTTAAAGGTACGAAAGCAATCAAAAGGAGAGCCTGGACAAATGTGGCATGTATTAGGTGAATTAAACAAAAAAGAAAAGATTTGAAATGATGATGTTCGTCAAAATGACAACAGAAGCTTACAATATCAACAAAGAGGATATATTATTCTTAAAGGAGGCAGTTAATAAAATATCAGTGTTAAATACATATATGTCCAATGGTATAACTCAATTCATAAAACAAAAGTTAATCAAATCATAAAAATCTATGCGTAGGAATAAAATAAGGTGACTTTAAAGTTCTTCTCCATGAAATAAACAAATAAGTCTAACAAAAAGATAAAGAAAAAGGAAAATATAGGACTAAACAATTTTTGAGCTCAGAGACTTGATGTTTTCTAAATGTGAATGTTAAAGAAAAAATCACATGAAATCTTTACCAAAAGCAATGTACTAGGGCATAGATACATTAAACAGTTAAAAAAACAGATGCACTATACATACATACCCTTATAGAACATAAGCCAATAAAAATAGTAATTAATACTGGAAATACAAGCAAGATACATGAAACTAAATGGAAAATTGACCTGTTGAACCATGAGTAGGTCAAAGCAGAAATCATCAAAACAATGAATAATTATAGAAAAGTTTATGATAATTATGAGAAGATAAAACGATATGTTACGAATGAAGCTATAGTAGTCCTTACAGGAGTAATTATATGTCTGATAACATACACAACTAAATTAGAAGAGGATATCATTAGTTGACTAAAAATGAATGCTAACTGTGGGTAACCCAACAAGTAAACCCTTAAAAAGTGCAGAAAAGGAAATTTTGGATACTATAAGCAAAATAGACATGCTAGAAACAAAAACAGGACTACAGAAGCAGTAAGGAAAATTAAAAGGTGGTTCTTTGTAAACACTAAAAACAAAGATAAACTTTAAGACAAAGTGATTAAAAGGAAAATGGATAAGAATGAAATTAAGAAAATGAAATTATGAATATGTTAAATCACAGAAGAAATGAAATAAAAGGAATTGTTAGAACCTATCATAAAGTTACATGCCAGCAAAGTTGAGAATTAAGATGAAAGAGAAAAATATCTACAAACCTAAACTACCCAGATTAATAGGGCACTAAGAACAGCTCTTAAATAATCTAATTTCAGAAAAGGAAATTGAATGAGATTTAAAAGAACTACCAAAGGAAAAAAATGTTGGGTCTACATGGACAGGAAAATTTTATCAAACTTTTTTTTTGGAGGGGGAAAGGCCAGGCAAGTGGGGTTAAATGACTTGCCCAACTAGGGTGTCAAGTGTCTGAGGTCGGATTTGAACTCAGGTCCTCCTGACTCCAGAGCCAGTGCTTTACTCACTGTGCCACCTAGATGACCCTATCAAACTTCTTTAAATAAAATTAATACTTCTACTAAATAAGTTACTCTTTTTAAAATATTTTTTAAATTTGTACTATTGTTTTGGAAATAGTATTTTATTTTTCCCAATTACATGTAAAGATAGTTTTCAAAATTGATTTTATAAGATTCTCAGGTCCAAATTTTTTTCTCCCTCTGTCTCCTCAAATCCTCTCTGCAAGACAACAAACACTCTTATATAGGTTATACATGTACAATAATGTAAACATATTTCCACATTGTTACTAAAGAAGAAACAGAACAAAAGGGAAAAGCCACAAAAAACAAACAACAAAAACAAACAAAAGTGAAAATATTATGCTTCTATCTCCATTCAGACTCCATAGTTCTTTCTCTAGACATGGACAGCATTTCCTATCATGAGTCTTTTGGCATTGTCTTCCATCATTGTATTGCTGAGACCTAAAGTCAATCATAGCGGATCATCACACAATGTTGCTGTTACTGAGTATACAATGTTCTCTCTGAAATTTGGCTCACTTCACTCAGCATCCGTTCATATAAGTCTTTCGAGATTTTCTAAAATCTGCCTTCTCATCATTTCTTATAGCACAATAGTATTCTATTACATTCATATACCCCAACTTGTTCATCCATTACCCAATTGATAGGTATTCCCTCAATTTCCAGGTTTTTCGCCACCACAAAAAGAACTGCTATAAATATTTTGTACACAAATTATTCTTAAAAATTGAGAAAAAAATACTTTACTAAACTTTTGTGAGACAAATAAAATACTAACATCTTAACTAGGGAAGATAAAGAAAAGAAGGAGAGCTATAGGATAGTATCATTAAATAAAAATCAATTTGAAATTATTAAGTAAATTCCTGGCAAAAAGACTACAGCAACCTGGTCAAAAAAGTATCCACTAAGATCAAGTTGGATTTATATTAACAATTTGAGGAAGGTTCAAAATTGGGGAAAATTGGCATAATTAATTATATTAAAACAGAATCATGTTTATATCAACAGATAAAATAAAGCCTTTCATAAACTACAATACACATTTATGTTTGAAGGGGAAAAAAGAGACCTAGAACATCTTGGAATATAATGAAAAAAAGAAGGAGGTCCAGAGGGATAATAATACTTCCAGGATTCAACCCATAAACATCAAAACTATTGTGTACTGGTTATTAAAATAATCAGTGGCAAATATTAGACAAAGAATAAGAAATAACTAATCTCAATACTTAATGTTTGGAGAAACCCTAAAATTTAAATGAATTAAGGAAAAATTCTTCTTTTTTTCTTACAAGAATTGTTGGGAAAACTGGAAAACATTAAGGGAGGAATTTGATTTAAACCATCTGATAAACATCTTATACATCTTATCTTTAAACATTTAAATGTTTAAATATGTATTTATATATTATATATAAACACATATATATTAAATATATAAACATATATAAATATACAAAATCTTTAAATCTTATATTTAAACATCTAAAGCTCTTATACATTTAGAATAATCTCAAAATGGATATGTGACCTAATTATTAAAGGTTGTGACACACACACACACACATACACACACATGCATACACACAATTCAAAGAGGACCAAATCAAGTACCTTTCATAGTGTTGACCTGAAAGTTTGGTTAAAGGAGGCAAACCAGAGCTAGGTGATAGAAAAATTCATATTACTTATTTATTTATTCCCTTAAGCATAGCAGACAGACATACATGTATGGAGTCAGACCAGAATAACAAAGATGACAGAGATGACAAAGCTTATATACATTTTTCTTGAACAGACTCAGCATGTCTGTATTACCTCACTTGTATGATCCCCATGTATGTTTAACCATGATACAAGACAAGGATTTTCCTTAATGAAATAGGTTGTAAAGACAATAAGTCAGGATAGTTGACAAAGTGTCAATTGGAATTACAACCCAGGATCTCTGTGTTTAATTTGCCATTAACATTCCATAACATAGTATATGCCCATAAAATATTAAGATAAGAAAAAGTCCATAATTCAAGATAGTGTCTGGGGTCAAGGTTCTCACCCTTAATGGCCACAGACAGAGGACGGAATGCTCCATCTGGGCATGATGACATAAGAAGAGGCATTTTCTGAGTTACTCAGAGAACAAAGAAGCTGTTAGCTCCAGACTCTTCCTCTGTTCGACTAGTTCAGGCTCTGGATCTTATTGAAATTACAAAAATGATATAAAATGTTATTAAATTTCCTCAATAGCAATACAGAGGAGGTAAATTCATAAACAAATAAGAGATAAAATAAATAAAATTGATTATTTCAATGGCATGAAATTCAAAAACTTTTGTGTGAACAAAATCAATGCAACTAAGATAAGAAGGGAAGTAGTTTACTGGGAAAAATCTTTGACAAGATTATCTCTGATAAAGGTCTGATATGCAAGATACATAGATAATTAGAACAAACAAGTTAGCCCAAAGGCAATTCCCCAATAGAAATGTGATCAAAGGATATTAAAAAAATTCATTAACAATCACATGAAATAGTGCTCCATAATATTAATAAGAAAAGACAAATCACAACTCCGAGGTTTCACTTCACACCTAGCAGAGATTATAAAAAGTAGGAACACTTCCATGATATGTGAGAAACAAAATAGAGCATGAGATATTTTTTCTAGGACCTACTAACCCTCAAGACACAACCCAAAATGGGCATTATGTAAAAGAATAAAAGCAATTACAGCTACATCTATAGGATAAGAAAGCAAAAAGCCTAACAATGTAACAGCCATATGAATTAACACTGATCCAGAATGCTCTCATGAGCCTCCACATAGAAATGAACACACTGGCTTGGGTTTTGGGGCCAACTCAAGTATACTCTTGTTCCTGCAGTCCCCGTGGGCACATCGTACCCCCTGTCCTCCTCCCAGGATCCTGCTGCAATAAATTGCAGACCTCAGCTAAGCCTAACCTTATGAAGATGGGGATGGGGGTGGGTGGTAGACTATGAAGGGGAACTTAACTTTTGCTTGGGGCAGTCCCTAGTTTAGGGAACCTGAGGGCTGTGGAGGTTATTTTAAGAATCATATCCTTGACTCCCCAATCAAGCCAAAAGAGGCAAATACTACCTCAGTCCTTCCAGGAAACTAAAGAATGGAGGAAAGTGGCAGGGTGCAAAAAGCCAGAAGGAAAGTGGTTTGGAATCCATCTGGGCCAGTCTTGTTACCATGACAGCTACCTGGGGTAGGGATGAAAAGTACATTCCCAGAAATAGGAGGATACTGTGACAGCTTTGAGATCTCACCCCAGAAGTGAACTTACTATGAAAGAAGAATGACTTAGAAAATGAACAACAAGGGAATATAAGAGGAAACAGTCTAAAAACACCAGATATCTTGAAAAATGAAATTTGGTTAAAACAGCAAAAGAATAGATAAATCAACAGAAAAGACACTAAAATTTGAAAGTAAGATTAATATTAAGACAATTAAAAGATTATGGAATTCTCTAAATAAATATCACAAGACAAAGGAAACTGGAACAACTGATGAAACAGAAGCTTGTTCATAAAAAGGAGGTACAGAACTGCAGTGTAATGTGCAAAAAATGGTTATAAAGAGAAAGGGGATCTTGAGGGAAATTAGAAAGGAACAAATGACAGAATTTGTGGTCTGAACAGCAGAAATTTTGAACAGAATAAGAAAACTTGAATCCATGATGGCAATTTTTTTCCAAACAAGCAAAAGAAAGAATATGTCCCTCCCCAACCCCCCCGCCCACTGCAGGTGAATCACTTTTTTGTGTGAAAATAAATTGAAGAATTAGAGGGTAAACAACAGGGAAGGGGAGAAGTAGAAGATAGAAAGGAAAGTATCATACATGGTAATCAAGTCCATTGGTTAAAAAAGAAGAGAAAAAATAACTCGTAGCATTTCAGCAAAAAGAGGTACTACAGGAGAATAAATGATGTGTCAAAAGGTAGGAATAAAACAGGAGGAAAGAAATGATCCCAATGTGCTCAGAAAGACCACACCCTCTGAGAACATGTTGTCTCTTCCTTGAAAATATCCTGCTTCAGAAAGAGAATCAAAGTTTTTGAGACCAACCAGCATCTAGAAGGATGGAGAGTAATATGCTCAGAGAGGAGATTGGATAGCAAATGAGAAACAACCAAAAAAGGGATGAAATGAAAAATCTACAAAGGTAATAACAGAAATTGGGTAGAAGAGGGAACTAAAATATGGTAAGTTAGAAGCTTTAATTCTATGAGAAACACAAAGAGAATAAAGAAAGAAGAAATAAGTAGACAAACAATGAATCAAAGAATAAAACTAGAACAGAAAAGGAAGAGAATTAATTAACAGTGAAGTAAAGAAACTATTTGAAAAAAGTACAGAAAAAGAAAAAAGTAACAAAAGAAGGTGAAAGGAAAGGAGGAAAAGGGTGGAGTATTTTAAATTTATCACCTTACTGAAAAGTAAAAAAAGGGGCAAGAATTAGATAAATAAATTAATAGAAGAAAAGAAAATCAATAAGTTAAGTGAAATTCTGTAACTAGAGAAAGGATAAACAAGCTGGAGCAGGAGGTGTTGAGGGTGAGGGGAAAAGAGTGTATGAGAGTAGGGTTGCCTTAAAGTAGATTAAGTAAAACTAACTGCAGGGAGGAAGTACTGACAAATGTACAAGGGAGACAACCACAAAATACTAATTCAGAAATGTTAAAAATGTATGAGACAAATAAAGAAAAATATAAACTTAACCCATAAATCTAAATGGATTGAATCATTCAATAAAATAAAAGAGAAGAAAATTAAATTCCATTGTCTGATGCTTTCAAGAAAAAAAATCTTTAAAGCAAAGCTACAGAATGAAAATAAGGGATTGGACCAAAATTTACTATATATTGGGAGAATAAAAAAGCAGGAGCTACAATTATGCTATTAGACAAAGCAAAAAACAAATATATTATATTATGCTGAAATGAACCAGACATTAACCTAATATCATTATTAAACTTATATTTTCCGAATACCCTAAGATAAAAATTCATAAAAAGTAAATTCCATGTAGACATAGATAGAAACATAATAGTAATATGAACACTAAGATTCCTCCCTCAGAGCTGAACAAATCTAAGAGAATGATGGAAAAAATATAGAATTGGAAAATTTGCTGGAGAAATTAGAGCTAAATGATTTATAGTACTTCCTGAAAGGGACAAGTAAAGAATATTCATTTGTCTTAACACTATACAATGCCTTTACAAAAATGGACCATGTAATATGTCATAGAAAAATTTTAAATTATTATAAAAGGACAGAAATACTAAAGATATTCTAATCTATGAATGTTACATGAATGTAATGTGCCATACCATAAGTACTGACAAAGGGGACACTTACAGAGGATACTGAGAAGACCCCTATATTGATAAAGACTGAATTGAGCAGAACTAGGAGAATAATTTATACAATGAAAGAAACACTAAAAAGGAAAAAAAATAAAATTTAGAATTGTGATCAATGCAATGATAAATCATGATTCCAAATAATTAAAAATGAAGCACATTACCCACCTGCTGCTAGAAGGATGATGGATTTAAAATGAAGAATGAGACATACAGTTTTGGACATGTTGTTTCATCATAATAATTGTCTTTCACATAATTATTAATTGTCTGTGTGATTTTCCTTTCATCCACTCATTTTAAATTCTATGTTAAAGTCTCTCTTTAAGTCTCCACCACTCAATTGTTCTCCATGAACTGATTACTCTTTTTATGGTGTTAAGGTCTGTAAAGGATGTGTTCAACATTTTTACCTTTTTATAGTTATTTGCACTTTCATTTATTTGGTTAGTTATTTGTGTGTATTTATTGTCTATCACTCTCCCTTCCTTTCTCTGCAATGGAACAACAAGAAATAATAAAATGAAAATAAAAACCTCTTGTCAAGTATGCATAGTACACCAAGACAAAGTCCCATATTGACCATGTCCAAATTCTTTGATAAAGCTAAACCAGTCATCAGGGGAAAAGTTATAGCCCCAGAAACATACATTAACAAAATAGAAAAGGAAAGGATTAATAAGCTAAATAGATATTTTAAAAATATATAGGCTCAACAAATGAACAAACCCAAAATCAGCACAGAAAAGGGAAATATTGAAGATGCTCGAGAAATGGATATATCGGAAACCAAATTATTCAGTTGTATCCAACTCCCCGTGACCATGTTTGGGGTTTTCTTGGCAAAGACACTGGAGTGGTTTGCTATTCCCTTCTCCAACTCATTTTACAGATGAGGAAATTGAGGCAAACATAGTAAAGTGACTTGCCCAGAGTCACACAGCTAGTAGGTGTCTAAGGCCAGATTTGAACTCAGGAAGATGAGTCTTCCTGACTCCAGACCTGGCAATCTACTCACAGTGCCACTTTTGTTGTTGTAGAATCATTTCAGTTGTGTCTGTAATTGTCTGGGGCCAAATTTGAACTTAGGTCCTCTTGACACCAGGGCTGGCGCTCTATGTACTATGCCATCTAGCTGCTTTACTGCACATCACCTAGATGCCCCCAAAAGAATATGGAAATGATAAATGAAACTGAGAAATTGTTATTTGAAAAGAACTAATAAAATCGATGTACCTTTAGCCAATCTTATTTAAAAAGAGGCAGAAAAGTAAAGCAGCAAAGTAAGAAAGAATGAAAAAGACAAAATCATAAAAAATAAAAAGAATTAGTAGGACATATTACGCAGTTATATTCTAACACAATTGAGAACACAAAAATGGAATACTTTTAAATATGTAAAATAACCCAACTCAGAACACCAAATAGATATCTTAAATAGTCCAAATAAAGAAAAAGACTTAGATTAATTATATAAAGTAAGTGCCAAAGGAGGGGAGGAAAATACTGGTCCTGATGAATTTACAGGAGAATTTAATAAAAAAAATTAAAGAATCAGAGGAGGCAGAGCCAAGATAGCAAAGAAAATGCAGCTACTTGCCTGAACTGTCCCCCAAAACCTTCCAAAAACCTTTAAATAATGCCATAAAATGATTCCTGGACTGGCAGAACCCACAAAAGGATGAGGTGAAATAATTTTCTAGACCAAGGCAACTTAGAAGCTTGGCAAGGAAGGTCTGTTGCACCTGGGTGAGAGTGGAGCACAGTCCAGCACAGGCCACTCCACTGCAGTCCCAGCCCCAGCAAACCAGGAGCAGGCCTTGGGAGCCATTGAATCAGCAGCAGCAGCTGCTACTTTCGGAGCTCTCAGTCCACCGACAGTAAGGGTCAAACAACTGGACAGAAGCAGATTGCAGGGGTCTTTTGCTAGCACTGAGGCAGGACTCTGTTGCTTTGCCCACATTTGCATCTGGGTTACATTCCTGGATAGCGGTCCCATGGCGAGGAGGAGCACTAGCACACCATAGCTTACAGTTGCAGTGGAACAAGGAGCCCTATCACAGTTCCAGGGCAGAAAAGAGTGCTTGGGGTCACTCACACACCAGAGCACAGGCCAGGAGAGTAGTAAACACATCTCTGCTCAGATTACCTTGGAAGAACTGAAAACTTACAGGTCCTTAGAAGTATCTCTAGAAACAGCTGCACGAAACCTCTGAAGCTTGGGATGGTGTACCCACCACCCTGGAAGCAGAGCCTCACTTTAACAAAGAGTTAAAAATCAAGAAATAGGCTAGAAAAATGAACAAACAATAGATAAGAATTCTGACCATAGAAAGTTATGGTAATAAGGAAGATCTAAACACACACTTGGAAGAAGATAACAAAGTCAAAGCTTCTACAATCCCAAGCCTCCAAGAAAAAAATATGCATTAATATCTTAGTTTTCCCATATCCCCTCCAACATTTGTCATTTTCCTTTTCTGTCCCATTAGTCAATCTAATAGGTCTGAGGTAGTACTTCAATGAAGCATACTTTTTAACTTTATTTTTCTTGAGTTTTTTGTCTGTGTTTTTCTTTACAAGATGACTAATATGGAAATGTTTTGCATGACTACATATGTATGACCTATATTGAATTGTTTGCCTTCTCAATGTGGGGAAGGGGGGTAGGAAGGGAGAGAATTTAGAACTCTAAGTTTTAAAAAGAAATGTTAAAATTGTTTTACAGAAACTGGGAAAAACAAAATGCTAAATTTTAATCAATAATACCCATGGCACAAAAATTATTCTTAAAAATGGAGAAAGTATATCATAAAATTCCTTTTATAAGGGAAATTTAGTCCTAATTCATGAACCAGGAAGGGATAAACAAGAGGATAATTATAGACCAATGTCAATAATGAATATTGAAAATTTTTAAATAAAATTCTGTCAAAAAGACTATAGCAGTGGATACCAAAAATCATTACTTAGGACTAATTTGGGTTTAGACCAGAGATGCGAGGAAACAAATCATCAAAAACCAATGATTATCTTAATAAATGTAGAAAGTATAAGACTCATTTATGTTAAAAATTCAATTACAAAGTATAGGCATATTGGCATTTGTAAATATCATGAAAAGTACTGATCAAGAAACAAAAGCATGCCTCATTTGCAATGGGGATACGCTAGAAGCATCCTAATTAATATAGAGGTAAAGTAAGGATGCTCACTCTTCCCATTATTATTTCACAGTTCTGGAAATGTAAACAATAAGAAAAGAGAAAGTAATTAAAGGTATAAAGATAGACAAAGAAGAGATAAAAGTTTATCTATTTGTGGATGATATGAATTATTTAGGAAATCCCAAAGAATCAGTAAAGATACTCACAGAGACAATTAATACCTTCAATAATGTTGCAGGTACAAAATAAAACCATAAAAATAAATAGCATTTCTACATAACAATCAGAAAATCAAAACCCATTAATAAAAAAATGAAAATCTCTTTTAAAATAACTACAAAATGCATAAAATATGGGCCTCATTCTATCAAACACACAAATAATCATACAGACTTAATTACAAATATACAGGGAACTGAGCCAAATATATAGGAATACAAGTCATTCGCCAATTGAGAAATGGTCAAAGGATATGAACAGACAGTTTTCAGAGGAATAAATTAAAGATATCTATAGGCATACGAAAAAATGCTCGAAATCACTACTTGTTAGAGAAATGCAAATCAATATAACTCTTAGGTACCACATCTCTCCTGTCAGATTGGTTAAAATGACAAAACAGGAAAATAATAAATTCTAGAGAGGATGTGGGAAAATTGGAACACTGTTACATTGCTGGTGGAGTTGTGAACTGATCCAGCCATTCTGGAGAGCAATTTGGAACTATGCCCAAAGGGCTATAAAAATGTTCATACCCTGTGACCCAGCAATACCACTTCCAGGGCTGTATCCCAGAGATCACACAAGTGGGAAAAGGACCTATACATACAAAAATATTTATAGTGGTTCTTTTTGTAGTGGCAAAGAATTGGGAATCAAGGGGATGCCCATCAATTTGGGGAATGGCTGAACAAGTTGTGGTATATAAATGTAATGGATTACTATTGTGCTATAAGAAATGGGGAAGATATGGACTTCATAATAACCTGGAAAAACCTACATGATATAATGCTGAGTGAGCAGAGCAGAACTATGAGAACATTATACACAACCACAAATATATGGATTCTGTGATGACTATCCTTGACAGACTTGGCTCTCCTCAGAAATACAAAGTGCAAAGCGAACTCCAAAGGACTCATGATGGAGAGAGTTATCTACATCCAAAGAAAGAACTGTGGAGTCTGAATGCAGAATGAGGCACACTATTTGCTCTCCTTTTTTTTTCTTTTGTTTTTGTTTTGTTTCTTCTTTTTCATGATTCATTCCATTGATCATAATTCATTACAACTTGACTGTTGTGTAAATAAGTTTAATATAAAGTTATATGTAGAAGATATAGAGGATTCCAAGCCACTTTGTAGAGGGAGGGTGAGGGAAGAAAATCTGGAACTCAAAATCATGCAGAACTGAGTGTTGTACACTAAAAAAAAAAAATAAAAAAAATCTAAAAAAAGGAAATAAAGAACAACTTAAATAACTGGAGGAATGTTCAGTATTCATGATTAGACCATATTAACATGATAAAAATGTCAATATTACTCAAGTTGATTTGAATTATCATGCTATACCAAACTATCAGAGAGATACTTTTAAATATTTGATAAAAATAATAAAAATTTCATTCAGAGAAAAAAGTGATCCAGAATATTGACAGAAGCAAGGGACGAATGGGAATAGGACCTCCAGATCTAAAACTGTACCAAAGTCAGCAATCATCCAAGAATACAGACGAGTAGATCAATGGGACAGACTAGACAAAGGAGGATCAAAAACAACAATGGGCCTCAATAATGCAGTATTTGTGGAAACATGAATTACTTAAGAAAGAATTACCTATATGACTAAAACTTCTGGGAAAACTAGAAAGCAGTCTGGTGGAAATTAGAACAACATGATGTACCAGATTCTACAATGAATTCAACATGGAAACATGATTTTAACATTAAAATTAATCACAACATAAAATTAGAAGAGAAATAGGTTTCACAATTATTGTAGGAAGGAAGGAAATAAGTATTTACTAAATACCTACTATGTGCCAGGCACTGTGCAAAGTACTTTACAAATATTTCACTTAATCCTTAAGACAACCCTGGGAGGTAGGTGCTATTATGATCCCCATTTATAGATGAGGAAACTGAGGCAGACAGAGATTAGGTGACTTGCCCAGGGTCACACAGCTAGTAAGTGTCTGAGGCTGGATTTGAACTTAAGTCTTCCTGACTCCAGGCCCAGTGCTCTATGCACTACAAGAATGGAGGTAAGATATATATTTTTAACCAAACAAGGGATAGAGGCAATTACAAAAGATAAAATCGGTAACTTCTATTCCATGGAAATGTTGTACAGAAACAAAATTTGTACATCTAGTATAGGAAGGAAAGAGGTCAAATTGGGGGGGGGAATGTTTGTATTAAATTTTTCAGATAAAGGTTTGGTATGTGTGTATATATATGTATGTATGTATATATACGTATATATGTATTTATGTATTTATGTATATGTGTGTATCATATAAATATATATTTGATGAGCATTTCCATTGCTATTTGTGATTTGGAGCATTCTTTCATATGACTATGGATAGCTTGTACTTCCTTTGAAGGCTGATCACAACTTTTGACCATTTATCTACTGAGAATGCCTTTTGACTGCATATACACACAACTATACGCATGTATATAGATAGATAAATAGATAGATGTGTGTTTGTGTATATGTACTTCCATCACATACTTGTGTGCATATGTATATGTGCGTCCATAAGTCATTCTCAACAGATAAGTAGTCAAAAGATAGGAATAGTCCTCAAAAGAATTGCAAACTATTAACAATTATATGAAAGAATATTCCAAATTGTTAGTAAGAGAAATGTACATCAAAACAACACTCTTTTCCCTCAAACCCAGAAAATTTGCAAAGATTAAAAATGGTGGGATGAGTCAACATTGGAAGGGTTTGTGAGAAGATAGGCACACTACCACATTGAATCAGTATAAGCATTTTGGAAATCAGTTTGGAATTATGAAAATAAATTGACTAACATGTCCATAACCTTCGACCCAGAGATTTCAGTAGAAGGCTTATGACCCAAGGAGGTCACCGATAAGAAGAAAGTCCTCATATGCATTAACATATTGATAGCAGTACTTTTTGGTGCCAAAGAATTGGGAACAAAATAGATGCCCATCAATTAGGGAATTGCTAAACAAACTGGGGTATAAGAATGTAGGAGAATATTATGGCATTTTAAGAAATGGTGAATATTTTATTTACATGACCTGATGCAGCGAAGTAGGCAGAGCTAAGAAAACAATACCATAATGACTACAGTAATATAATTGGAGAGGACAACCACATAAACAAAATCAAAAGTAATGTGAAAAGGCATCCCCATTCCCCGCCTTTGCAGGAATAGGAGGGCACAGGCATGGAACCTTGCAAATATTTTCATACTTTTTCATCCTTGATTTTTTTTCTTATTTTTTTTTAAACAGATATTTCATTATATAGAATGACTCTTTAGGTGGGAGGCAGAAAAGGATACTGGGAGGAAATGTGATGATGTAAAAACCGTAAGATTATCAATAAAAATTTACTTTTAAATTAGATTTTTAAAAAATGATTGGCAACGTAGGAAGGGATTAGGTTATGAAGAGTTTTAAAAGACAAACAAAGTATTTTAATAAGCAGCCATTGGAGTTTATTGAATAGGGGATGATGTAGTCAGACCTGTGTTTTGGGAAGATCAATTTGATAGCTGAGTGGACTGGAGTGGGGAGGGACTTACGGTGGGAAGACCAATCAGCAGGATATTGCAATAGTCTGGGCTAAGATAATCAGGGCCTACACTAGAGTGGCAGCATCTCTGGGAGGACAGAAAGGAAGGTTCTAAAAGATTTGAAAGATGTTAGGAAAGGAGAACCAGAAGGACTTGGAAACAGGTTAAATAAGAAGGGTAAAAGAGAGTGAGATGTTGAGGATGGCACCAGTGCCAGTAAAAACAATTAGGTAAGACTGTTTACACTTTCAAAATAGTGAAGGAGTAGGACAGGGTGTATGCCGGGAAAGGACTAGTACAAAATAACACATGTAAGTGCCTTCGCAAGGTGCCACACAAGCCTAAAAGCAAAGAGAGGGCTGGACTGGCACACAGACAGACCTATGTTCTGGTCAGATCCCCTTTCTAAATACACATTCTATCAGTGAGGCCCTAGGCAAGTCACTGAACTCCTCTCAGCCTCAGTTTCTTCATTTGCAAAATAGGGATAAGACTCCCACTGCTTATCTGATAGAGTCCTAAAGCACAAATGAAATATTATGAGCAAAGTGATTTACTAACTTTACAATGCAATATTCGCATGAGGCATTGTTAGTATTAGAAGGACTAATGAAGGCTTAGGGGAAGAAGTAGCACTTATGTTGGTCTGAATTCCACAAAAAGGGAGGAGGGAGGTAATATTACTCAATTCTTCTGCTCTCTTCAAAGACTGTGGGCTGGATTTTCTTTTTTCCGTTTTTTTTCTTTTTTGTAGAAGGCATTAAAAACCAAGGCAGGCATCCCACTCTTTCATTTCTAACCCTAAATTCAGGCCTTACACTTTGCCTATGAAAAAGGCTGGGAGGAATTGAGCTTCATAGGGTCAGGAGCAAGCCTACTTAACACATGGGTGTAACTGAGTTATTCTCCTAAGCTTTGGGATACCTCATTAAATGAATCCTAAAATCTGAAGATGTGCTCCAGAACCAATGGCATTTTCATCTACCCAGCTGCAGGGCTGGCCTTAGCTCAGACTGTTATGCCAGGCAGGAAATGCTTTGGCACATTTCTTTCAGTGTAACCACTCCCATGAGTACCCAGAGCCCCACCCTGTAGCCCCCACTTCAGGGTTTCACTGGCCCTGGACAGTGACCCCAAACTCCGAAATCATTTCCTCACAATTTTCCAGAATCATGCCCCTGGCCCTTGGGTACTAGGCTTATAATAGGTGAGAGTGGAGAGAGATGGGATAATGGAATACACCAAGTCCCTGCTAATGTGTGTTAAGCCTCCCAAGTAACAATGGCCACTTCTGCTTAGGAGGGCCTCCAGCTTTGCATTAACATCAATTCTGCAGGCTAATTAAGGTGATTCAACCTTCCCAAGAAAAATGCCCTGTCGCCCAAAGCAAATGCTGCAGTGCCTTTTGGGGGAGATGGATGAGAATGGGAGGGGTGTGTGTGAGGGGGAGCGACTGTCTTGACAGTAGTTAAGATTGGCCAAAGAACTCCAAGGAAATTAACCATGGTTTAAAATGTCACTTTCTAGGCAGGAGGAAGAGGAAGAGTTTGTGATCAGGGGGTTGTAATCAGGGAGGAGCAGAGGAAAACAGGATGAAGAAGTGGGATAATTTAACAAGTAACAGAATTCAACTTTCGTGTCAACATCGATTAATATTTATTTAGCACATCCTGGGAACGTAGCACAGTTCAGGGTGCTCAGAAATGATATACTGTGTGTCCCTGTAAAACATCATTAGTGGAAACTATTTTGGGCTATTTGTTTAAATTCATTTTTGCAAGAACAAGAAACTAGATGGGCTAGTAATTTGGACTCATTACAGCTGAATCCTGGGGAGACTTGTGCTGAAGGACAGAGAAGAAGGCACATGGGAATGCTATTTTCTATTATTCCAATAATTACAATACACACAGGTGGGAACAAACACTGTTATTTACAAGCTTTTGGTTCCCCAATTCTAGCAATCTTTGTATCCTCATGAGAAATAAGTGTCTGTCAGAAAGGAAGGCTGGGATCTAGCAAACAGCTTGCTTTCTGCCTCACTGTACCTTGGAGGGATCAATGCAAAGACTGTGCAGTTTGGAGCCAGAGGGCCTGGGCTCTGGTAAAAGCTTTGCCACTTTCAGCTCTGGGGTACTTCCATCCTTCCTTTCTCCTGGCCTGTTTTCTAGACTATTCCTTGATTCCAAGCACAGGGTCTGTTAATAACCTATTAATACTTTGTGCTTCCAATCTCGACTTTCTGTGGCTATACTGGCTGAGCTGGGTGAGCAGACTCATATCCATCCTCCATACATAAGAATTTTGTATATGTGTATGTACGTACTCATCCATATACATATATTCATAATATTATATGCACATATGTATATTTAAGCATATTTCTATGTCTATATGCATATATACATATGTGCATGCATACATACACACACTTAGACAGATAGATAGATAGATAGATAGGCATGCCCCTTTAGGGCAGAAGGTATGAATACTACTCTGATTGGGTCACAGAGGGAGCAGCATGATTGGCTGAGCACTCAGGTCAGACACACCTCTTGGGGCTTTAAATGGCTGGGTCCTGGATTATTTTCTGAATTTTAGAGTTGGAGACAATTGTGGAGGAGACTCTTATGCCTACAGTAAATGGTGGGAAGCAGGCCCCATTGGCCATATCATCTGAGCTACTGGACCAATGAGAGACAATGCATTGGGGATGGGGGGACAGAGACATTCTCTAATCCGAACCAGATACAAAAAGAAAGTCACCCAAGGGAGGAAGCAGCTTCTAGGAGAGTGACCTGTGGCAGATGAGAGTTGAGTTAGACAGAGGACTTGAGCATGGGAACCCAGTGTGAAGATTCCACAGAAAGGAAGAACTTAGAGGCCAGGCAGTACCAAGGGTTGGGAGCTGCCTTTGCCATACATGGATTCTATACAGATGCCTCACTACCATCCTACACTAAACATGAGCCCACTCTTCCTATGGAGAATATGTATTTGTGGAAGAACGTACCCTAGGTTTAAGGGGGAAATGTCTAGGGTCTATTCTTATTATATAGACCTAGTAAATGCCTTTGCTTAGAGCTGAGCCTACTAGTCCAACTCCTTGTGATCCCTTTTAGGGTTTTAGGGTTTTCTTGACAAAGATACTGCAGTGGCTTGCTATTTCCTTCTCCAGTTCATTTTACAGATGAGGAAACCAAGGCAAGCAGGGGGAAGTGACTTGCCTGATGTCAATTAGGTAATAAATGGTCAAGGTAACATTTGAACCCAGGTCTTGTAACTCCAAGTTTCCTCTATGTTATTTTGCCTTACTGCAGTATACATACTGTAGTATTGCTACTGAGCATAGATACATGACAAATATACTATGAATATTTTAATAAGATAGAATATTAGAATGGAGGATAATTTGCCTCACCCCTGTGAAAATTATTTGACTGCTCAAAATGAAATCACTGCAGTTGGTTACAGATTTGTGGATCTGTTTTGCGAATTATTTTCTCTCAGTTTATCAAAATTAAAATCAAACTAGCTATGTTAGGTATAGGCAGCCCAGCCAGGTGGGGCTCCCTTCCTTTGTTGGGGTGGGGGGAGTGGTCACCTTTGAAGCCAGGAAGCCATGCTAGTAGAGGCTAGCAGAATCTTTGAGTCACTGCTTTTCACCAGCCCTGCTTTCACCAGGCTTACTAGTGACAGGGAAATGATACATTTGATGATGGTGAGCAAGGCTGCTTTGAGGCCCGGTTCCAGGACTCCGGGTCATATTTCCAATTTTTATTAAAATGATGATTTGCCCTGGGCCTGTGGGAGTGTGCTTATCTTGCTGGTGTGATTTGATTCTCTCTGAAGGCATCCAAGGTGAGGAGTTTGCCATATATGAGGAAACAGCTTAGATGAATTTGCAAGGAAGTTGTTGAATTATATCTACTGTACAGTCTGCATTTTTACCATACTTCTTAAAGCAACCAGCACAGTGTCACTGAACAGACTGTTAATATTTGGGGCCCAATCCTATTAGCTGAGGAAAGTTAGTCATAATAAGCAGTGCCTGACAGTTTTCTCTGCAGCCTAGGAATCAAGAGTATCTACTGCTGTCAGGATGGAATAAAAAGGGGGCCCAAAAGATGAAAAGGGGAGGAGGAAGAGGGGGAGACAGACTATAAGAGATCAGCCCACATTCCCTTCCTTGTTACCAGCTGCAGTGCTGATTTTTGTATTAACTGTACAATCTGCTCCATTTCTGGAGCCATATTACCCATTTCTAGGCACCGTACCCAAGTTTCTTTGCTAAAAAAAAAAAATAAGAAAAAAAAGTTTCAAGTGGCTTGAAGAAGCATAGTCATCTCCCAAAGTTGAGCCATTTATGTCTGATTCCTTCACAAATAACTCTAAGATTTGTCCTAGCTTTGGAATGCAATACCATCTGTGCTCAGGGCATTTAGCTAGCTTCCTGAGTCAGGGTTCCTTGCATAGAACTCCTTTCCTTCTCCCACGATGGCAGCCCATGCTCGTGGAAGTACGTCCTTTGTAAGTATTTATTGAGTGACAGTTGTAAGCACAGGATCTGTTTTCCCAGAATCCTGATGTACTTCAGAGCTAGACGAAACCTCAGACGTTATCTGATCTGACCTGTGCCTCAGTTGGAATCTCCTCTACAATATACCTGACATGTGATCATCCAGCCTGGGCTTTAAGACTCACACTAAGGGGAAACCTGATGGGAACCTGATGGGGCACCCAAGTCTTCCCAGAGAGCTCTTTCTTCCACTTGAGACAGTGCTCACTGTTAGGAAGCTTCTCCTTTAGGAAGCCTAAATTCACCTCTCTGCCACTTTGGTCCTGTGCTCCCACTTCTCTGCTTGGGACCAAGTAGCACAGTTTTAATCTATTCTCCATAGGTGAGCCCTTCAAATACCTGAGGAGCTTCATATTCAACAACTACTTACTTCAATCGATCTGCTTATGGCCGAGTCTCCAGTTCCCTCCCCATTCTTGTCCTCCGGATGCTCTCGAGTTCATGAATGGCCTTCCTAAAGGAACTGCCCCCTAGAGGAGGTCTGACTGGAGCTGAGCACATGGAGACACTTGCCACTGTCTGTCTGCTTTATTCTTTATTCAGTCCAAAGTCATGTTTTTTGGGTTCCTGTGTTACAGTGTTGATCAATATTGACCTTGTAGACCACTAAGACCCATAGGTGTTTGTGTAAGACTTTATTCTTATCTCACTTAATGAGCTTCAATCTAGCAATCTCACATGTTGGTCCCTTCTCATACCCTATCTCTTCTAGCTCTGTGTCATTTACAAACAGGAGAAACAAGTCACCTCTACTCCAAAGGCACATGTTCATGCTGCCTATCAATATGTTATCACTTGTTTTTGACATATAGTCACCTTCCAAATTTATGCCTTGGACCATGCTAGACAATCTTCAACCACAATTCAAAGAGCTGTGCTTTCTTATCCTAACTCCTGATACCTTTGCAAGCTCATTTTACAATCCCTTCTCCTTGAAGTAAGTTTAAGAAGGAATATGCAACTTGGCAAAACTTGGCACATTCCACTACCAGCTCATGTTGACCTGATAACTCATTTTCCCCCATTTGTTTATTTTCATTAGTTCTGCAAAATTGAAAGGGTAAGACGAGTGTTTTCCACTAGCTTATAGGCCTCATTTTCTTCCAGATGATTTGCTAAAGACAAACTATATTCACCCCATCTATAGAATCTATAGATCAATAGATCACAATGGAAATGATCCTCTCAATGGGCACAGGCTGTGTGTGTGTGTGTGTGTGTGTGTGTGTGTGCGCGCGCGTGTGTGAATGGGGGCTAAAGGATGAAGATTCCAAACAGAACAGAAAAGAGGGGAAGGTGGGGGGAGCTGGGAGGAAGCAAAGGAAGAAGGAAGAGGGAAGGGGGAAAAAGACCACTTAGCAGCCTATCGGAGCTTGATGAAGCCTGATATAATTAACAAACTTGTGATATCTCTAGCAATTGTAATTCCAATTATTTGTTAGCTGAAGGCAAGTTTCACTGCTCTAAGTTAGGAAATCATGTAAATAGCCTAATTAATATAATTTGCCTTATGCTCTACTAAGAAAACAAAAAACAAATATGTCATTTTTTAGAATAAATAGCATGGTATAGACTAAATATTATAAATATTCAGTCAGTTTGCAGAACAAATATTGCATATTATGGCTCCCTTTCTGCAATTCTCAGAAGTTCAGCATGATTTAATGAAATGATGATGGCTGCTTTAGGTTGACAATGAGCACAGGGCTAAGAGGAAGCTCCTTGACAAAATGCTCAGGCCCAGCTTAGGCTGCTGTGGCCCTAAGGACACAAAGACCATTTCATTATTTTCCATTGCTGGTCCTCTAATCTCAAGAGAACCTCAAAGTTAAAATTAATCTTTCAAAAATTCTATACACCAGTGGTAGAGAGACATAATAAATAATTATTTGGCTTTTCATCATGTAGAATTGAGAGATGAAGCTGTTTATAAAACCCTAAAAGACTTACAAATCATTTCAACAGGGTGTCACATGTTAATGTCGGTGAAAATGTAATCACCCTATGTACAAAGCAGTCAAAGAGACTTGTTGGGGGGTGGATTCCTCTGCGTCTCCAAGTTCCATTTCACCTCTGTTTATGGCATCACTGGCTGTACCTCTTGCTGCCAAATACCTCTGAGAACAAACTTAAGGTGATCTTTAGAGGAGAAGAGAAAAAAATAATAAAAAGCAAGGATGTTTAATTCCTCAGTTTCTAGAGGAGGTGGGGCCTGAGCCAGGCCTTGCAGATAGGCAGAACTGGATGAAGCAGAGAGGCAGAGGGAGGGAAGTACAGATAGCAGGAATAACAGGGACCCGGCCACAGAGGTGGACGAAATAGGGTGGCCTAGAGAGGACCTTGAAAGGCAGACAGAAGAATATGAGACTGAATTTGGGCAGCTAGTACACAAATATTTATGAAGCTCTTTGTGTAGAGTATTGTGTGCTGGGCTCTGGGGGAGAGGAAAAGTTCAGATTAACCAGGGTATCATCCCCCAAGGAGTTTATAATATTCTATGTGGGCAGGATGGATAAGACACCCCAGACAGCTATAATATATACAATTGCAAGGAATTATGTCTTCCTCAGCTCAGGAACTCCCCATATAGACCCAACTTAGTGGATAAGGAGTGGGGAGGAGAGAGACATGAGGAAGAGAAGGGCAGCTAAGGATACTAAGGTTGGATACCCACAATCCTCCTGTCATCTGCTCCAAGTGTGTGGAGAATGGCAGAAGCACTGGGGTCCAAGGGGAGAGGAAGAGGATTGAAGCAGCCCCTGTGAGGAGCTGTTCAGAGACAGCCTAGAAGGCTTACTGGAGAGCTGGAAGGGGTCAGCCAAGGTTCTGGAAATTCTTGAGCAGAACCACTCTTCCCTTCCAATCCCTCCTCCATATGACTGTCAAAAACACTTTCCCAAAGCACAGGACCACATCACTACCTTGCTCACAAAGTGTCAGTAACTCCCTATTGCCTCAAGGACAAAATAATGGCTTCCATGCTTGGCACTGGAAGCTTTTCACAACCAGCCTTTCCAGATACATTCATATTTCACATTATTTCTTTTTAAACTCTCTATATTCCAGCCAAACTGGCTCATTTGCTATTCCCTAGCCTTGGCATGGCATCTCCCACCTCCACACCTTTGTATTACAGCCCCTATCTCAGTCCTGTCTCCTAGAATCCCTCCCCTCTTTGAAGGCTTGGGCCAAGTGTCACCTCCCACCAGAAGCACTTTTCCTGCCTCCCTTTGGTACAGAAGTACGTCACTTACTTGAGACAGAGCTGTATTTACCTATCTGTGTCCCTGTAGTTTAAGCCTCCTCCTTCAGCAGAATGTAAACTCCTTGAGGGAAGGGGCTCTTTCATTTTGTCTTGGTCTTCCAGTGTATAAGGCAGTACTTGGCACTTAGGGCCAGCTAGGTAGCGCAAGGGATACAGTGCTGGGCCTGCAGTCAGGAAGACTTGAGTTCAATCTTGACCTCAGACAATCAAACAATCAGTGAACATTTATTAAGCACCTACTGTATGCTAGGCCCTGTGCTAAGCACTAGGGATACAAAAAGAGACAAACTTACTAGCAAGCCTGACTTCTATTTGCCTCAGGGATAGCGATGGCACTTTTGTTGTAAGGACCAAATGAGATAATATTTGTAAAGCACATAGGACAGTGTCAGGCACACAGTAGGCACTATAGAAATACTTATTCCCTTCCCTTCCTGCCTCCCCACTTAGTGGGCACTTAAAAATATCTCCTCAATGGAAGTGAAAGTATAAGGAATTTCTGGTGTGGGAAATCAAGTACCATTGTTGATAGCAACCTATCTCTGTCTTAGTAGTCATATCCTCCAGAACTGTGGGAAACAAAGGGATGTAAAGTCACTAGTCCAGGGCCAGGCAGCTAGGAACTATCAGAGACTGAACTTGAACCTGTGTCTTCCCGGTTCCAAGTCTGACACTCTGTCTATCCGTGTTTAAAAAACAAAACAAAACAACAAACCTAAAAAAGCACTTTCCTCACAAACACAAATAGAGCATAGAGTGAATAGACAGCATTAGGAAAGTGATTAAAATTAATGAACTGAATTGAGCAAAACCATTATGAAAAATGGCTAATTTGCTTTTCAAGAGCAACTTTCATCCGAAGGTTTTCTGGCGGTATACATTCCAAGTGTCTAATGATAAGAACTGACATCTGCCCATTTTGAAGATGAAAAGCAAAGCAAATCAACATTGGCTTTCAGCATTCTGGCCCCTAAGGCAAGGGCAGAGGTCCAAACAAATGTCCCGGGTTTTCTCCTTTCTTCCCATCCAGGTCCCCCTCCTCAGGAGCTCCCCAAGCCCCAGATGCCTTCTCATTGTGTGTGGGTCCTTCGTCTGATTGCTCAGTTACCCCAGGACCCTCCATTTAAGGGTGGCCTAGGCCAGCTTTGTTCATTCCTTTATCTCTCCCTGGGCCACTACTTAAATCTTCTAAGTTCCATTCCATGAGAAAGAAGACAGCAACTGGGCCCTGATCTTGACTCTATTTACTGTGGCCTACAAGGTTCCTGAGTGTGAATGAGCTCTCTCCTATATACTCTGGGCCCCACACTGTTGTATAGAAAGCTTCATCCTTAGGGCTGCAGACTTAATGAGAAAAGGCCACTTGAAGATGGGAGTTAAACTATAGGAAAATGCTGATTTTCCTTTGGGTCATACAAATGGGCAGGAAATGAGGAGCTCTGGCTTCTGGTCCCTGTTCTGTCACAAACCTGCTGTTTGACATTGGACAGGCCCTCCTTCTATGTCAACTCCAGTGTGCAGTGGCTGCACATACAGTGATGATGTTGTCTTGACTTTCGTCTCCTTAATTGTCTGCCCTATTCCTATGTGCCTCTCTTGGAAGTCCATCTTCCTTTCCCTCTTTGCTACATTCTGAGCTTTGCCTGTCTATATAGGTTTTACACTGACCAGGAAGGGAACATGCAAAGTTACGTTTGGTACCATGTCTTCTGTGGTATGGGGGTTCAGTAAATAAACAATGACAAAATGGATAATCCACCTAGAAAGAGTCTTCACAAATTCTTAGCCAAGTTCTAAGCAAATTGCAGGTAGAATTTGTGACCCTGGGCAAGTCACTTCACCCTGTCTGCCTCCATTTCCTCCTCTGTAAAATGAGATCGATAAGGACATGGCAAAGTGCTCCAGTATCTTGGCCAAGAAAACCCCAAATGAGGTCATGAAGAGTTGGACATGACTGAAATGACTGAACAATAACAACAACAGAGGCAAGGGGGAAACACCATGCAGTAACCAAGTACAGTTGGGCACTGGGTCCCACATGGAATTTGTGACTCTAGCAGTTACTTGGAAATGAAGATGTGGATGGAAAATGGGCTCTAAGCTAAGTGCAGCTCTATGGATGCACATATCCATACATAGTTCAGGTCTCGCTCTCTCTCCTCAGCTGTACCTCTTAGAAGTGCCCTAAGCTCCTGTATTACCTCTAGAGGAAGCCTTTCGAAGTCCCCATAGCTGTAACTATTATCCTTTTACTGTGGAAATTACTTTATATACATTTTGTATTTCTCATATTTGCAACGATCATTTTCCCCCAGGAGAATGTAAAGTCCTCGAGGGCGGAAGTATTTGCTTTGTTTTCCTTTGTATCCCCAGCCTGGAACATAGTAGATCCTTAACCAACACTTGCTGAACTGAATTATATTTCATTAATTCTAAAGACCACGAATTTGGAATTTGCAATAAAGTGGAGGTTGGGCTGGTCTGTTGAGCAAAACAATAAATGAACCTGGGAGACTCTTTGGAGCAAAGGCCACCCTGCTGCTCCCCCATTCCCCCTCCCAAATTAGGGAATGCTCGAACCCTTTTCCACCCAATGTAAGCTCTTCTACACCATTCAATACAAATGCTAATTGATATTATGGAGCCGATGGATAGAAGAAATTCAGAAATGCATGAAGAGGTTTATATGAACTGATGTAAAGGGAAGATAATAGAACCAAAGGAACAATGCACACAATAACCACAATGATGCAAATGTAAACAACAGTGAAAGGCAGCTGAATTATGATGTAAGGGTAATGGAGAATCTCAGCCCAGGCCCACAGATGACGAGACATACCTTCTTCCTCTCATCAGAGAGGGGTGTGTGTGTGTGGGGGGGTGGGGGTGAAGATAGAGGGGAGCTATTGATGCAGACTCTTTTATAAAATCCTTTTGACTAACATGGCCAGTGTGTGGACTGATTTTGTGTGAATATGCATGTTTGTTTAAGGCCTTTGTTTCACTCTCCCCTTTTTTTTTTCAATTGGAGGAAGGGGTTAGTAATGGGGTTATCAAAAAAAAAGAAGGAAAAAAGAAAGGAAGGAAGGGAGCACAGAGGGCCATTGAAGCATTTCAAAGAAAATGTTCAGAAGAAAACAGAAGGAAGTTCAGAAAGAAACACAGACAGCAGGAGAGCTTTCAAAGTACCACGCTGAATTTAATCTATGCCTTTACAAAAAGCTATATATAAAAATTCATGGATTCATATATAATCATCTTTTTCAGTTCTATTGTTTGTGTGGAAATGCAAATTTTTTTCTTGTTTGTTAAGTAGAGAATAAAAATAATTTTAAAAAAAGAATGTTTCATTAGCGGTCAGACTCCACAACTGTTGGTTGGTTTTACTTAAGTGGTTTATTTCTGTTACCAGGGAGGATTCAATGAGGGGTGGGGGTGTGTGTGGAATAAACCAAGAACGGACTATGATATACAAAAGCAAAAAGAATTAACAAAGCTGGGGAAAAAAACCCCAAAATATAAAAGCTACCAGACTGTGAACTCCAAGCTTTCACAAGAACAATGAAAGTGTTTATTACAAATGTTTATCTCTTCATTAAAGCCTTAGCAGAAGCTCCTATAACCTGGATGCTTCCTGCCTCCTACTTGTTCACAGTGTTATGTTCTGTACTTGAAGCAGGACATATTGTGTAAGTCAGTTTTTTTCTCTGTTAGACCAAGCCCAAGTGAAGATTAAGGGGAGGCTGGTCTTTGCACACACAGGGGCACAATTCTATATGGTCTTACAACAGGCTGCCTTTTCTGCCTTTGGTGATTCCTCCCTTCCCCCCGCCCCCACCCGGTCATACACATAAGACTTTAAATGGTCTTTATTTATGACTGGTTACAATGGCCTCTGTACAGGCTTCCTAATGAAAGTGTGCTGTCCAAGCGGCTGGGGCTGGTGTGCTGGCACAATGCTGTCTGCTAGTCTGGAAGAGGAAATCAAACAGCTCATTTCACAGGCATCAAATACATGCAGAGCTGCCTTACTGCTTTATCTCTTTTGTCTTTTAGGATATAAAACTGAGTCTTACTTTATGAAAACACTGTTCTCTGTTATATAATAATTTAATTTACATATCAAGGTTACACTTAGTAAAAATATATGAACCAAAATCGCAACAAAATTCCAACACCATAAACTATCTTTGCAGAATGTACTCCCCACCCCCCCATACCCCTTCTCTTGAAAAGCTTCATTGCCTTTAGGACAGGAGATATTATTTCAGAACTCAAGATTTAAAGCATTTTTTCTTAGCCCATAATAAAAGTAACAAAGCTTTTATTGTCTCAAAAAGGCACTAAATATATATAGTAATAACTCGGAAGTGTCTTAACATCTAGACTGAAAATAGAAGGGTCACTGCCATCTTGGTGTCATCAGGAATTCCCTTCAAGTATATTTGCATGACCCCTGACTGTCTTTCCAAGGCTATGCTAGAAAATGCCTCTAAAGAAGCAAGGTAGGTATGTGACTAGTCATGTCGAGGTTCAGCCCTCTCTCATCACCTCAAGAAAACAGCAAGAGACATGTCAGATAAAGCAAAAAAAACAACTAAAGGGAAGAATGAACTACCCTCTCCTTTTTGTATATCTCTATCTATCTATGTAACTGTCTACGTATCTGTGTATCTATCTCTCTATATCTGTGTATCTATGTATCTATCTATGAAAGAGAGAGAGAAGAAATGAGTAAACAAAAACAGAACCCAATGAGATGAAATATCACAGAACTGAAGAATTCTAAGGAAACTTAGCAGCCATCTATTCCAACCTTACACAAAAAAATTCCCACAATAACATATCCTCTTCTTGAAGACCTCCAATGTGGAGGAACCCAGAGAACACCCATTCCACTTCGGGGCAGTTCTCATTGTTAGCTTTGCCAGACTTCAAGCCTAAATTGTTCCTGGTTATACCCTCTAGGCCTAAATCTGACCATTTCCAATCCAGTGGCCATTGTTGAGTTTTCCAAACTTGCTGGCACAGTACTTTAACAGCATCATCTCATAGGATTTTAAATAGCTGGGTTAGAATTCCATTACCTGCACCAGCCTTATTGTTGGCAATGATTCCTAAGGTCCCCTTGACTTCATTCTCTAGGATGTCTGCATCTAGATCAGTAACCACCATCATGGGTATCAGCGATGTTAAGATCTTTCTTGTGTAGCTCTTTTGTGTATTCTTGCCTCTTCTTAGTCTTTTCTGCTTCTGTTAAATCCCTACCATTCTAGTCTTTTATCATGCCCACTTTTACTAATGCAAAATTCCTTTGATATCTCTAGTTTTCTTGAGGAGATCTCCTCTTTCCCATTCTATTATTTTCTCCTATTTCTTAGGATTGCCCATTTAAGAAAACCTTTTCTATCTTTTCTTGCTATTCTCTGCAATTCTGCAGTAAGTTGGGTATATCTTTCCTTTCTCTTTCACCATTTGCTTCCCTTCTTTCTTTAGCTATTTTGCTTTCTTGCTCTTTCTTCTCTTTCTTTGAGATATTTCCCGTTGCTGCATCCTGTATAATGTTGTGAACCTCTGTCCATAGCTCTTCAGGTACTTCAGGTACTCTGTCAACCAGATTTAATCCGTTAAATCTATTCTTCGCTTCATATTCATAAAGGATGATATTTAGGTCTGATTGTTTTCCTACTTTCTTCAAATTAAGTCTGAATTTTCAATACGAAGCTTGTGATCTGAGCCACAATCAGCTCCAGGGCTTGCTTCAACGGACTTTATTATAAAGCTTCTCCACCTTTGGCTGCAAAGTACATAATCAGTCTGATTTCTCCATGGACCAACTGATGATGTCCATGTGTAGAGTTGCCATTTATTTCCTATGACCAGTGAGTTATCTTGACAAAACCCTATTAGCCTCTGCCCTGTTTCATTTTGCACTTGAAGACCAAATTTGCCTGTTATTCCAATTATCTTCTGATTTCATACTTCAGTATTCCAATCCCCTACGATGAATGTGACATCTTTTTTTGGTGTTATTTCTAGAAGGTGTGGGTCCACATAAAAACCATCAATTGTGGCCTCTTCAGCATCAGTGGTTGGAGCATAGACTAGTGTGATGTTAAGTGGCTTGCCTTGGATTCAAACAGATATCATTCTGTCATTTTGGAGATTCTACTCCAGTATTGCTTTTCTCACCCTTTTATTGACTATGAGGGCTACTCCATTTCTTCTAAGGGATTCTTGCCTACAGTAGTGTATGTAATGATCACCTGAAGTAAATTCACAGTGCCCTCTTACTCTATCTTTACTCGTTTGGTGCATCATTAGCCATCGTTGTTCTGCTATTTCCAGCATATGGGTTATTCTCCTTGCTTGAGAAAACAGAAGCAAAATAGGAACTGGGCATCTCAGCCTTTCTTCTATTGTCATTTATCACTGTTACTGCCCATCCTGAGAAATGGTGCTATATCTTCTTTGATGTGCCTTTTTTCTTTCAATGTGTCTTGAAAAATCAACTTTTTTTCTTGTTCCTAGCTTTCTTTGCCAACCTTAGCTCATTTTCACTTTAAGCAATCTTGATGCTATTTTTACAGGACTGTGTCATGCTCTTTTATTCATTCTCAGTTACCTGCCCTTGATTTTATCTTCTTTGAATTCCTTTTAAAAATTTCACCTGGTTAGTGATTTCCTCGTTCATCTATATCAGTTTGTTCAGATGACTTGAAATTTGCTCCCTTGTGTCTTCAGAGTTGCATTCTTGAGAATTTCCCATCTCTTCTATTCTGATGCCTTTCTCTCACTCCCATGTTACTTTAACTGATGCTGCCTTATACAGTCTTTCTCGAACGCTTTGAAATCTTATCTACCAAACTCTAAAGTCCTTGTTAGTTATGCTCATCTTTCACCTCCTTCCACAGAAACATTACTGTGTAAAAATGTGAGAAGAAATCACAAGAGAACACCTAAACTTCATCCCCAGAAATGCAATAGAACAAATGTTGAACAGAGTTGTTGAGAATCTTAATAAAAGAATTAAAAGGAGATATAAGTCGGGAAACCAAAGCTGTTAGAGAAGAATTCTTTAATGACAATAAGAGAAAAGATGGTATAGAACAGAAGGCAGAAAATGTTAACGAATTAGCGGATGCTCTAAAAAGAAAATTGGCAAAGGCAAAATACAAATACACAGATCTGATAGTGTCATTTACCTACTAAAAATCTTCAGCAACCACTTATTGTCTACAATAAAATAAAAAATTCTTAGCTTGGTACTTAACTCCACCCCCCTACAATCTAGCTCCCACTTGCATCTACCACGGGTACTTCACTCTACACCCCCTCATTCATTCTCTAACATAGTCAACCTAAATTGCTAGCTATTCCCCATATACAACCTTCTAGCTCCCACCTTGGTGTTTTTGCATGATCCATACCTGGAATACATTCCTTCCTTATTTGACCTTGTTAAATTACTAATGTCCTTTAAAACACATCTTAAGTTCTTCTTACGCAAGGCTTTTCCCGATTCCCCTCAAGCATTAGGGCTCTGTCTCTTTCTTGCTTTACTCTGTACATACTTAATATTATAATATTTCAGTACTTGTGACATTCTCCAAGGTCCTCAAGGAATGAAGTTTTTTTTTAAATCTTTGTACACCCAGTGCCTAGCAAAGTGCTTTGCATATAGTACACACTAAATGCTCCCTGAGTTGCATTTAAATGCAACAAAAAAATATTGTAGCCAAGTCAAAATACAAAAAAAAATTGGAATGCTACCTAAGGTATGTAAACTCCAAAACAAATGACTCTTAAGAAGGATCTTAGTGACAAAGGATGAGAATTCATTGGTACCTTAGAAAAAAACAAACAAACATAATTAAACAGAGAGTATGGTTATCATAGTTACCATAAAATGAAAATGCCCATGCATAGTGGAAGAGAATAAAGTATTTATCAATAGAATCAAGAGAATTCTCCAAAAAGGAAAACCAAGTTTAACTTACCAAGAGACGCAGTCACCAAATTCCAGTTCATAAGGGTCAAGAAGACAGTTTTGCAAGCTGTCGGGTGGTGTCAATTCAAATATCAAGGGATCGAACACTCAGAAATCCTGATCCAAAATGAGAAATAAAAGAAAGTGTTCAAATATAATATACTGAAAAATGAAGAGAAATGGTTTGTAACCCAAGATAAAATGTATGATATATATTCTTATATGAATAAGATGGATTTTTATGCAATCCATTTCAATTTGGAGAGCCAAAACTGAGCAGGCCCTTGGAAATGCAAACTCAGTGCCCAAAAGAAACTTAATCAAGGTAAAAGTCAACATAACAGGAACAGGTCAGGTGATGAGTCATTGTTCACAGGGTACAAGGAAGGAACCAGTCCCTTAGACATGCTGCTTTGCATAAGGGTCACTAAAGAAATAGAGAGAAAAGAGCTATGGTCTAATTCCAGGAAGGGTTATCAGGGGAAAAAACAGTGTAGGAAGGAAAGGAAGGAGATGGGGATGAAGTTATTTAATATTTATTGAAATCATTGAACCTTTTGAAATTAAGGTGCTACAGGTAAAGGTCATCCTTACAAAGTGGTTGGGGGATGGAGGTGGAGCAGGCTCCTGAATTACTTTTTTATCTGGACTGGGCAAGGAAAGTATGACTATATCTATATATCTACAGGTATAGATATATAAAGCTAGAGATAGAGATGGGTAGAGATGGATATAGATATGATATATAGAGATAACTATGAATACAGATTTAGATATGTAGATATCTACATGTGTAAAAGTGGAAGCAAAGAATTGTGTCTACGCTTTGCAAGGGAGTCTTTCCTTCTGTTAAACATCAGCAAACTATAAGGGTGGCAAGGGATAGTACTATCAGATACAGAAACATTTTAAAGTGATTTTGCTCAGTTGTTCTAGGGGAATATACTTTCTGGGATGGATATTTTGGGGGAGAGGTATTTGTTTGTGGGTTTAGGGACAGGAAGAGAAGATTGTTTTAAGTAAAAGTAAGTCCTTAGAGCTGTTTTAAAAGGGTACTCTCAAGGGATCTGATGTGGGCTAGAGCAGGATTAATCATGTAGGTGAAGGAGACTAGAAGAGGATTGGTTGAGCATGTACCTAATGATGGTACTTTATTTTTAAAGACTTAATATATTTAGATGTAGGGGAAAACAAACAATTTTAAGTTTTAAAGCTAAAGGAGGTTGCTATCCAAAATCTATGGTGAAATGAATATAAATCTATCAGATTAAAAGATATTACCAAATTAGACAATTTATCAAAAGATTATATATGTATACACATATATATACATATACATATACATATACATATACATATACACACACACACACACACACACACATACAGGGTGTTCCTAAAGTCTGGACACAGGCAAAATGCATATTTTCAAGAAATGAAATGAATGAAATTTTCAACAACATTTTATTTAATTGGAATATTAACCAATAACATCTTCAATATGATTTCCATCATTTGTGATGCAAAGGTTGATATGCTTTGCAAGAGTCACATGAACTCGATGCAATAACTCCACATTTCTGTCAATTTTAGCACATTCACTCTTTATTCGTTTATGTGTTCAATCAAGCGTGTTGTATCTGTGATTTTCATTGAGTACACCTTCTTCTTTAGCATACCCCAGGAAAAGAAGTCGCTGAACAACAGAGTCTTCGGTGAAATGGTTAATGGGATGTTAATGAGATTTCCTATGTGTCCAGACTTTAGGGACACCCTGTATGTGTGTGGGTGTGGGTGTGTGCGTGCATGTATATATATATATATATATATATATATATATATATATATATATATATATATATATATATATATATATATATACATGCACGCACACACATATACACACACATATATACATGTGTACTATATATCTTGGTGTATATGTATGTGTGTGTACATACATATTTATTTATTTATTCATTCAGCCATTTATCCATTTATTACATCTGTGCTATGTGCCATACACTTTTGTATCAAGGAATGGCAAAAAAAGTTTTCAAAGAAAGAAATTCAAACTAACAACCATCTAAAATAATTTATATTAATAATTAGTAACATTATATAGCACTACAACCTGTATAAAGGGCTTTACGTACATATGCTGAGTTTCACAAGAAACCCTAGAGATAGATAATATTTGTTCCATTTTACAGATAAGAAAACTGAAGTTCAGAGCATTTGAGTTGTCTGTGGTCACAGAGCCCGTAAGTATCGGACACAGGGTTAGAACACAGTTCTTCCTGACTCCAAATCCAGTTTCTTATTCATGATGCCATCTTACTTTTCACTAGTCATCAGATAAATGCAAATAAGAACTACCCTGAGTTAGCTCATGCAGTCTTCTGTTTCTCCCCCTTTAGAATATGATGGGTTTTTTTTCCTTCTCATAAAAAGTGTTTAAGAATTGCAATGAGATTTAGACATAAAGGCTGATATTATAAGCACTTTGGGAGAGCAAGGAATAGTTTACCTGTCAGATTTATGGAGAAGGGAAGAATTTATGACCAAACAAGAAATAGAGAGTGTTGCAAAATGCAAAATGGATAATTTCGATTATATTAAATTGAAAAGTTTTTGTACAGACAAAGCCAATGTAATCAAGATTAGGAGAGAAGCAGAAAATTGGGAAAGAATCTTTACAGGCAGTGTCTCTGATAAAGTCCTCATCTCTAAAATATACAGGAAACTGAGTCAAATTTATAAGAATAAAAGTCATTCCCCAACTGACAAATGGTCAAAGGATATGAACAGGCAGTTTTCAGAGGAAGAAATTAAAGATTTCTATAGTCATATTAAAAAATGCTCTAAATCACTACTGATTAGAGAAATGCAAATCAAAACAACTCTTAGGTACCACATCTCTCCTGTCAGAATGGCTAACATGACAAAGCAGGAAAATGATAAATGTTGGAGAAGATGTGGGAAAATTGGGACACTATTGCATTGTTAGTAGAGTTGTGAACTGATCCAGCCATTCTGGAGAGCAATTTGGAACTATGCCCAAAGGACTCTAAAAATGTGCATACCCTTTGGCCCAGCAATATTACTGCTAGGGTTGTATCCCAAAGAGACCATACAAGTGTGAAAAGGATCCATATGTACACAAATATTTACCTCAGCTCTTTTTGTGTTGGCAAAGAACTGGAAATCAAGGGAATGCCCATCAATTGGGGAATGTGGTATTTGAATGTAATGGAATACTATTGTGCTATAAGAAACAAGGAGCCAAAGGACTCCATTATAACCTGGAATGACTTATATGAACTGATGCTGAGTGAGGGGAACAGAACCAGGAGAACATTATACACGATTACAGACACATGGTATCTGTGATGATTAACTTTGATAGACTTGGCTCTTCTCAGCAATGTAAGGTTCTAAGACAGCTCCAAAAGACTCATGATGGAAAAAGCGATTCACATTCAGAGAAAGAATTACAGAGTCTGAATGCAGATTGAAGCAAACTATTTGTTCTCTCTCTCTCTCTCTCTCTCTCTCTCTCTCTCTCTCTCTCTCTCTCTTTCTCTCTCTCTCTGGTTTTGTTTCTTCTTTCTCATAGTTCATTCCATTGGTTATAATTCATCTTTACAACTTGACTATTGTGAAAATAAATTTAATGTGAAGGTGTATGTAGAACCTATATCAGATTACATTCTGTCTTGAGGGGGGAGGGGGGAAAAGAGGCAGGGGAAGAAAATTTGGAACTCAAAAACTTGTGGAACTGAGTGTTGTAAACTAAAAATAACAAATAAATAAAAAAATACAAATATCCAAAAAGCATGGAATGGGGGAAATAAAATATATTTAAATTTTTTAAAATAAAGCTAATTTTTTTTTTAGATTTTTTTTTTATTTTTAGTTTACAACACTCAGTTCCACAAGTTTTTGAGTTCTAAATTTTTTCCCCTCCCTCCCCTCCCCTCCACAAGGTGGCATGGAATCCAATATATGTTCTACATATGCCTTCGCATTAAACTTATTTACACAATAGTCAAGTTGTAAAGAAAAATTACGACCAATGGAATGAATCATGAGAAAGAAGAAACAAAACCAAAAAAAGACAGAGCAAATAGTTTGCCTCAATCTGCAGTCAGACTCTGTAATTGTTTCTCTGGATGTCGATAGCTCTTTCCATCATGAGTCCTTTGGAGCTGTCTTTCAACCTTGTATTGCTGAGAAGTGCCAAGTCTACCAAAATTAGTCATCACAGAATCAATATGTCTGTAGTTGTGTACAATGTTCTCCTGATTCTGCTCCCCTCACTCAGCATCAGATCATGTAGGTCTCTCCAGGTTATTATGAAGTCTGTATGTTCCCCATTTCTTATAGCACAGTAGTATTCCATTACATTCATATACCACAACTTGTTCAGCCATTCCCCAATTGAAGGGCATCCCCTTGATTTCCAATTCTTTGCTACCATAAAAAGAGCTGCTATAAATATTTTTGTACATATGGGTCCCTTTCCCACTTATGCAATCTCTTTGGAATACAGCCCTAGAAGTATTATTGCTGAGTCAAAGGGTATGCACATTTTTTAAATAAAGCTAATTTCCTCAAAAAAACAGAATTGCAATAAACTTGAATCACCTTTTGTCAGTGACTTAAAGACACAAGCTCACCTCTGCCTAGGTTATTTATCACATAGATTCTGTATTAATGGCACCTCTAAAAAGACAAGGGTTGGCACTTGTATCTGCTTCATGCATATATACATATGTAGACGTATACACATACACATACAGTCTCCAAAGGTCCATGGAGATAACAATTATAGCTGAAATTCATGTAGTGCTAAAATTTAAGGTCGTCAAAGGGCTTTATAGATGATCTCATTTGAGCCTTCTGAATGATCTGTGATGCTTAACAATGCTATGAATATTATTAACCCCATTTTACAGATGAAGAAACTTAGGGCTGGAGCAAAAGTGAATTGCCCATGGTGACATAGCTAGTAAACATGAGACATGCAATTTTAATCTGACATTCTTTCCATTATAACATATTCCCCCAAGTGTAGATTTTGTATATAAGAGGTAGAAAGATGGTTTGGGGAATTGCTTCAGAGTCAGAATACTGTATTTGGGGTAAGAAGACATTAGTTTGAATTCTAGATTTGCTATTCACTACTTGAGTGATCTTGGCAAAGTCACTTAATCTTTCCAGGCCTTAGTTTCCCTACTCGTAAAATGAAAGCATTGAATTAGATGACCTCCAACTTCACATTGAGCTCTACATTGCACAATCAAGTAGTAGCAGAGTAAAAAGGAAAGAAGAATGGATTAGGAGGTGAGAGACTTTGGCTCTAGTCTTAGTTCTTTTACTACTTTACTATACGACCTTAGGCAAGTCACTTCCCTTACTACCTTAGTTTCCCCAGCTGTAAGATAGGTTTGTTTTTTTTTTTATAGTGGAAAACTTTTTATTGTAGGTGGAGTGGGATAGCTGGACACAGTTTAGATGACTCCAATTTTGTTGGCAACATCTAAAGCATAATAGTATGGAGCAAGTTGGACATAGGCCTTCTTCTCTCCATCAGGCCAGATCATACAGCTTCTTTACCTCCTGCTTGATTTGCTGCTTGTTGGCCTTGATGACCACAATGAAGAGTAGGGTGGTGTTCTCCTCAATCTTCTTCATAGCAAACTCAGTGGTCAAGGGAAACTTAATGATGGCATAGTGATCAAGCTTGTTTCTCCAAGGAGCACTTTTCTGAGGGAATTTGGGCTGCCTTTGGAGTCTTAGTGTCTTTGGTTGCTGGAAGGTGGGGGATGTTTGGATCTTCTTTTTGTGGCTATGGATACCCTTCAACACCACCTTCTTGGCCGTCAAGGCCTTGGATTTGGCTTCTGTCTTGGGGGCACAGTGGCTTCCTTCTTTGCCTTTGGTGCAATCTTGGGAGAAAGGGTCAAAGATGAGAGGTTTGAAGTACTCTCAACATATGCTTCTAGCTATGATGACAAAAACCTACATTTTTATAGTGCTTTAAGATTTATAGAGCACTTTCCTCTGAACTATGAGCTAGATAGTAGAAGTCTCCACATTTAATGAATGAGGAAACTGAGTCTGAGAAAGATGAAGTGAATGAACTAATTTCATCTGGAGCCAGGAAGGGAACACAGATTTCCAAACCCAGTGCTATGAGTCTTCGAGATCAGCATGGTCTAGTTTGATGGGGGTACAGTAGAAATCCGTGATAATTCCAGGTCTCTGCCAATCATGGCTCTGTGTGATTGGCTGCTACAAAGTTTATGTCTGAAAGTTCTGGTGATAAAGGTTCTATAGCCAACAAGTCTGTGACTGTATTGTATGTCTGCCCTTAGGTCATGTCTATCTGACATAGTAGAATTGGACATGACTGAAAGATTTGGTTATCTCCATTCTTTTAGCTATATATTCAAGTAGCCCTTGAATATAAATAGGTTAAAAGTGACATAAATGGGAATTTTCCCTGAGTTGGGATGATAAATTATGTTAATAAATTCATCAACTGAGGAACTTTTACCCTGCTGGAATAAAATTCAGTAAGGCCTCATCTATCCAGCATCATCAGGGACTGAGAAACTCTCCATTTGCCTTGCTGACAATTTCATCACTCAGAAGGTAGAGGAAGCAATAAAGAGAAATGCTACCCTGGACTTAATTTTGATCAATAATGAAGAACTAATCTGCTAATATCCTACTCTGATGGATCACTGTGGAGCAGGGGTGATTGTATGGTCTTTGAAGATCTTAGTAAAAACCCTGGCATGGCCTACACCAACATGGAGAGTCTTTGAATTTGGTCATGGCACTAGGCTGTGAGATTTAGCCTAGTATCCTAGATGGAGCCCCATCACTTAAGAGTCGGTCACTAGACGATTACATTTGATACCAAAGCTAGAGAGAGTATTCACATAGATAATCTTAGAGAAGTGAATAGAGCCTTATATGAAAGTGATCCCATATTCTTAAATTCGTAATAGTAAAGGAAGGGAACACACAGTCAGACGTAGACCAGAGACTTTAGGGAACTCAGATTGCAAAAAAGTTGGAGGGAATATCAATATGATTCCACAGACAGAAACTCTAAAAAGGAAAGATTTGAAGCAAAGCTCAAAAAATGTAATTCTCATTACGAAGTCCTGAGTAATCCCAGTGAAGCAGAAATAAGGGTAACTGTGAATAAAATCAATGGAACTGGAAAGATAGGAGAGGAACATAACCAAAGCTCAATTAAAAAATGCATGAACCTGTAGGAATAGTATCAGATCACAGAATCACCATTAGTAATCTCTGAGAAATCATGGAGAAAAGGAAAGATTTCAGGAGACTTGGGCAGGCAAATGTCAGCAAATGTCAGGACTTTTAAGCAGAAGAAAAAGATTACTAGCAATTAGATTATTAAGCAAGTAGCTTATGCAGGCTTAGGAAAGGAAGAGGTGATCACTAGAAGCCAATCTGGGTTTATTAGCAATTCACATCAAATGATCCTTGTGTCTTTATTTGATATGATTTCTACATAATTAGATCATGAAAATGTCATAGACATAATCCATGTGAAATACTCCATGTCCCAGTGCTGTGAAGAATGATAAACATGAAAAATTGGGAAGACTTGGAAGAATTAACACATCTAGGTGCAAGACATTTGACTAGTTTCTCACATAGCAGAAATCAAATAAATACTTTAGAAATTGATATTATTGTGTACAAGGTCAATTCTCAACCTTGTTGAGAAGGTTCTTTTGAGTGTAGAAGAATCCTCTTCTCTTTGACCAATATTCCCTTGGGGAGGTGCTCACTCTGCAGAACTCCAGAGAACTAGGACTCCTTCCACAGAAGCACTGTGTGTCTTATAAATACTTTTCCCTCTGTGCAAATTTTCCCATATTCATTGCATTCACAACCCCACCCCACCACTCTTTTCCTCTTTGGGTTCCAATGCCTTCTTCTACAACTAAGACTTGAGATTCTACTTCCAGCTTTTGTGGGAGGAGGGGGGAAAAGAAATAAAGACTCAACTGAATAAAAAAGAGAAGGAAATGAAGAAAGTGATTTGGAGGGATTTGCATTTTTGATGACCAGAGAGGAATCCTATGGAAGAGAAATCTGAGAGAGTATGAAGAAAAGCTGAAAGAGACCAATTTGCGTTGAAGGAAGACATAAGCTTAAACTAAAGGAGGCTATGATCCCATGTGAGAAAAGGATCAAGGAGGAAGGAGTTGATGAGTAGGATTGAAAGGGAAGAGAAAGAAGCAGGTAGCAAGGAGGACATATAAAGTTTAAAAAAAGTAATTAAAACAGACTAATACATTACATTATTAAGACAAATTGGTAAAAACCAAATGAGAGGTGAATGACATAAGGGAAAGGATGTTGGATGTGACTACTGGATTAAAAGGTGACGAAAGGCCTTACGGAAATACATAGAAGGTAAGGTCTAAATGCTCACAAGGAATTATAAAAACCAGGATGAACTGATGAGTGGCCAATTAATATAAACAAAGATGTCTCAAAAGAATAATTGTGAAGCATTAACAACCACATTAAATGTTGCTCCAAATCATGAATAATAAGAGAAATGCAAATCAGAAACCTCAAGACTTTACCTCTTAGCAAACAGAAAAAAAGAACAAGAGGTGGAAATAGTCAATGATGGAGGGGTTGTGGCAAACCAGTCTCATAAATGCACTTTTGGTGGAGCTGTAAATTGGTCCACACATACAGTAAAGTAATTTAAAATTACTCTAAGAAGGTAACTAAACATCCATACTCCACACCCTTTGGCCCAGAAATCTTACTGCTGTGGGATATACCAAAGGAAACCAATAATAAAAAGAAAGCCTCCATACACACTAAAATATACATAGCAGAATTTTTTCAAGAAGCATAGAACTGGGAAATAAAATAAATGCTTATCAATTAGGTAATGTAAACAAATTTGTAGTAGATAAATATAACTGGATGCACTTATAAAAATGGTGACTACAAACTGTAAGAATACCTACATGAACTGATGCAAAATTATTTAAGTAGGACGAAGAAAAAATATAAACAATGACTATAATAATGTTAATGGAAATGACAACATTTTACTTCTGTTTTCTGAGCCACAGAGAATGGCCAAGGCACTGGAAATTAGGACTGAAATTAGTTAATAAGATAGGCAGTAAAATAGTGAAAGAACACTAGCTGCACCAGATGGATTCAAGTCACCTGGTCCTGATCAATGGCACATCTTCAGCTATTGGCAGAATTGGCGGCTTTGACCACTAAGGCACTGTCAGTGATGGCTGAAAGATGGTAGAGAACAGAAGGGCTATTCCAGCCTTTGAGAAGGGAAAATGTCCTGAGTTTTTGAAAAGGGAAGAGAACAGAGTCTGAAAACTCTAAGGCAGTAAATTTGGCATCAATTTCTGAGAAAATTCTACAATGGGCTTTCTGCTAAGTGAATTTTTAAAAAGGAATTAATTATCACAAAGAACTACCATGGCTTCATCATGACCGAGGCATGCTAAGCAAGCACTCTGATCAAAGCAAGGATGAACCGTATTTACAGAGGAATAATGGTGAAGTATGCTGCCTCTTCACCTGACACAGGGGCAGTAGACTCAAAATGCAGAATTAAACAGATTTTTTCAGAAACAGCCAAGTTTGGAATTTATTTTATTTTCTCTCTTTCCATCTATCTATCTATCTATCCACATATACACACACACACACACACATGTGTGTGTGCATATAAACATAAACATGTATGCACATATATAGCACAAATACATATGTACATGTGCATACATATGTATGTTTGCATGTTTATAGATACATGCATGTATATATAAATTTATATGTGCATGTATATATGTGTGTATATGTATGTATACTTGCATATATGCATATATACACACAGATATACATGCATACATACATATACATATATACACACAGACACAGACACAGACACAGACACATACACACACACACACATATGTAAATAAGGGTTTTCTTTTTCCAGTTTGGAAGTAGGGTGGAAAGTGAGTTTAAAGATGGGATTACCAAAGTAAAAGATAGAAAGAAAAATCAATAAAATAAAAGAGGGTTATTGGAGCATTTCTTTAAAATGAACAAAAGGAAGATCAGAAGGACTCACAAAGAATAGCTCTTTAAATTACATTTTGAATTTATTACACACATGCTTAATGTATAGCATACTGGTATATATTAGAAAACATTATATAAAATATATTACATGCTATATACTAAAGAAGAAAAGCAGGAGGCAGAGCCAAGATGGCAGCTAGAAAGCAGGGACTTGCTTAAGCTAAGCTCTCCCCCAAATCCCTCCAAATACCTGTGAAAAATGGCTCTGAACAAATTCTAGAACTGCGGAACCCACAAAATAGCAGAGGGAAACAGGTCTCCAGCCCAGGAGAGCCTGGATGGTCACCAGGAAAAGTCTATCTCACGGTGCTGGGAGTGGAGCACAGCCCAGCATGGGCTGCACAAGGACAGACCACACCCTCAGTCAGCCAGCCAGAACAGGGCTTGGGGCCATGAATCAGTGAGCTGTAGCAGTTACCAGAATACTCAACCCACAAACGCCAAAGAGCAGGTTAGAGGGAAACTGTGGGATCGAGTCCAGAGCAGTCTGGCCACCAGCCCTGGGGGTGGTGGAGGTGGTTCAGCGGTGGTGATGGCAGCAGCAGGAAGCTCCTGAGGCTGCTTCCAGAGGTCAAGCATCAGGTGCTTCCCAAGTCCCTGGCTCACATGGTAGGAGGAATCTAGCAGCAGATCAGAGAGGGAGTGCAAAAAGCGCTTTGTGGGCACAAAGGCAGATTCTCTTGCTGTGCCCTGCTTGGAACTGTATTGCAGTCCTGGTTGGCAGTTCCTGGGGAAGGAGGAGCGCTGCTGTGACAGAGCCTGGGATGACAGTGGAGTAGAAGTACCTCTGAAAACAGCAGTGCTTGGACCCTAAAGCTTGGGACAATGTGCTCTCTACTCTACAAGCAGTCATATCCTGACAGAAAGCTCAAGGGTCAAGTAGGTGGCTGGGAACATGAACAGGCAGCAAAAAATGAACTCAGACTCAAACTCAGACTCTAGATTCCTTTTTTGGTGACAAAGAAAATCAAAACATACAGGCTGAAAAATTCAACAAAGTCAAAGAGCCTACATCAAAAACCTCCAAAAAAAATATGAATTGGTCTCAGGCCATGGAAGAGCTCAAAAAGGATTTGGAAAAGCAAGTAAAAGAAGTAGAGGGAAAATTGGGAAGAGAAGTTAGAATGATGCAAGAAAACCATGAAAAACAAGTCAACAACTTGCTAAAGGAGACCCAAAAATACTGAAGAAAACAACACCTTAAAGAATAGACTAACCCAAATGTCAAAAGCCAATGAGGATAAGAATGCCTTGAAAGGCAGAACTGGCCAAATGGAAAAGGAGGTCCAAAAGACCGCTGAAGAAAATGCCACCTTAAAATGAGATTGGAGCAAGTGGAAGCTAGTGACTTGATGAGAAATCAAGATATTATAAAACAGAACCAAAGGAATGAAAAAATGGAAGACAATGTGAAATATTTCGTTGGAAAAACCACTGACCTGGAGAATTGATCTAGGAGAGAGAACTTAAAAATTGTTGGACTACCTGAAAGGCATGATCAAAAAAGGAGCCTACACATCATCTTTCAATAAATTATCAAGGAAAACTGCCCTGATATACTAAAACCAGAGGGTAAAATAGAAATTGAAAGAATCCACCGATCACTTCTTGAAAAAGATCCCAAAAAGAAAATTCTTAGGAATATTGTTGCCAAATTCCAGAGTTTCCAGGTCAAAGAGAAAATACTGCAAGCAGCCAGAAAGAAACAATTTGAATATTGTGGAAACATAATCAGAATAACACAAGATCTAACACCTTCTACATTAAGGGATTGAAGGGCTTGGAATATGATATTCTGGAGGTCAAAGGAGCTAGGATTAAAACCAAGAATCACATACCCAGCAAAACTGACTATAATTCTCCAAGGCAAAATATGGATTTTCAATAAAATAGAGGACTTCCAAGCTTTCTCAATGAAAAGACCAGAGCTGAAGAGAAAATTTGACTTTCAAATACAAGAATCAAGAGGAGCATGAAAAGGTAAACAAGAAAGAGAATTCTTAAGGGACTTACTAAAGTTGAACTGTTATGTTTACAATCCTACATGGAAAGATGATGTTTGTAATTCATGAGACCTTTCTCAGTATTAGGGGAGTTGAAGGGAATATAAACAGAGGCCACAGGATGAGGTGAATATGAAGGGATGATATCTAAAAAATGAAATAAATTCAAGGGGTAAGAGAGGAATATATTGAGAGAGGGAGAAAGGAAGAGATAGAATGGGGTAAATTATCTCACATAAAAGTGGCAAGAAAAAGCAGTTGTGCTGGAAGGGCAGAGGGGGCAGGTGAGGGGGAATGAGTGAATCATACTCTCATCGGATTTGACTTGAGGAGGGAATAACATACACATTCAATTGGGTATCTTACTCCACAAGAAAGTAAGGGGAAGGGGAAAAAGGGGGGGGATGAAAAAAGGGAGGACAGATAGGGGGAAGAGGTAATCAAAAGCAAACACTTTTGAAAATGGACAGGGTTAAGGGAGAAAATTGAACAAAGGGGGACAGGATAAGAGGGAAGGAAATATAGTCTTTCCCAACATGAGCATTGTGGAAGTGTTTCACATAATGATACATGTGCGATCTGTGTTGAATTGCTTGCCTTCCTAGGGAGGTTGAGTGGGAAGGGAAGAGGGGAGAGAATTTGGAACTCAAAGTTTTAAAAGCAGACGCTTAAAAAAAAGTTGGTTTTTTTTTTGCATGCAGTTGGGAAACAAGGTATATAGGGAATGGGGCATAGAAATCTATCCTGCCCTACAAGAAAGTAAGGGGAAAGGGGATGGGGGGAGTGGGGTGAGAGAAGGGAGAGCTGACTGGGGAACGAGGCAATCAGAATATATGCCATCTTGGAATGGGGGGAGGGTAGAAATGGGGAGAAAATTTGTAACTCAAAATCTTGTGGAAATCAATGTTGAAAGCAAAAATATTAAATAAAATTGATAAAAAAGAAGAAAGGCAAGTGATAACTTCATGAATTCTCTTTCAATTTGATTCTGTATATGGAAATGCTCATTTTATTTCACATTTATTAGGTTGATGATTCAAAACTAAAACCACAAAACAAAACTCCTCATGTCAGACTAAACTTATTTCTCTTTTTGACAGTTACTAACCTGGGGAATCCAGGGACATTCTAGTTACATCTTGTCCATATTTTAGCTATGTACTGACAAAGTCTTTTGTGTTATGTTTGCAGCAGAGATGGAGAGATGTGGCCTAGATGACAGTACAATTAGGTGGTTTCATGAGTGGCTAAATGCCTAGATCCCAAGAGTAGCCATCACTGGTTTGACCTCAACTTGGTAAGAGTTGGAGTCTTCCAGAGATTTGTGCTTTTTTGTGTACTGTATATTACTTTTTTCAATTACTTAGATAAAGGCATAGATGACATGCTCATATTTTTCTGATGCATAAAGCTAGGAGGAGGCACTAACATAGGGGATGATGAGTTGGGATCCAAAGAGATCAGAGTAGACTAAAATAGTGAAATGATTCGAGAAGACACAATTTTATGGGAACAAATGTGAAGTCTTATACTTGGGTTCCAAAAATTGCCTTCACTGGTATAAGATAGGTGAAGCCAGAATTGCAGTGTATCCAAAGTGTGAGCTTACTATGAGTCAGCAGTGATGTGATGGCCACCAATGTGAATATGAGTTTGGGTGACGTTAAGGAGATCTTCGAGGAGTTAGGAGGCAATCATCTTGTTGCATCCTTGCCTACTCAGACCACATCAGGAATATCATGTTCAGTTCTGGGCACCACAGGTTGGGGATGACATGGATAAACTAAAGAGTGTTGAGAGTAGAGCAACTGGGATGTGAAAGGCCCAAGACATCCAAGGGTCATGAGGCTAATTTCAAGGGTTGAGAGGTGACCAAGCTCTGCCGTATAATCACCTAGCATTTAACAACTAACGTTCTCTAAATGAATAGATATGTGTTAAGTGTAACCCCACACTGCTAAAAGGTGAAAGCACAACCCGTCACACAACTCATGCATATTCTGGTGAGATTTATAGAAGAATATGAGTTATATCATGGACAAGTTGTAGCTGATTGGATCTTGAACAGAGTGGGAATGCTGCTTTTAGCATTTGCTGGACATTCCCCTATGAAGGACACACTCCTCTGGGCCTGTAAGTTTTCTTTTGATCCTGCACTACTTTATTCATGTCAGTATAAGTACCTCTTTCCATGTGGGTATCATGGGACATTTTTGGAACTAATGAGATTTAACTCTGGACTATATGGTGAAGAAGCCCAGTTTCTGATATGTTTTTAACACTGAGGCCCTTAACCAAGTGTCCTTGAAGATTTACATGTACTAATTGTCCATGTGGTATATGCTTAAGCTAATGGACAGCCTTTTTGGATAGTTAATTGGCCAGAGCAGACAATCCTAGCTTGTTGAGAGTCCTTTCTGTATTTGTGATTAGTCTCTGACACTGTGTGGCCTCGGACATACCGGGGGAAACCTATGATGGACTGGTTCGTATAATTAACCTAAGGATGATATATGGTCTGTGACACTGGGAGGTGGTGGTTATCTCAGGATGGCCAGTCTCTTCAGCTTGTATAGTAATAAATATCCTAACAATGAGCTTGACAGGAGCTAGTCTTATCTTTTTTGTGGTGGGAGGTAGGTGGGTGGGAATACGAAGTCTTTGGCAGAAGTCAGGAGAAAAACAAAACCTGTCGCACTTTTGACAAGCAAATTTATGAGGCTAAAAGTGGCTACACTTCAGTGAAAACAACTGATTCTTAATATGCAAGCAAAAGGGATTACAATAAGCCACATGCAATACAAGTTTCTTCTACTTAGGAAATGAGGCTCCCCAAATAGAGGCTGCATCTGCAGTCGCAGTAGACAAAAAGTAACATCAATAATACTAATACAATAAGACAGGTTCGATCCGTCGCTGAGCCTCACTTTTACAGGCAGAAATCCATGCAGCAGTAGCACTGCAAACCATGGGGTGAGTTGCAGCAGTTAAAACTAGGAGCTAGACCATGAAAAAAATATGTCTACATGAGGATGAGTGAAGGAGCTTGAGATGTTTATCCTGGAAAAGAACAAATTCATTGGGGACATGATAGCTGTCTTCAGTTTGATAAGCTGGCATGTGCAAGAAGTTGTTTCTGTTTGCCCTCGAGGGCATAATTATGTGTAATGGAAGGGACTTAGAAAAGAGGCCTATTTGGACATGATGTAAAGAAGTACTTTTTAGTAGCTAGAGATTTTTAAAAACTGGACTGGGGGCAGTGATGATTCCCCACTTTGGAAATCTTCAGGCAGTCGCTAAATGGCCACTCGTCTGGGACGTGGTGGGGGGGTGGGGGTTCAGGAAGTGACTACATTAGATGGCTGCCAAACCCAAATTCTGTAATTCTGTGATTCTGTGCAACAGCACATAAACAAAAGAAGTCTGTGCTTAAAGGAACAGTTTTAAAGGCAGTCAGGAATCAATTTTCTAGATAGCCCCAAGGAAAGGCTGATTCCAAAAGAATAGTAAAAATCACGGATGGCATCATTTCCACAAAAAAGGACTCCAAGAAGACATAAGTAAGTACCAACTCGTGCTCCTACTTTCTCATTTCTATCAAATTTTGAAAGACTGGTTTACTCATGCACCAAGGATAACTTAGAGAAGAGCTTTGCAGATGATTCTTGGCAGCAGAATCTTTACCATGTCTTTACAAATCACATGCTGCACCAAGAGGTCTAAAGAATCTAAGCTCACATTGTACATGTTCGTTGATGATTACAAGAAAACATTTAACTCGGTGGAAAAATTCTACCTTAAATACCTGCCTCAAACAAGGTTTTTCCCATGTTTATGTTGATATTATGACGTGACCTGACATATTCCATGTCATGTCCATGACAAAATTTGATTGGACAGAAAATACTAAGCCAATAAAGTGGACATCAAATATGGCATAAAACAGGGAGATGGAAGCTCACCAAATGTAAGTGGGCCAGTGACGTGGAGGATATCTCATAGAAAGCCCAAACAAAAGGAAGGTTGTAGAGATGATACTTGTATACGCCATACGCACCAAACCCCAAAACATTCAAGTAAACAGATCCATATTGCTTAGATTGCTACAAGAGCAACACATTGAGTTAACATGTGTGTATGTACATGCATACCTATGAAAAGGATAATAAGTTGTGTATGACCCAGTCAGAAACATATACAATAAGGCTGCTCTCATATAAAGAGAATAAGGACTAACAGATGGACATCTTGAAGGCTGCAATGGTTATCCACGAAACACTATAAGGACTCAAAGGAGGCTTTCAGAACACTGGATAGACCTTCTAGGAAGATTTACACAATGACTAATTCTAGACTTTTATTTGTTTGTTTTTTGTTGAGGGGGGAAGGCAGGGCAATTGGGGTTAAGTGACTTGCCCAAGGTCACACAGCTAGTAAGTATATCATGTGTCTGAGGTCAATTTGAACTCAGGTCCTCCTGACGTCAGGGCCGGTGCTCTACTCACTGAGCCACCTAGCTGCCCCTGATTCTAGACTTTGAAAACATTCAAAATTCAACGAAGATTTGTTAATACGAATTTCAAGGGAGAAGATGGATTCTGCTCTGCACCGATGGCAAGGGTATCTCTACTCTCCCCAACTCATGAATCCACCGAAGTTTTGAGATAATGCACATTGAGGGTGAGTGAAGCTGTTTGGTTTTGCTTTTGTTTTTTAGGAGAAATATCTTCAGAGAGCTGCAAGCAGCTTGGAAAATAGAAAGAGAGTATTTGAGAGATCATTTATAGTGGCAAATCTGACAACATCACCAGATTGAGGGAAGGTAGAAATCACCCATGCCCCTCGTGTTTCTGTGGCTGGGAAACATTCTGTCAACACTGTAAGAGAAATTCAAGATAGGAAAGACCTTCTAGGTCACATCATCCATGCTGCCACAGTAGGATTATTCCCAATAGTAATGTGCTGAAGTATTTTGTCTACTTCAACTAGGGATGTCTCAAACAAGAGAACATCCACCCTTTCCCTGGCGGTAATAGTCAGTAGCCTAAACTTTGGGGTTTGGAACTCTTCTTTGATATTCAGTCCAATCAACCTTTTATCAGTTTCATCCATATTTTTATAAAACAAATATAAGAGCTAGAATGTAAAAACACTTTTGAAAAGTCCTCTATGGAAGTATCATGTTTTGCCATTTTTATTATTCATATAAAGAAGTCTCCTTGATTCTTTGTAATCTCACCATCGTCTGTTGCTTCTTCACTCTCATCATCACTATTTTTGCCTAGGACCTCATCATGTGCCCCAGAGATTCTGCCAGAACCCTTCTAACTGGTCTCCCTTCCTCTAGAGTCTTTTTTCCTATCTTTTCATCCATTCACCAATTCTTTATTAGGCATTTACCATATACGTGGCAGTTGGCTAAATGCTAGGGATACAAGGAGAAAAGGAAACAGTCTCTGATAGTGTTATTCTCACCCTACTGGAACTCCAGCGGCTGCCTATTACCTCCAGTACCAAAGTTACAACTCTCCTCTTGGTTTTTAATGCCCTTCAGAACCTGGCCCCTTGCTATGTTCCTCTTATGCTTTACTCCTCTCCACGTAATCTATGATCCAGCTGGTATTTTTGCTGTCTTCAAACACATGACTTTCCATCTCTGAACTCTGTATCTTTGCACTGGCTGTGCCTCCTCACCTATGCTTCCTGGTTTCTTTAGCTTCCTTCAAGTGTCAGTTCAAATCTCACCTTCTTCACCAGGCTTTTCCTGGTCCTCTCTACTGCTAGTGCCTTCACTCTGAGATCGTCTCCCATTTACAGGCATGTATCTTGTTTATGCTTAGCTGTGAGCATCTTTCTCCCTCATTAGACTGTGAGCTCCTTCAGTGCAGGAATGCTTGTGTGCCTTTCTTTGCATCACCAACATTTAGTGCAGCACTTGGCAAATGCTAAGTGGTTAATAAATGTTTGTTCCTTGTAGAATTTATTATAGAGTTTTTAAAAAGGCAAGTGGTATGAAATAGGGACTGTGGTTCCATAGAGAATCCTCATTTGTATTATGCTATGTGTATGGAAATGCTCTTTTTTAGTGTTTAATTTCTGAATCAAAACAAACCTTAAAAAGAAGTTATTCTAAGCATCCCAGATATCTAGGTTTTAAATCTCAATGTGATTGAATAATTTCACTTGGAATTTGGCCACCTGGGGGAAAAGAATAAAAAAACAGAAGAAATCAAAGATAAAGGGTGGGGTTCTCTTGGTCTCCTAAGATAATGCCTTAAAAGATAGACAGCGTGCCGAAGCAAGAATTTTTGCAAATAATGATGTATGTAGCATGAAAAGGAAAAAAAAGACAGCCCCAAGCAAATTAAAATAGCCATATTCTGGCTTACAAAATGTATATAATATTTAATGATTTCATGTATAATTAACTGCACGATTTCACCATGGAATGGTAATTTGGGGACAAAAAGGGCTGAAAATTTGTACTTGGTCTTTATGAGGATTTTTTCTTACATTCTTTTCTCCTAGCTCAGCATCAGGGGGCTGGATATTATAGAATTTAAGAGGTTTTCTACTTACCTCCTATGTGTTAGACACATTTTTAAATGTTTCTCTAGGACGGAGAAAGTATTTTTGTTCAGGGTGGAATAGTGTCTTTAATTATATTGAAAGAGTTCTTTAAAACAGAAAGCAATAATCCTTGATTATTTGTCTATGTTCAAGTGATTATTAGAAGCAAGTTAACCCTGCTCACTCCCCCTCATGTTGCTAAAGCAATGATTTGAATGTTTTTCTTTGAGCTAAACTTTCCTTAATGATATCCAGGTATAGTTTATTATTTGAGAAAGAAAGCATGATATTTTTGTGCTAAAGATGTATATATACAGTGTTATGTTTCCAAAGTGTTTGGGAAAAGTCTTGTTTGGCAAATAATTTTTTCCTGTAAGAATATAAAATTGCATAGATTGCTTAGAAAGAATTTGAATGCTATGAATGAAAAATCCTTGTCCTAATGTGAAATTAGAAAATGCAGGGTCTAATGTTAATCCAGATAACAAAAGCTAGCATTGACACACAGCTTTAAGGTTTGCATATTGTGTTACATCTCATCTCATTGGATCTCTGAGTCTAAATTGATATTTGAAAATGAAATTCTTATATGAAACAATAGAATGAGATCATTTAGAAGCTTTGCATTGTGGGAGGGAAAAGCCCTTTAAATTCAGAATGAAAACTACAAAGGAAAAGAATGCCCCTGCCTTTGAAAAGATAGAGGCAGGCTTTGGCCTTGAGAATTTAGCCTTCTCAAATAATACCTATAACAGGGACCTGCAAACTGTTAAGACACTGTAGAAATATCTGTTATTAGTACTTTTGTTTCTATTACCTAAAAGCTATTTCAATTATTAGAATCTCTATCTTAAAGACATAGTTAACAGAAAATCATCAGGGGCCTTGTGCAGCCAAACCACAGGCTTTTACCTCCATTGTTTACAGACCTCGAGCTAAACAGACTGTTTTTCGGGAGAATATTTCCCCAACAATTTCGGGGGGGAAAGAAATACTGTCGCCTGAAAATCAAGTGGGAATAGAAATCCTTTATGCTTAGCAGAAATTCTTGATGCTCATAAAATACGATAATTAGAAAATTGTTTCTAGATTTTAAAACCTCAGAATGAAAATGCTCCATATTTTGTCTGAAGAATTTCCCTCTATATGAAGAAGCTAACTGCCAGCCATTTGGAGCATAAATTAAAAGCAGTCAGGATGACTTGAGTTTGAATTCTGTCACAGACACTAGACATGTGACTATGGACAAGTCACTTAAACTCTCAGCCTCAGTTTCCTTATCTGTAAATTTTGCACCTCTGAGGGTTATTGTGAGAATCAATTAAAATAACATATATAAAACACTTGGCACACCTGAGGGGCTATGTAGAAATACCATTACTATTACTATTATTATTACTAAAATATGTTTGCGAAGAGATTGCTTAAAATATATATGTACTTTTAATTAATTTGGTGATTTTCTTCTATAAATCTGACTCCTACTGCTAAGGCCTATTTAAATAATTGTGTTGAACACTGCTGCTGCCATTTTATGGATTTGAGTTGTCTTCCTTTTTATCCCTCTTACTTCCAATTCCCCTGACCATCTCCCAGTCTTCACAAACAACAGCCATGGCAGACCCAAATTTTGGGACTTAAGACAGGTGCTCTTAACCTTTTGTGTATCACGGACCCCTTTGGCAGTCTGGTAAAGCCTATAGATCCTTTTTCAAAATAATGTTTTTAAATGCATACAATAAAACATATGGGATTAAAAAGTAAATCAATTATAGTGAAATACAGTTATCAAATTGTTTTTTTAAAAATAAGTTCATGGACCTCAGATTAAGAACCTCTGATTTAAGACAAAATCCCATAAACCCCTGGATTTTATCTATTGCCTTTCCCCTTTAATTAGATTGAAAATATAATGTGAAGAATATGTTGATTAGCATTACATTATCGCTGATTAGCATACTCCTGGATTATCAAAATCTGAACTCAAAATCTCATATCTTAACATGGGAATAACTACAGAATAAATTGTACTATGTGATAAAGCACAGTCCATGAAGCAAAAGCAAAGGGCTTCCCATGGATACAGGGCACTTACTGAAACCTACAATAGTAAATTCTGATTGCTTTTAAATTTTTATGGGCTTAATAGCCTGTCTTGACCTCTTGGAATCTGATTAATATCTATACCATAATTATTAAAGATAAAGAAAGAGGGAATGGAAATAGGAAGCATGATGCATACTGAGGTTTAAAATAATGTCACTGTCTCCTCCTTAGCCCTTATTATATTTATAATATCAGAAACCCCTCTAGAGAAATGAGGTAATTATCTGGTTGCTCAACTAATCACCTATCTGCTGACAAGTGTGATGGAATTACACTCAACCAAAGGGAAGATTGCTGGCCATTTATATGATTATTATTGTTACTGATGGTTAATTATTCGATTAGTGACAATGCATTAAGTATCTCCTATTGGCTATGGATTTGGGATTATTGGTCATTATTGTGAGTATGTTGATTTGGGGGTATTCACCTAATCATTTGCTTTTGATTGCCCATTGATCATTGCTGATTATTAATAATGGATTATTGGTCATTGATCGTTAGTGATCAATGAGAGGTTGTTTTGCATATTATTTACTTGACTTTTGTGACTACTAGATTGGATCATTAGTAAGTCAATTGTTGGATAATCATTGAATAATTATTTTGCCTTATAAAATTATTTCTTCACGCTTCAGCACAAATTATCAACTTACCGGTAAACTTCAAAGCCTACTACTTGACCTTACTGCTTGTCATACAATGTTGAGCAATAAATTTAGCTTAAATATTAATGTTTATTTTATTTTAATATTTTATTATATAATACGAATGAATATAATAAATATATTATAATATTAAAATATAATATAATATTTATATTATATAGAGAATTTTTATTCCCAGGCAACTTCTTCCCTTCTTATCCTAGATGGAATAATTTTGTTTGTGCAAAAGATTCTAAAAAGCATTTCATTAAAATATTGTAAATTAAACTGTAAGCCTCCATTTCACTACACTTGTTTAAAAATATAATAAATCTAAGAGGTTACTTTCAATGCTATCTTCTATGCTTCCTTCTGAGTTTCCTTCCATTTTCTCATATATATATTTAAAAATGATTCAATGACTTTTTTCATTATTATTGCTAACTCCCATGAACATACCTAACCATTGAAATAGATGGGAATATAACTCTTGTAAAAATAATAAACAATCAAGCAAAACAAATCCCATCATTGCCATGACCAAAAATAATATTCCATTTCCTTGATGTAACAGTGCTTATTTGGACATTTACCAGTTCTTTGCTTTCCTTCTTCCCCTCCCCTTCTGAATCTCCATTTCTGGACTTACTGTGTTTATTTAGCACTTGAATTCCTTTCTTTATGCTTGCAGGACTTTTTCCTTAATATGGGAGCTTTGAAGTTTGGCTATGACATCTCTGGGAATTTGCCTTTTGTTGTTGTTATTTTACAAGAGTTGCCTGGAAGATTCTTACTTCAATTTGTCTACTGGTTGTAATATATCTGGACATTTTTTCTTTATGACTTCTTCATTATAATTTTCAGAGTTATAATGGTTTTTAAAATATCTCTCCTTGAACTGTTATCCAGGTCTGATTTGGTTTTTTTAAAAAATTCAGCTATCTTACCTTTTTTTTGTTTTTATTTTTTCATTATTTTAATTTTGCTCAAATATTTCTTGCTGTCTCATGGAATGACTGAATTCTATTCGATCCATTCTAACTTTCAAGGAGTCCACTACTTGGGAAAAGTTAATTATTTTTTGTCCTTAGCTATTTATTCTCCTCCAAATTCTTTCCTCCAGAGCTTTGATTTCATTTTAAAAACTCTTTTGCTTTATTTTTTTCTAAGTAGTCATATTGACATTGTAGAAAATCCATTCTTTTCTTCGAGCACCTGGCACCTCCTGTGACAACTTCTAACTGGAAGACTAGACCCATTAGTGAGAAAAATTTCCCTCAATTCCATTGAAAGAATCTAATCCATATCCTGTTATCTACAAACATTGTTTTCCACCATTAAAGCACTAGACATGGACCCACAATATTATGTTAAGAAAGAATCTCTTTCTTGGAATGCCTTCAAGTTGCCCTCCTTCATTCTGTATACTGTTTACACATCCACCCAAGGAAGTGGACACCTTTTTCTCTTGTTTTGCGTTATAGCGTTTCAATAAGACCAAGGGGGAAAATCCCGGGATCTTAACTACTTGAAGTTATATTGATACTCCCTTCTTCTAAATTGGATATCTCTCAATCTACAATAATACTTTATAGTGGTTGTTGTCATCTTTTATTTATCTCTTAAGCCTTAGTTCCTGAATTTAGGCTTTGTTCCAGGGCCAGGTTCTGTTCCCTGTTGTGCTTTGGGGTGGGGTACTGATTTCACTCCAGGTCACTTGAGTTCCTAAGCTAATCCCTTCCTCCCTGGGTTAGCTGTCCCCATAACCCTTAGTTTTTGAGGTTCAGAGTACCAGAGCTGTCTATGGCATCTCAAGATGGATTGCTAGATACCCTCAAAGCCCTGAGGTATCCCAATTTGAGTCTCTCCTGCCTGGATGGGTCCCTGCCATACCTGGTGATTTCCAAGGCCCATCCTACGGATTTCTGACTACCCTGGGGTTCCTTATGCTATAGACAGATATAAAGCTCTGCAGACTACACACTTCTCTGGCCTGTCTGGCTGTGCTGGGAAGTGGCTATCTTGTTTCCCAGCCCAAGATCAGGATTTGCTGGTGGTTCCATTTCCTATTGCCCATGGGCTTCTAGTTGACATTTTGTGCATTTTTGGTGTGAAACCACTTACTTTGTTTCCTTATTGGAATTCTTGATCTTGATAGCCTTCTCTGATGTTTAGGTTTTTGCTTGAGTAGATGTGAAGTTGTTGATCTGTTTGCCTCCATTTAGACAGTCATTTTGGATAGAAGCGAATAAGATTCTATGATACCTCATAACAACAGGTATCTAATGAAAAGACAAGACCAAACTTACCAAGAACAAACAGTAATAAAAATGAATTAAACACGTTCACCAAAAAGAATAAGAAGTTCTATCTTGACCACCTGGCACTCCTTATTATAACTTTCAACCAGAGGACTGAGTCCATTATTGAGAAAAGTACCCCTTAATTCCATTGGAGGAATCCATACCCTATCCTGTTACCCAGTGACATTGCCATCTACCATGAGAGCACCACAGGACCCAAAACATCACCCTAGGAACAAACCACTTCATTGGGATGCCTGCCATCCTGCATAATGTGTACACATCTCCTCTAGTAACTAGTGACCTCTGCCTTCACTTCTGAATTATCACAGCCCAATGGATCTAAGGAAAATGAATTCCAGGATGGACACATCAGTCTTCCTCCAAACCATATATATCCTTTACCCATATACTGTCTAGAAACTAACAACTTCATCCAGGCCTTGTTCCCTAGATCCTTTGACTTAGGAATCTCATCCTGGGTGTCCCTTCTTTCCCCCATCTTAGAATCCATGTCCTTTGTGCTTTTATTTTCCCCGTCCCAAAGGTTCCCAAGTATATAGCCAGAGCACTCTGTCATCCCAAGGCTGGCAATACCATCTGGCTCCACCCTCAAGGATTCCAAATGTTGATTTTTGTATACATGAAGCTACTAGGAAGGGATACAACCAAATTAAGCTAAAAATACTCCAAAACAGGAAACTGCGGCAGCAGAGAGAAATGGACCTTGATGCGAGGGATGCCTCCACTTCAGTGTTCAACAAACAGTCTTATATAATCCTTATGCTTTACCTCCCTTTACTCCAGTTCTGTGGGGAAGGCCAACCCAAAACCAAAACCCAACCTTCCTTAGACTCCTGAGGCCAATGGCAGACTGGCATATTAAAAAGTCTTCAGATCCTCTCCCCTGAAACACAGCAAACTATCCCCAAGGCCAGTGCTTGAAAAACTATCCTTATGGCCACCATGACCATGCGTTCTAATATATACCATACAATGGCTTGTATTCAGAAACCTACTTGCTCCATAGAGACATACTTCTTTACATGCCGACTCATGTTTCTACCCACCAAGGATTGTGACAAACATATGGAATGAAATATTTTTACTGGTCTTTCAAAGTTGTTTTTCATTACAATCTTAATATCATTGTGTTCTCCTAGTTCTCTTCACTTCACTCTACATTGGTTGTTACAGATCATCCTAGTTTCCTCTGAAACTATCCAATTTGTCGTTTCTTTTGGTGCAATGGTATTCTATTACATTCACATCCCATAATTTGTTTAGCTATTCTGCAGTATGTAGGGACTCCTATTTTCAGTTTTTAATGCCTAATAATGGCATCACTGAAACAGAAATATTTTTCCCCATGGATGACTCAGTAAGATCCTGAAAAATAAGTTTACACAGACGCACACACACGCACACACACACGTACATACACACACATACACACATGCACATATAAACATACCTCAACGCATAATAACTTCAATGTAAAATGGACCTAGTTGAAGCTGGTGATATTATGTTGGAAAAAAGATTCAGTTACAAGAAATATAAAGGTCTGAAAGTTAGTAGAATACAAAGAATATTTTCATGAGGAAGTGGGTCAGAAAGTACTCAACTATGATAAGTACTAGGCAGTATCACAAAAACTAAAACTGACTATATTCAATGAATTCAATAAATATTTGTTAAGGATCTACTATGTGTTGGGCACTATGCACATAGCACACTGGGGATACAAATCAGAAGAGAAAGATGTTCCCTGCCTTTGGGGAGCTTACAATCTAATAATTGCAGTTATCTTAATGGAATGAAAATTGTTGGTTGCTGATTTGGTAGGCATTTCAGAATAATCTGTATCTAGTCAGTTTAGACCTTGACCTAACTAGAGAAAACAATCAAAATTATGACCAAACTAAAAGGAAGGTTAAAAATGAGGACTCTATATGCTATTACAGCAACAACTTGATCCATTCAAATTGGTATTGACTGAGACTGGAAGAGCATGAGCAAGAAATTCTTATTATCACCACTTCCGAAAGAAGTTTAACTAATGCATAATATGAGGAATCCAGGAGGGCCTAGGAGCTGCCTCAACCAATAAACACTTGATCTTACCAAACTGAAAGATATGACAATTAAGGTCTACACTGCTCCAAATCCATTTGTAAATCATCAGAGGGATGATGGTAGGAGATTATAAGCAATATTATCTTACTAAGGATAAAAGGGAAAATGACTAGACAGAAATCTTGGTGCAAGACCTAACAAAGTCAGTTCATCCCAAGAGCATTCATAAAGGGAATTAGAAGTAGGACAACGGACAAATGAAAAATGGAAAAGATCTGCCAATAATTCCATAGCAATCTATTTTCATCATTTGGACTCTACTATCTCAGTCCCCAAAGCACTATATCAAAAAGGAGAAATGTGCTAAAGAAAATAAAGATGGGACGAACATCTGACCCAAACAAAGTGCACACAGAAGGAAACACAGTTTTAAGGACAGTCAGGGATCAATTTTCAAGATACCTTAAAGGGAAGATAAAAAATAATTGGGGAAAATCACAAATGATATTCTCTCTACAAAGCGCTACCAGGAAAATGTTAGTAACTATTGACCCATGCTGCACACTTTCTCACTTTTATAAAATCATGATGACAATTATGTGCTCATATACTGAGGGTCTCCTTGAAAAAACTGTCAGAATGGAACAGGCAAGCTTTCATAAAATTTTTTCTCCAGAAAATCACATCTTTATAGTCAGAAAACTAACTGAAAATTTTCGAGAATACAAGATCTTGCTGCTGTTAATTACTTAAAAAAACACATTTGACTCAGCAAAACAAAATGTACCCTACTCTCTCTCACGCATCTAATCTGTGGACAATATCCAAGGCATCTTGACAAATGCAATCACGAAGATAAGTCTGCTCCATCATCATCCTGTTATTAGCAATGTCAAACAAGATATAACTAATTATCTTCTGTGCCCACCACCTTCACAGTGGTTGACCTGTATGGAATCCCAATCAAAGCTGCGATGATGAGCCAACAGTGAAGACTGATTGCACTGAGCTCCAGAATGCTGTGGAGCCTCCTCAGTGAGACCCACAAACACTTTCCAGAGTGGTCAGCCATAGAACCCACATGGAAGAATGAGGATACATGAGGACATTATGTTGGTATATAGATGGCTGATTATGACATGCAGCTGGGTGTGGTAGGCAGTGCACTGAGTTAGTGTAGCACAGCATACATCTTAGGCCCTCCAGGTAGAAGGGAGTCCAGAGGGATCTAGTCCAAACTCAACCTAAACAAGAATGCTCTTAACATTCCTGACAAATAGGCAGGCAGACTTTGAGGGAAGACCTTGAATTAGGGGGAAGCCCACTACCTCCTGAAGCAGCCGATTACGTGTTCAGATATCTTGAAGTATTGGGAAGGTTTTTTCTACCTTCATATCAAGCTGGAATTTGCCTCTTGGCAACTCTGGTGCATTGTTCCTTCTGCCACTGAAGGCAAACAGAAAATGGTTAATCCCTCTTCCATGTGACAGCCCTTCAAATGCATAAAGACAGCTATCAGGTTCCCTCCATGTCATCTAATCTTCAGTCTAACCATTCCCAGTTTCTTCAACTGGGACTCAGATGGCATTAACAAAAGGACTTTCACCTTGCTGGCTGTCCTCCTCTGGATACCCTTCACTTTAGCCACCTCCTTCCTAGCATGTGACACCCAGATGAGGTCTGAACCAGGGCACAGTACTCTTGGACATTCTGACTTTCTGTTACGAATATATGCTTACTGTACATGTGTGTATATGGTATCTCTTTCGCATCTGTCCCTTAGGCACTCCTCACATGAATTCTGATGCTACCTGCCTAATAGGTCTCCCTGCCTCCAATCTCTCCCCTCTCCAGCCTGTCTTCCACATGACTGCTGAAGTGCTTTTCCTGAAGTGTGGGACTGACAATAAAATAACAACTCCTCTGTTGGCCTTCTAAAGCCCTTCCCAATCTGGCTCCAGGCTCCCTTTCTGGACTGATGGCACATTCCTCTCCTTTACACATTCCATAGGCCAGCTATTCACCAGCCACAAGCTATGTTCCCCTTCCATGGCTTGGCACAGGCCATACCCCACAGCTGGAACGTACTTCCTCCTCACTTGAGAATCACAAAATGTTCCTTCAAGTGCACATTCTAGCTTCAAGTTGCTGGAAGCTAGTACCTTCCCTCCCCAAACTAGCTTATATTTATCCTGGATGTACTTAAATAGAGGCAGCTTGGAGTGGTTGATGGAGAGCTGGCCTCTAAGCCAAGAAGACCTAGGTTCTAGGGGGGTCTTTGATGTATCCTGTGTACTTGGTATGTGACTCTGGAAACCCCCTTGCCTTCTCAGGGCTCTAGGCCAAGGTACCCACGACATTGCCGAACCACATTAAAATGTCACCAGGAAATACCCAATGACATAAGTAAAACTACACTTGAACAGAGATAATGCTAATGTGTGGTTTCCTAAGTCAATATGTGCCCAATTCCCTTGATTGATGAAACTACAGACCCAGTACTCCCACTCATGCATGTCTCTGCTGTCTCTAATAGAATGTAAGCTCCTTGAGGGCAGGTTGGGTCACGGTATCTAGCGCAGCACCTGGCACATAATAGTTGTTTAGTAAATGCTGTTATTTGTCATAATTCAGAGGATTATAGACCACAGATTTATGATAGGAAGAGGGAACCTTAGTCAAACCCCTTCATTTTTTTTTGTTTTTTTGTTTTCTGTTGAGGGGGGAAGGCAGGGCAATTGGGGTTAAATGACTTGCCCAAGGTCACATAGTTAGTAAGTGTGTTAAGTGTCTGAGGCTGGATTTGAACTCAGGTCCTCCTGACCCCAAGGCCGGTATTCTACTCACTGCGCCACCTAGCTGGCCCCTCCCCTCATTTTTATAAATGAGGAAACTGAGGCCCAGAAAGCTTGTCACTAGCTAGCACAAGTTCCACATGCAGTTCTGACAGATTTAGAGTGGGAAGGACCTTGAAGGGGTATCCTCTCAGGTGACTAATGTGAAAACTGAGGCCAAGGAAGGGTAAGAGACTCAATCTAAGTCACAGGTGGCATGTAGTGAAGCTAAGGCTTTTCCCCAGTTTCTCTGATTTGAAAGTCAACATTCTTGTGTGTCATAAGGTCTAGGTCTAGAGTGGTGAGAGCACAAAGGATGTGAACTCTTTAAACCAATATTTTCTGTTCATCAAGAATTTTATTAATCAGTTACAACTCTCTCTCTCTCTCTCTGTCACACACACACACAGACACAGCTTTGACTATCTACTTAAGAGGCTATGATGTGTCACAGTGTATAGAGTACTGGGCCTGGAATCAAGAAGATCTGGTTTCAGATTTGACTTTAAACACTTCCTAGCTATGAGACCCTGGGTCAGTCACTTAACCTCTGTCTGTCTCCATTTCCTCAACTGTAAAATAAGGTTAAATTGTAGCACCTGCCTCACAGGGCTGTTGTAGTCTCAAATGAGATAATATTTGTAAAGCATTTATCCCAGTGCCTGGCACATTGTAGCTATTAAATAAATGTGTAGTCCCTTCCCCTTCTCTTCCCCACCCCTAGCCTGACTGCCCCTGGCTGGCAGAAAGCAAAGAACCACGTAATATGAGCCTGTGTAAAAATGTTAAGGACATGAATATGGAACCAACTTTCTCAGCCCCTGATAACTGCTATACCATATTTCCAAGTGATAGAACATAAACCATGGGAGTATCTGGGAAGAGGGACCTAATACTGTAATCATCACAGATTCTGAACAGCCTGGTGAGAGTATAGGGCCATTAGGACTTGGAGTGAGACCCAATTGGGGACAGGTTTCAGCAAATCTTATATTGGAATATTGTACATTGCAGGCTACCAGCAAGAAAAGGACAATGACTTGGGCACATAAAAAGGCTTGTAAAGAAGCCAGAGGAACTTTTAACTCACCCAGCCTAGACTGGCTGCGCTTCATCCAAGAGCCTAGACTAGGAGATGGTTACAGCTCTGGAACACACATGTATAGTGAATGTAGGGACACCTCAGCCCCTAAGATGAGAGGACTCATGCCACTCACCTCTGGGTGAGTACCATACTATGACATACCTGCAAATGGAATGAGCACAGTTGTACCTGGATATTGTTTTGAAGCTGGATAGTGAAAGGACTGAAGTATGGTTCAGGAAAAAAAAGCCTGCTGCATTTTCTAAGGGGTGATGGAACCCAAGGGGGCGGAAACATGGGGGTGCCAGTGGGCAGATGCACAATGAAAGCTAAATGATACTAAGGGTAACAATTCAAAATCTCACTGGTTATGGATTGAAACATAGTTTATTTGACATTTGAGATCTGGGGAAATGCAAATGAGGGGAATGCGTGGGAGCTGAGATTATGGTATAAAATAATGAAGAAAGAAAGGCCAAACAGCAACTCTAAAAAAAGAGAAAATGGTGGAATAGAGGCTCAGGTGGCATCATATAAAGCATTAACAGCATTTAAGCATTTAAAGCATCCTAACAGTTTGTCATTTTGTGGCATGGACCCCTTTGGCCATCAGCCTGGTGAAGCCCAGGGATCCCTTCTTGGAACTGGGTTTTTATATGCATAAAGTAAAATATGCACAATTACAAATGAATTCAATTATGTTGAGCAAGAGTCACCAAAGATTTTTTTTTTTAAAAGTACATAGGCCCTGGGATAAGAACCCCTGTTTTAAAGAGAAGGAACCTATATGGTAAGGGAGTGAGATAAGGTTGGGGGTGAAGTGAGTGGGCAGGGAGGTGCTATGGGCCTTGACTGCTGGGAAAAATACACTATCAACCAACCCAACAGAAGGAGTCAGCATGTACACCCAAGGCCTCCATCCAAATGTTCCCTGAACTTCAAGAGCAAATGTGACAAGTGACCTCAGTGGCATCATTGACTTCACTTAGTAAACCCTAGAGAGTCAAATTTGTTTTTAGAAATGACACAATACCTTCAGCAAAGTTTAAGGACATAAAATGAATCCAGAAAATCATCAGCATTTCGTTGTATTACCAACAAAGCACAGCAGGGAGATATCAAAATAAAAATTTCATTTAAAATAACTAAAAGATATATAAAAGAATTGGTTATCTATCTACCAAGACAGACATAGGAACTATATAATTATAACTACAAAATAGTCTTTACAAAAATAAAGAGAGACCTAAATAATTAAATGAATATGAATTGCTCATGGGTAGCCTGGGCCAAAAAAATTTAATGATACTACATAAATTAATTTACTTAATCAATATCAAGCCAAACTACCAAAAGATTACTTTTTAGAGCTAGAAAAAATGAAATTCATCTAGGAGAACAAATGATCAGGAATCTCAAGAGACATAATGAAAAAAGTGAGAAGGAGCCTAGCCATACCCAGATATCAAACTATGGTACAAAGCATTAATCATGAAAACAATTTGTCACAGGTTAAAAAATAGAGAGGTTGATCACTAGAACAGATGAGGTTCATAACATATAGAAGCAACCAAAGAGAGTATCCTAACATTTAATAAACCCAAGGACCCCTGATATTGGGGTAAAGACTCAGTAGTCGAACCTCCCATCCCAATAAAAAAACTTCCAGGGTAATAAGAATGCATTCTCATAGCAATTAGTTTTAAAGCAGTATTTCACAACATATACTATGATAAGCTATAAATGGATACTTCCATTAAAAAAATCACATCATGAACTAATTAGAAAAGCAAAGAAGGAGATATCTTTCACTGTTATGTATAGAGGAAGTGTTCTTGACTAAATAAAGGAAAGAGAAAATCACAAAAGATAAAATGGACAAATTGGATTATGTAAAATTAATGTTTTTACATAAATAAAAGTGAAGAATCTAAGAATAAAAGGAAAATAGTTGATTTGGAAAAAATCTCTACAACGAATTTATCTGATAAAAGTCTCATTTCCAAGATAGATAAGGAACTGATTCAAATTCATAAGGGCCATTCCCCAACTGACAAGTGGTCAAAGGATATGAACAGGCAATTTTCAAATGAAGAAATCCAAGCTATCAACAGTCATAAGAAAAATGCTAGAAATCACTAATGATTAAAGAATGTAATTTAAAGTCGATCTGACAGGCCATTTCATATCTGTAAGAATGGCATAATGGACCAGAATAAGGAATATGACAAACGTAGGAGGGACTGTGCAAAAATAAGCAATGTTAATGCACTGTTGGTGGAGCCATGATGATTTGGAAGTATGCCCTCTGAGTTACTAAGTTTTGTATACCCAGTGATATTACTACTAGGCCTATATTCCAAACAGATAAAGAAAAGAAGAAAATTACCCACTTGTGCAAAAATGTTTATAGCAGTAGTGGCAAAATCCTGGAGACAAAGGGCCTGTTAATCATTGGGGAGTTGCTAAACAAATGGTGACATGTGAATGTAATGCAGTGATACTGTGCCATAGGGAATGACGAAAACTAGGGTTCGTGTGTGTGTGTGTGTGTGTGTGTGTGTGTGATGGACCCATTGGGCAGGCTGGTGAAGTCTATAGGATCCTTCATAAAATGTTTTAAATGCCCAAAATAAAATATATAGGATTACAAGAGAAACTGATTATACTCAAATAAAGTTATCAACGTATTTAAAAAAAAAGCAAACAAGTTCACAGTCTCCCAGTTAAAATCCCTTGGACTAAAGTGACAGAGAAAAGTGGAAAGACTTGGATGAACTGATAGAGAAGGAAGTCAGCAGAACCAGGAGAACAGTGTCTTCAGTAACAACAATATTGTAAAGACAAACCACAGAAGACAAGACTCTGATCAGTACAATGACCAACTATAATTCCAAAAAACTGTTTGTGAAGAATATTATTGACCTCCTAACAGAGTAGTAAAGAACTCAAGATGCAGAAGGGGGGGGGGGGGTGGAGCCAAGATGGCCGCATGAAGGCAGCGTCTTACCGGAGCTCTCTCACAAGGTCTGTCAGATTCCCATAAAAAAGTGAATTGGAGCAGATTTGAGAGAGTCAGAAACCGAGGAGTCTGTGTGGGGCAAATTTCCGAGCCGGGAGAGTCTGAAGGACCGGAGGCACGAACCTGTACGCTCGGAGAGGGCTCGGTGCAGAGTTGCTCCAGACCAAGGCAGAAGCGGCTGGCCGGGAAATCCACGTGGGAGGCGGGCTGGGAGAAAGCTGCTTGCAGCCCAAACGTATGAAATGCAGCTTCTTGAACTTCTGGGAGGCTTAATGGCCAAGTAAACTGCTCTAATCTGTCCCCTCCCCACCCAGAGAATTCCTCGGGAAAAAAAAGAAGAACGCTGGAACTGAGCAGAAAGTAGTGGGGCTTCAGTGGTCAAATAGTAGAAGTTCATCAGTCCCAGAGGGGCAGAGTCGGCAGGGGTCAACGCCAGGAGCCCAGATGTAACCTTGCTCCCCCAGGGGAAGTGCCAGACATCAGCTCAAACAACAAACAGCTGAGACCATTGCTGAAAAGCAAGTGCTGGAGAGCACCCACAGGGAGTGAGATGCCAGAGAGACAGACCCCTCCCCCACACCTCAGGAAACTGAAGGCTATAATTCTAGACTCACAACCCCCAGAATAAGAAAGCTGGGACAGAAAGCCCTGAGGCCCAAAGGTAGAAATTCATTGCAAAGCCAGCAAAAGGCAAACCAACATGAAGAAGAACACAAAAAAACCAGGGATGATAGATTCTTTTTATGGAGACAGGCAGGATCAAAATACCAACATAGAAGAGGATAGCAATGACGCTGTAGATACATCGGATACCTCAAAAGCTAATATGAACTGGTCTCCAGCCCAAAAAGCACTGCTGGAAGAGCTAAAGGAGGATTTTAAAAACCAAATTAAGGAGCTAAAAGAAAATATGGAAAAAAAGATTGGCAAAATGGCTACGGAGATTCAGAATCTAGAGAGAGAAAATGACACCCTGAGAGGTAAAATCAACCAATTAGAAAAGGAGACTCAAAAGCAAAATGAAAACACTAACTCATTAAAAATTAGATTTGAACAAGTGGAAGCTAATGAATCTATGAGGCACCAAGAAGCAGTAAAACAAAATGTAAAGAATGAAAAAATAGAAAAAAATGTGAAATATCTGATTGGCAAAACAACTGACCTGGAAAATAGATCCAGGAGAGACAATTTAAGAGTTATTGGTCTACCGGAAATCCACAATGAAAAAAAGAGCCTTGACAGTATCTTCGAAGAAATTATCAAAGACAACTGCCCAGAGGTCCTAGAACCAGAGGGCAAAATAGTCATTGAAAGAATTCACCGATCACCCCCTGAAAGAGATCCCAAACTGAAAACACCAAGAAATATTATAGCCAAATTTCAGAGCTATAAACTCAAGGAGAAAATACTGCAAGCAGCCAAAAAGAAGCAATTCAAATATCGTGGAACTACAGTCAGGATCACGCAGGATCTCTCAGCTTCCACATTAAAAGACAGGAGAAATTGGAATATGATATTTCGAAGGGCAAAGGAGCTGGGACTACAACCAAGGATCAACTACCCAGCAAAACTAAGCATAATTTTCCAGGCAAGGCGATGGACATTCAATGAAATAAGGGAATTCCAGACCTTCCTGATGAAAAGGCCAGAACTCAATGGAAAATTTGATCTCCAAATATAAAACTCAAGAGAGACATAAAAAGGTAAGCAGGGGGAAAACCCCCACAAACCTTATTAACCAATAAGGTTAGGTTGTTTACATCTTTATGTGGGATTATATCATCTTATGTATGTTTTTATACATACATATATATATATATACACATACATATATAAGTCAGTCTTGAGAATGGTACAGCTATTATGACAATTGAAAGGGATATACATAGGTTGTGAATGCCTATTAAATTAACTGATGTAAAGATATAAAATATAAGTAAGAGATATAAAGGGAGGGCTATGAGAGAAGCATTAAGGAGGTAGTAGAAAAGGGTAAATTACACCAAACGAAGTGGCACAAAAACATATTATAATAGAGGGAAAGAAGGGAGGGAGAAGAGCAGTATTTGAGCTTTACTGTCATCTGATCTAGTTCAAGAAGGGAATAACATACCCTGATAAGTTTAGAAATCTAACTTGTCCTATGGGAAGTAGGAGGGGAAGGGGGGAAAAAGGGAGGGGGGTGGGCAGAAGGGAGAGGAGACGTAGCAAGTGGGAAATGGTAAGATAAGGGAGGGGAATAAAGAGGGAGGGTTAACTGAGGAAGGCAGCTGTCAAAAGCAAAACTTTGTTGAGGAGGAGAAGGGGAAAGGGAGAAATAAAAGCATAAACAGGGGGAATTAGGATGGAGAAAAAGACACAGATAGAAATCATAACCCTGAACGTGCAGGGGATGAACATTCTCACAAAACAGAAGCAGATAGCAGAATGGATTAAAAAACCATAATCCTACAATATGCTGTTTACAAGAAACGCATTTGAAACAGGGGGATACACAGAGGGTAAAGGTAAAAGGCTGGAGTAAAATATATTGTGCCTCAGCTAAAGTAAAAAAAAAATAGGTGTAGCAATCCTAATCTCAGACAAAGCAAAAGTAAAGATAGATTTAATTAAAAGAGATAAGGAAGGACATTATATCCTGCTAAAAGGCACCATAAACAATGAAGCAATATCATTGCTTAACATATATGCACCAAGTGGTAAGGCATACAAATTCTTAGAGGAGAGGTTAAGGGAGTTACAGGAAGAAATAGACAGCAAAACTATAATATTGGGAGACCTCAACCTCCCCCTTTCTGAACTTGATAAATCTAACCTCAAAATAAATAAGAAAAAAGTTAAGGAGGTAAACAGAATTTTAGAAAAGGCACATATGATAGACCTCTGGAGAAAACTGAATGGGGATAAAAAGGAATATACTTTCTTCTCAAAAATACATGGCACATACTCAAAAATTGACCATGTACTAGGGCATAAAAACCTCACAATCCAGTGCAGAAAAGCAGAAGTAGTCAAAGCATCCTTTTCAGATCATGATGCAATAAGAATAATTTTTAATAAAGTACCATGGAAAAATAAGCTAAAAACTAATTGGAAACTAAATAATTTAATTCTAAAGAATGAGTGGGCCAAAGAACAAATCAGAGAAACAATTAATAACTTCATTCAAGAGAATGACAATAATGAAACAACATACCAAAACTTATGGAATGTGGCAAAAGCAGTTCTTAGGGGAAGTTTTATATCCCTAAATGCCTACATGAATAAAATAGGGAAAAATGAGATCAATGATCTGGGCATACAGCTGAAAAAGCTAGAAAAAGAGCAAATTGAAAACCCCCAATAAATACCAAATTAGAAATACTGAAAATCAAAGGAGAGATTAATAAAATTGAAACCAAGAAAACTATTGAATTAATAAATAAAACAAAGAGCTAGTTTTATGAAAAAAAAACCCAATAAAATTGATAAACCTTTGGCCAATTTGATTTAAAAAAAAGAAAGAAGAAAATCAAATTGCCAGTATCAAAAATGAAAAGGGTGAGGTCACCTCTAATGAAGAGGAAATCAAAACAATAATTAGGAATTATTTTGCCCAACTGTATGCCCATAAATTTGACAACCTTAGAGATATGGATGAATATCTACAAAAACATAAACTGCCCAGGCTAACAGAAAAGGAAGTGAAATTTCTTAATAACCCCATATCAGAAAAAGAAATTGAGCATGCCATCAATGAACTCCCTAGGAAAAAATCTCCAAGGCCAGATGATTTTACATGTGAATTCTATCAAACATTTAAAGAACAACTAATTCCAATACTTTGTAGACTATTTGGGAAAATAGGTGAAGAAGGAGTCCTACCAAATTCTTTTTATGACACAAATATGGTACTAATACCCAAACCAGGTAGAGTCAAAACAGAGAAAGAAAGTTATAGACCAATTTCTCTAATGAATATTGATGCAAAAATTTTAAATAAAATATTAGCAAAAAGATTGCAGCAACTCATCACGAGAATAATACACTATGACCAGGTAGGATTTATTCCAGGAATGCAAGGCTGGTTCAATATTAGGAAAACTATTAGCATAATTGACCATATCAACAACAAAACTAGCAAAAACCATATGATCATCTCAATAGACGCAGAAAAAGCCTTTGACAAAGTACAACACCCATTCCTATTAAAAACACTAGAAAGCATAGGAATAAGTGGAACCTTCCTCAAAATTATAAATAGCATCTACCTAAAACCATCGACAAGCATTATTTGTAATGGGGATAAACTAGGTGCATTCCCAATAAGATCAGGGGTGAAACAAGGATGTCCATTATCACCCCTATTATTCAATTTTGTACTAGAAACATTAGCTGTGGCAATAAGAGAAGAAAAAGAAACAACAAATTCTAGAACTGCAGAACCCATGCAATAGCAGAGGGAAGCAGGGCTCTAGCCCAGGACAGCCTGGATGGTCTCTGGGTAAGGTCTATGGCCCAGAGCTGGGAGTGGAGCAGAGCCCAGCGTGGGCTGTGCCTGGTCCAACCAGACACGGGAGCCAGGTGGAACAGGCCCTAGAGCCCTGAATCAGTGAGCTGTGGCAGTTACCAGACTTCTCAACCCACAAACACCACAGACAACAGAGAAGGTTAGTGGGAAAAAAAACTGCAGGGACAGAGTGAAAGTTCGCGGTTTGGCCACTGCCCCAGGGGTGCAGGTACAGAACTACACAGCTGCAGTTGCTTCTGGCCCCAGGCCCACCTGGTGGGAGGAATTAAGTGGCATATCAGAGAGGGAGTGCAGAGCCTGCTCAGCTCAGATCTGAGTTGCAGTCCAGGCTGGTGGTTCTTGGGGAAGGAGGAGCACTGGCGTGGCAGAGCTTGCTGTGTAGAAAAAGCTCTGAAAACAACAGCACAGCCCTTCAAGCTTGGGACAAAGTACTCTATACTCTGCAAGCTGTCATACCATGATGAAAAACTCAAGGGTCAAGTTGGGACCCTTGGCTGGGAACATGAACAGGCAGCAAAAATGGTCTCAGATTCAGACTCAGACTTTGGAATCTTTCTTTGGTGACAAAGAAGACCAAAAGATACAGCCAGAAGAAGTCAACAAAGTCAAAGAGTCTACATCAAAGGCCTCCAAGAAAAACATGAATTGTTCTCAGGCCATGGAAGAGCTCACAAAGGTTTTGGAAAAGCAAGTTAGAGAAATAGAAGAAAAACTGGGAAGAAAAATGAGAGTGATGTGGGAAAACCACGAAAAACAAGTGAATGACTTGGTAAAGGATTCCCAAAAAAATACTGAAGAAAAAAATGAATGTTAAAAATTGTTTTCACATATAAATGGGAAAACATAAAACACTAAATAAATTTTTAAAAAGAACCTTAATATCTTCAAAGTGTATTTAAGGAGTTAGATAAGAAAGAGTAGAGGGGCTTTCCAGGGGTTGGGGGGAGGGTGGACTGCTTCTGTTCTGAGGGTTTGAAGACATGAAAGGAAAGGGAGGATAAAAGGTGTAAGCTAGTGTAGAAGAGAGGAAGAAAGGAGTAGAACTTACATGAGATGAAGAGTATCCAAAGAGGGAAGAACATTTGTGGGGAATGGGCAACATAAGAACCTCACTCTTATCTGAAACAGACAAATGAAAACTGAATACACTCATAGGAATAATTTGGAATAATTTGGTGTAGAAATACATTAGACTCCACAGGGAAAGAAGTGAGCACTGGAAGTGGGAAGCTTAAGAGGGAGGATAATACCAGGGAAGCAAAATTAAATTCCTGATCCTTAAAGGGTGATTAAAATTAGAAAGATAGCACAGGAAGAATGAGAGTCTAAGGGGAATGTTTGAACAAACTGGGCCATGTCAACATGATGGCATGTTATTATACAGTAAGAAATAAGAGGAAAGACAATTTCTGAGAAACCTGGGAAATAGGGCTGATGCACAGTGAAGTGAGCAGAACCAGTAGAACAACGTTTACAAGAACCACAATATTAATAAAAACCTTTGATGTACTTAGGAGTTCTGATCAAAGTAATAACCAACCACATCTCCAGTGGGCCTTTGGTGGAGACGTTCACCCTCTTCTTTTTTTTTCTTTTCTTTTTATTATTATTATTTTATTTTTAGTTTACAACACTCGGTTCTATATAATGTTGAGCTCCAGATTTTCTTCGCTCCTTCCCCCCTCCCTCCCAAAGATGGCATGGAATCCCATATAACTTCCACGTGTAACTTCGCATTGAATTAACTTACATACTAGTCAAGTTGTGGAGAATTATAACCAATGGAATGAATCATGAGAAAGAAGAAACAGAACCAAAAAAAAAAAAAAACAACCCAAAAACAAAAACAAAAGAGAAAAAAAGGGGGAAAAAGGCGAGCATGAAGTGTGCCTCAATCTGCATTCATACTTCATAGTTCTTTCTCTGGATGTAGATAGCATTCTCCATCGTGAGTCCTTTGGAGTTGTCTTCGCACCTTGTGTTGCTGAGAAGAGCAAAGTCTGTCAGGGTTAGTCCTCACAGAATCCATGTATCTGTGGTTGTGTATAATGTTCTCCTGGCTCTGCTCCGCTCACTCAGCATTATGTCGTGTAGGTTTTTCCGGGTTGTTATGAAGTCCGTATCATTCCCATTTCTTATAGCACAATAGTATTCCATTACATTCATATAGCAAAGCTTGTTCAGCCATTCCCCAATTGACGGGCATGCCTTTGATTTCCAGTTCTTAGCTACTACAAAAAGAGCTGCTATAAATATTTTTGTACATATGGGTCCTTTTCCCACTTGTGTGATATCTTTGGGATACAACCCTAGAAGTGGTATTGCTGGGTCAAAGGGTATGAACATTTTTATAGCCCTTTGGGCATAGTTTCAAATTGCTCTCCAAAATGGCTGGATCAATTCACAACTCCACCAGCAATGTAACAATGTTCCAATTTTCCCACATCCTCTCCAGCATTTATTATTTTCCTGTTTTGTTACTTTGACCAATCTGACAGGAGAGATATGGTATCTAAGCGTTGTTTTGATTTGCATTTCCCTAATCAGTAGTGATTTCAAGCATTTTTTCATATGCCTATAGATATCCTTAATTTCGTCCTCTGAAAACTGCCTGTTCATATCCTTTGACCATTTCTCAATTGGCGAATGACTTGTATTCCTATATGTTTGGCTCAGTTCCCTGTATATTTTAGAAATGAGGCCTTAACAGAGGTGATAAACTCAAGGTTCAGAAAAAGATAGCCATTTTTGGACATGGTCACTATATAGATTTGTTTTGCTTAACTATAGTCAACTGTTACAACAGAAGGAAGTTCAGAAGGAAGCACAGATAAGCATGACAGTTTTGAAAGTAAGGCACTTAATTAAATGTATTATATACTTAAAAAACAAGTGGTATGATATGGAGGTCAGCAGATTCATATACAATCGTCTTTTTGTGTTCTGTTATAGACATGCAAGCACTGTTTTTTTGGTTATTTACTCTCAGAATAAAAATAAAATAAAAGAGAAAGTGGTATGTTTAGGGTATTAAGAGTAGTGTACTTTGACTGGAGTATCTGGTATATGTAGAATGAGTGTGAGGCTGAAAATATTGATATGGAGGGCCATAAATGCCAAGTCATGAGGCCATTGCAATAGTATCCTTTACAGCCTTCTTACAATACTTGATAGAACACTTCCCACATAGCAGGTGCTCGAGAAATCTTTGTCTAAATGTATATTTAAATGAATGCCTGTCATGTGTACATACAAACCAACTCCTACCCAATGAGCCAACAACTGCCTTGTTGTTTTTTCAGGATTAAACTTTTGTGGAATGCTTTGCCAATCTTGGTGTATTCTGCAGAAGACAATAACATGCTGGTTTTTTAAGTTTGCTAGTGTAAGTATGCTATCATAGTTTGATTACTGAAAAGAGGCAAGTTTAACATATGAAATAAGACCAATAAACATACTAAATTATCACAGTGTATTGATGGTTTCTCTTCCTTCTTTGTAAAAAAAATACACTGGAAGCTAATACACTAGAACACACTGAGCTTGGCATAGTCAACAAAGCCCTGACTGGCAGTCAGGAAAAACAGGGTCGGAATCCCAGCAAATACACTCACGACATGCAAATCACTTTAACTCTCTTGGCCTCAGCTTTCTGATCTGGAAAATGTGAATAATAATATTACCAACCTCACAAAGTTGTCGTGAGGACCAAATGAGATAATATATGCAAAGTGCTTTGCAATCCTTAAAGTGGAGTATAATTGTCAGTTATAATTAGCTTCATCACCATCAGTGAAGCATCAGATAACTGATGTGGAACAACTGTTTCAATTAGCCAGTAACAGAAGTAACTAGTTAGCATCTCCTGATGCTTTATCCTAAGTGAAGACATTGGCTTTCTTCTGAGACCCTCCAAACCATCTGTGATATATGACTTAGGAAATTGTTCCTCTCCCTCTGACAGTTGAAATCAGCCATATTGCCGCTCTTAATGGGAACATCTCCCAGGATACTACTGTGCTCAAGAGACCACACTGCCACTCTTCTAATACTCTAATGCTTTTGAAAATAACTGGTGGGAAAAATATAATCCTTGAAGACAGAGTAAGGCTCATTTAATGAAGAAAAATGCATAAATATAGCTTTTGGTAAACCAGTGTTTGAACACCAAATATGACAGAAGAACATAATTAAGGAAGATGAATCTGGGCTTATAGATGACCTCATCAGCACAAAAGAACTTCATGATCCGAAGCTGTTAAAGTCCTACAGGTGATGATCTGTGAGGATGTTCACAAAGGACTAGCAATAAGTCATGGAAAATTCCCTGTGACATTAGAGAACAGATGAGACAAGGGTAGGTTTCCACTTTCAGGAGGATTTGGAGTAAATTACTGGTTAATGGGTTGGACTGATGAATGCCAATGTCCTCAAAAATCTCTGAGTCTGAAGGCAGAGGATTGACTGGTCCTTCTCCATTGTTAGGCTAGGTTGAGATCTTTCCTGCTACTGGGACTACAATGGACAGTAAGTGCCTTATTCCTCAGCCTTTGGGTTTCTAACTTCTAGAATACTATAAGAAGATAGAATACTTATAGAATCCAAAACAAAGGGAATATAACTTTCAAAAACTATAATCATGCAGAAAATGGGGTAAAAAATTCTGACTCCCATTGCAATCCATTTATGTCTTTAAGTATGAGCTCTGATTATACTCATCTTAAGTATATAGATGGCATATGTTATCATCTTTAGAAATCTGTCATAGATAATAAAAGGAAGAAAGAAAAAGGAATTAATAAGTTAAATAAAATTCCAAAATTGGGGGGAAAGGCTGACAAATGGGAGGGGGGATAACTCTGGCTTGCCCTGCCCCAGATTCATTACTATGGAAATCTGATGGTCCAACACCCACTTGTTGGCCAAGAAGATATTATTTAAGTTCCCTAGGTTGCCATGGTTTGAATCTTGACCTTGCGCAGACTTCTGATAAGAAACCAAAAGAGTGGCCAACAAAGAAGCTGGTGGAGCTGGAGGTCCAGAGGGAGGAGCCCCATCCAAGACTACTTACTGAATTATCTGCATGTAAATTGAGCAAAGGCCAAGGTCTATCACCTGAGCTGAAGCACTGTGGGGGGGCAGGGAAAAGGTGCAGAAGAGAGGAGAGTACAAACCAAGTGTGGCAAGGTGGTGGACAGGCGTGAGCCAAGAGAAGCAAGGAGGTGACTGGGAGCTTGTGGGGCTGGTGGAGAACACCAAACTGGGTAAATGCATCCTTCTTCTCCATCCTATTCCTTCAGTCAATTGTTCACCTCCTACTTTCCCCCTTCTAATTTAAAGGAGGATAAATGGAGAGGAGAAAAGCCAATTTATCCCTTCATCTTCAGGTTTTATTCTCTGATTACCTACTTTCTGTTTCTTTGCTACCTAAAACTGTTATTATCAAAACTTGGTGGCTAACAACCCCAACAGTTTGTTTACTACATGCATGGAGAGGGGGGTGACAAGGGAACCAAAACTCTTCAAAGGACAAGAGATGTTTTTCCCCTTGGTACACGCTAAGCGTTGGGGCTAGAGCCAAATAGAGTGAGAGAGAGCCTAAGCAACTTCTCAGGGACACGTTGAAGATTATGCAAATAGTGGATTTATTTCCCTTGTGGGCCCTGGGTGAGGGGCAAAGAAACGGTTGAGTTGAGAAAAGCCTCCTCTCCGTGAGGAGAAAGCAGCTGGTTTTAGCCTAAGGGTGGCTCCAGGCTGGCAGCTCTGCTGCATGAGGCTGCCTAGCAAAAAGCCTGGCCTGGGGGGCCCTGATGGACTGGTGCTTGTGAGGCTGCAGCTGGCTCCCTGGCATTACTTGGAACCAAAGGGTTCCTAGCCTCACATCCACTCCTAGTGGTTACTCACGATATGTGGGGAATCTTTGCCTTGTGTGCTACTGTACATGCACTGAAATCTGGACCTAGACAGGTCACTTAAAGAGTTGTTCAGAGGACAGATCATGAGACTATTGATTAGAGGTTCAAAAAAATCCTATTTGAATCTTACCAAGAATAATAGGAAAGGGTTGCTTCACTGGGCAATGTGGATTTTTTGTTATTTTATTGACGTTTGTCATCACCAACCTGAAAGAGTTTTGAACAAATGTCTTGAAAGATAATTCCTTTTTCCTATATTCTCCTCAAAGATATTTTAAATTATCGGAGTCTCAGAGTTGGAAGAGATCTCATTCTATCTCATCTGATCTGTTCCCAATCCATACAGCCAATGAGAGTCCTGAAACAGCCCATTCTAGTTCCGATGTGTTTATATTAATTTTCAATAGTAAATGTCCAACTCTGCTGCACAAGGAGGGGGTGGGGGGATAATCTGTGTGACTAACAGTACCTTCAGGAAAGTGCTACTTCTAATGCAATCTGAAAATGCCACAGAAGATAATCAGACTAGGAGCCTTCTTTTCAGCCACAATAGTACCCAAGTCCCAGCAACAAAGTGCCTAAAAGAGAGGATCATTGATTTAGAACTGGAAGACTATCTAATCCACCAGCCCATTCTCAAATGAGGAAATTGAGGTCCAGAGAGGTGAAGTGACTACTTCAAGGTGACTCTGACTCTAAATCCAACATTGACTCCCAAGAGATGCCAGTTGGGTCTAAGACCAGAAAGTGGGCGTGGTAGATGTGACCTCTATTGCCTTAGGTTATTGCCCTCTAAAAGACCCCTTTGGAATTATGGTGGACAATCAATCAACAAGCACTTAAGTGTCGACTCTATGCTAGGCACAATGGGGAAGAAAGAGGGTGCTAGACCAAAAAAGTTTTATATACAAAGGAGAAAGGAAAAGGCAGCTTCCCAGGCCACTGCTCCAATGTGTAACTATGTGATAGTGGTTTGCTAGGAAGTCAGGGTCAGCTCTGACTACTCTTATAACTCCAGACAAGTTATCTGTCTTCTTCGATACAATAGTCATAGGAAACCTGTAGCACAGTAAGCATGGAAAATATCCTTGGGAAGTAAAACAAAAAAAATGGGATGAATCAACCCAATGAATGAGTAGTAATAGAGGAAGAGGGAATATAGAGAGCCTAGAAAAGGAATTTTCACACTGGAGAAAATTCAGTTGGGTGGGTAAGTATGACATGGAAGAGATATTCTTCCCCAGTTGGGTATAGTGGCAGAGAGAGAGAGAGAGAGAGAGAGAGAGAGAGAGAGAGAGAGAGAGAGAGTGCAGCTCAACCCTGGATGACAGAGGACATCATTTAATATAGTACAACAGAGGACCATCAGGCAGGGGGATGGCAAACAAAATACTGCCTCCAAGGCTGCATCATGAGAATATGGACAATCAACAATTGCATTTAAAAAAATCAAGTCACATTTGGATGGAGAGATGAGGAATTGAAGAAACAAAGTAGTCTTTTATACATTTAGACAATCTTTTCTTTTGGAGGCTTTTCAGCAAATTTTCATTTGGGATGACAGATTTGGAAATACATTCCATGTATGGATGATTTATTTTTTAAAAAAATATGGCACCCATAATTTTGCCCTGCTCTTACTTAGGCTGCTTTCACTCAGAGGCTGGTGACAATATGGACCATGAACCAGTCTGGGCCTGCAGCAACTGCCTGTTCCGAAAGGTTCACCTGTCAAAATCTGAACAACATAGGAGACTTCTGTCCATGGTCAGACACGGTGCTTTGTGAATCTGTATACAGCAGAGTGAAAAATACATATCCTGTCAAAACTGCTGACCTTACTAAGGCAACATGGCAGGAACACGCAAGTGGGAGACCAGTTTCTAGCTGGGGGTCTGGCTAACAAGTCTCTGCTACCCAGAGAATGAAGGTGCTGAGCCTTGTCAGAAATACTGAAACATCTAGGAAACGCTTGAACCATGAAGGTGACATTTAGGCCCTTGCCCCACCCACTAGAGGGTTCACCAGTTGACTGGATTGTCAAAATGCAAGCTTCAGCTCCTACCTATTTATATACCGGAAATAAAGCACCTTGTCTTCCATTTTTCATCTTCGGGGACTTTGATGTTTTTCTACTTTGAAAATGCCAGTCCAAAATTCTAGGATGGTTCCTGGGCTTCTGAATTTGTAGGCTTCGTAAGAGATGGAGAGGAAATTTAGAACCCAATGGACCTCACTCATTTTACATGTGGGTGAAACTGAGCCCTAGAATGATAAAGTGATTTACCAACATTAACAGGGAGTAACTAATAGAACTGAGATTTGAATCTAGTTCTTCCTCTGACAAATCCAGAGTGATATTTTCACAATGTAATAAAGCTTGATGTAAAGCTAGGAATTCAGACCCACTTGGGAAAATATACAGGATTTTCACAGGTTAAAAAGTCAGCCCATGACTAGAATGAATTATCCAAGTTTACTCTTTTTTTAAATGCTTTTTTGGAGGGGGGAAGCCAAGGCAATTGGGGTTAAGTGACTTGCCAAAGGTCACACAGCTAGTAAGTGTGTCAAGTATCTGAGAGCAGATTTGAACTCAGTCCTCCTGACTCCAGGGCTGGTGCTCTACTCACTGCACCACCTAGCTGCTCTTCCAAGTTTACTCTTGCCTAGACCATATAACTTGAACCAGTCCAGTCCACACAAACCCCCAAGAACAACCCAGAGCTCTTAGATTTGTTCTGGGTTGTAAGGTAGGGAATTGATTTGGAAAATGACAGGTTTGGCATGTGTCCGAGAGTTATGCATAGTGCTCCCATAGCTCAGAAATCCCCAGGGTATGCCACGATTTCCCCAACATCTGCACTGCGTAACCTTGGGCAGGTCATTGAACATCTGTGGGCCTGGGTTGCTTTTTTATATAAAAGGAGCCAGTTGAACTAAACGATCTTTCAGATCCTTTCCAGCTCTAAATCCTTAAGAGCCTCTCAATCACACTGGCACTTTTCTGGGGGTAGTTTCAAGCAACTTGCTTGGGAACTGAGTTTTTACATTTATAAATAAAGATGTCAAAATACTAGGTCTGTCTAAAACTCTAAAAACACCTGGAATCATAATGCATAGCACTTCCTCCAAGTCTTTATTATCCACCAATCAACAAACAGATATTGTTGTTGGTTGTGTTTGTGCTTTCTTGAAGAGGACCAGGACATCAGGTAAATGATGACATGACTTGCAGTTGACTTTGATTTGAGGGAGGGTTGTGCAAGGTCACCAGCCTCCCTTTCTCCTCCAGAGCCATCTGGGTCCAGTGGCCTGATATTCACCAGGATGCCTGGAGATGGTCCAGGATGCACTGAGAGACCCTGGCCCTTTTAGACTAAGGCCTTTTCAGGTTCTCACTTTGAGTGAGATAATGCCCATCAGTGAATAGGCCTCTTTAAGAAGTCAGTCAAAAGATGGGCCCTTTAATTAGAAAAAAAGATACAAATCAAGCTCTAACCCTAACCCTAAATAAAATAAATACTGAACAGATATATATTAAGTGTCTACTATGTGCCAGGTGCTGGAGATATAAAGACAGAAACACACAATCCCTGCCCTCCAAGAGCTTACATTTTATCAGATGAAACAATCTGGAAATAAACAAGCATAAACAAAATAAATATGAAGTACAGTGGAGGGACCTAGCAGTTGGAGGCAGGGATCAGGAAAGATTGTAGAAGGGGTTGCTAGAAAAAGGATTTTGAAGGAACTGAGGTGTTTGAATAGGATGAGGTGGGGTAGAAGTACATTTTAGGCAAAGGGGAACAGCTGGTACAATGGCATGAAGGTGGGAGAAGGGACAGGGTTGGAAGAAAAGCAAGAAAGCAAATTTGGCTCAACGGGAGAGCAATATACAACAAGGTGAAAACTCTGGATTGGGGCCAGGGAACAGAGGGCTTTAAAAGTTCAACAGAAAAGTTTCTGTTTTATCTTAGGGGTAATGGAGAGTTGATGGAGCTTACTGAGTTCAGGGTATTTGAGTCAGACCTGCATTTTAAGAAACTCACTTTGGCAGTTTTGAGGAGGCTGAGTTGGAGTAAGAAGAGACCAATGAGGAGGCCCATGCAATTGTAAGGCCCATGTAATTGTACCTTACAATCTAATGGTAGTAGGGGAGATAAGACGTATCCCCAGCTAGCTACGGTATAAGGGAGAGTAGAAATAATGGTGCAGATGAGTGGCACAATCCCTGGGCTAGTTATATTTACTACCTGGATGAGAGGCATGTGCTCAAGCCTAAGCTTTGCTTTGTTTCCCTGCCCAGGCATTCACCTCTCTCTGCTCTGGCAGAGCCTGCCCTGACTTGAGGTGAGTTCTGCCCCTCCATTTGCTTTCTTCCTTCTTTCTGGGAGCTTTGCACAAAACCATCTCTGGGGAAGTCAGAAGCTCACCAACACCAGGATTCTGCCATTCATCTCTCCTTCTGCCCCCAGGGACTCAAGTCACACACTGCATTGGGTACTTGGTCTTAAAAGGTGCCCATACATTCCCATTTGTTTGCAGATGGAACCAACCATGTCCCCAGTCATCAGAAATCTGGGGTCCAGAGTGCCATGGAGATGACAAGGCTGTCAATTCAGGCTGTATTGTTTCAGACACAAGCACAAGGGACTGCTGGATGACACCTACTCTTGTGTCTCTTTCTTCGAACCTAACTCTAAATAGCTCACGTAGTCATTTCCTGTAGCTCCTAATTCAAACCTGAGCACTGATCAGTTTGTCACTTGGGCTAAAATAGTGTTGGAGGACTTCAGAGGAAGGAGAGATCACTTCTGCATAGGGATGGTAGGGGTGGAGGGGAATGCTATTTCCTCTAATTATAGATTCTTCCTGCTCTGTTTCCATGGAGTCTTGATAATTAATAATCATAGGAATCTCGGCTCCTAGAACTGGAGCCAGAAGGAATCTTGGAGGCTCTTCTCATTTTATAGATGAGCCAATTCTGGCCCAGGGATGGGACCTTGCTCCCAAACACCCAGGTCAGGCTCTCTGACTCCAAAGGCAGTTATACTGCACGGCATAATCATTTCCAAATGAACAGAATTCATTTGGTAAATCTGATAAATCTGGAAATGTGTTTCTCAGGCAGGCCTACAAGAGGACAGTTCATTTTAACTTGTTTGACTAAAACAGGGAACATAAATTGGTTCTCTGTATCTTTGGTGTTTGCCCCACCTTTTTTCCTTTTAAGTACAAAACTTTTTCCCTGGCAACAGGGAGATAACTGAGTGGAATGATAATAGTCAGGAGATGACAGGAGCATGTAGTTTTCAGCTCACTGTTCCCTTGTGCACCAGTTGTCTACACTAAAGCTGTAAACTGAGAATTCTGGCAGCTGGAGAACATTTCAGGTAAGAATATGGGTGGTATGGAGACTCTGAGATGCTACCATTTTTGCCAATGCCAAGATTGAGCAGGATTCAGACAATCTACCTCAGTAAAGTGGTGTGATTCGGCCCCACATGGGCCTCATGGCCCTCCTGTGGCTTCATACTGCCTGGTATAGCATGTTTCCCCTTGATACCAATGGCTTAGTCAGGGCAGCTCCCTTCTGCCCCATCCCCAGATTTCAGCATCCTGAGGGAAAGCCCCAAATGGTGCTTGCTAGCTACAGCTCCAGCCTACATCATCCAAGGCCCCACTGCTCTGGTCTAACTCAGACCTCATGAAGCCTCACTCCTAGGCAAGTGCTCTTTAGATTACATAATGAATCCTCCATCTCAGCACATTTTTTTTGCTTTACTTCTTACTGACACTTCTTCAACTGTGGGAATCTGTGGCATGTTTGTTTCAAAACCTACGCTTGCACGTGGAATAGATTCCTTCATTTTACACAGGGCTCTTTTCCCCATGTTGGCAAAGTGACTTCTATAGGTTAGCAAAACTATAGACTATGATCTCCTTTCTTTGCAGTCACAGTACAGGGACATTGCTTACAGAAAATCTGAGCAATAAACATTTTCATTCATAAAACAGATAAATTAAGGAGTGATTATCTACACTACAAAATAATTCATTGTATCATAGAACAAAGGATCATAGTAAAATGTTACTTTAAATACCAGGCTCCCATAATGCATTTAAACTGGATTCAATTGCCAAAAAAATTAATTTGCACACAATTTTTCAGGAGCACATCTGTTCCACAAAGCCAGATGATTGTAGATAACTTGCAGAACCTCTGGGGACTACAAGAAATGTTTTCAGTGATCCATGATGCTTGAGTTAAAAGAAACACATTTATATATTTTCCCATTTTGTAAGATTCTATTTCCTTTACAAGTATAAAGATTACCTGGGTCTTGCCAGGTAGACATTATTTGGCTGTTAATACCGTTGGAGAAACTTGAACCACAGCGTATTAGGTATGAGCAAAATATCCAGTGTGAAAATGCATGGAAGCTTTCCCCGCCAAAAAGGGGTGAAGCCCCATACAAGTAAAGATTACCCACCTCAAAGAGCTCCTTATTTGTCTGTAGTGGTACTTGCTGCATGGAGAAGCCTTTCCTCTGGCAACATCAGGCAGTCCTCAACCATGCCAACGTACTAGTGGCATAGCAAGTAGTCATATAGTGCACTGAAGGGAGGGTTGGATTCCGAGTCCAAGGACCCAGATTCAAATGTAGGCTCTCTCATTCATGGGCAAGTCACCATGTTATGGAGCTTCACTTCCTTTATCTGTAAAATGAGTCCGTTGGAAAAAACCTAAAGATTGTTCTAGATGGAAATCTGATACCTAACTGGAACATGGCCCACCCAACCTGGGCTTCTGCAGAAACTTGTTAGTGACACTGTGGGGGTGTGTGTGTGTGTGTGTGTGTGTGTGTGTGCACACGCATGTATCTGGTGGAGGAAAAAGAGGTTTCTGATTCCTTTGCAATCTAACTGCCTATTATGTTTCAAGTAATCACAACAGTTGTGTGTGTGTGTGTGTGTGTATATATCTATATATATCTATATACACACATATATACATACATATGATATATTAGTGGGAGAGAAAATTGAATCTTCCTTGTTGGAGTAAATGAAGAAAGGGAATCTACCAAACAGAGAAAATACTTGGTGTTGAGAATTTACTCTTCCTTTCACAAAAGATCCATGTGCTGTGCAAACAGACAAGAGAGTACTGCTTTTTGCACACTTTTTTTCTTCCTACTACTACAAATAACGTGAAGCCACATTTTCAAAGTTCCTTCTGCCCTACCTCCAAAGGCCTGAATGCAGTTTATATATACCCTGGCAAGAGACTTCAATGGCTCTCTATGTGACTTGTGGATACATGCAAAGCCCACCCTTGCAAGTCAGCTGGAAAAACCTCCCTCTACCACCCTGAGATTTGTGTCTAGGTGGTGGCTTGTGTGAAATCCAGCTGCAAAATGGGTACATGCTTTGTCTGCTCTATTCTTGTTCAGAAGCAGATGCCAATGGTGCACATCTGGGCAGCCTGGTTCCCTTAAAGAGCAAGACATTGAGGGTCTCTGCGTACCCTACCCTGTTGGATGTTGTAAATGCCAACAGAACACTAGACAGGGCCTCTGGAATAACAGGCCTCTAATGCCTTCATTTACTAGAGGTTTTGCCTGGAGACATCTATGTTAAATAAAACACACTACATCCCCTATTCATGTCTCTGACTCAGGCCATGAAAGCTCAAAGGCCACATTTCCTCAGGACCATACTTGATATCAGATGTGGGTTACTATACAAAATATACATAAATGACACTGAATTAAACATGTGGAGACAATGCAATCCATTCATCTTAGTTTCAAATGCTCAATTTCTTCCCCAAAGTGTCATTTTAGTCATGCTTACAGGTGATTCATATTCAGTAGTAAAGTTTAAACCATTTCCCAAACATCCTAAATAAGGGCTCTCTCAATGGAGAGATCAGCTTGGTTCCTCCCACAAGCTGCTGCGCAGGCTGGAGCCAATGGAAAGCAACCTTGAATGTAGTCACATGATCAAGTGTGCTTTCCTTTCCCATCTACCTACTCCACTATGTTACAACTAATCACAACGCTGCAGAAATTTTTTGGAGCAGGAGAGAAAATTGAATATGTCTTGCTAGAGCAAATGAAGAAAGGAAACCAACAACCACCCCACTAGGAAAAAATTGTCAAAGTGTGAACAATTTGTTGTCTCCTTTCCTCTATAAAACATACAACAATCATTTTTAATGTATTTCTCCTAAACAAACATTGCCTTGTGGCATTTGAGAAACTTAAGTTTTCCCAAGTTGATACAAATTATCTAAATATATTTTTATTTCTGAGTTGGCTTCAAGAGGGCACTGCTCAGAGCAGAAAAAAGCAAGGAGTCATACATAAAAACTAGAATAGTTTAATGGGTGACAAACAGTCAGTGAGATAGATGGCCCCAGGAGAAAATATTTTCTAATATATTTCTAAATAGTTATAGTTTATTTAATGATCTTTAATCTTAACAAAAGTTGCTAAGTATCTTAAAACTGGGAAATGGGAAGCTTTCTTCCACTAACGTACATTGAAATAAAGTACAAGCTAAAGAATTAAGAGCAGCATTACCATGTAGTACATAGAGAGCTGGCCTCAAAGTCGGTTGCCAATATGCATTGGTAAAGAAGTTTTCCATACTGGAAGTTCCCCTACATCAATGAAATGGCAGGAGATCCCGCCTCCTCTTCTTCCCCTAAAAAGTGATGATTCAAACGGGTCCATATGACTTGATAGCAAGTTCTGACATGGAATTGATATTGATAGCTGACATTTTCAATTCAGTAAACATTAAATGTAGATTTTGTGCCAGACACTGTGCTAAGCCTATTACTATCTACATGCTTCTAGGAAGGCCAAAAGGTCAGAGTGAGACAGCGAAGCAATAGTAGAGGTTAAAGCTCCACTGGGCAAATGCTTAAAATATTAGGAGTTGAAGAAAAGGGAAGAGATGAGTTGGGTGCGGTGGATGAAATTAAACAGCAGAAAGATGAATGAATTTTTGTTAGTCATTATCTCTTCAGTGAACTGCCAGACTACATGCCTATCCACTGCAGTAGGATTTACAACTACTTTGTTGTTGTGTATTTTCCTGACATGATCAACCACTAGTTTGGTGGTGAAATAATGAACCTCCAGGCCTTGGTCTAGACCAGGCCTTTCAGACAGCAAAGGATACCAGCCTAAGAGGCTGGCTTAGACCAAGATTCTCTGGTCTGGAACCATGAAGGATTCACAGGAGGCTGAGGCCATTAAGATTGTTTTGAATAGACAGAACTTGTGTGCCTTTATAGGCTAGCCACAGTAGAAAAAATCTAAACAAACAACTACAAAAGAAGCATTTTTGATAGAACTGACGAGTGATTGAATAAGATCAGTATCTATCACACAGCAGATATGTAATAAATGCTGGATGAATGAACAAATCTATAAAATGAAGGGCTTAGACTAGATAATCTCTAAGATACCTTCCAACTCAAAAAAATCATGATTCTATTTGAACATTTCCTCAGTAATAAAAACAAGTTCTTAGAATACAATATATTCTACAGGTCTTTTGAGTGGAAAAAATCAACTATGTGTCCTGGGTATGTGGTGGGATCAATATCCTAACCCCTCCCCACCATGCAAGTTAGGCTAGTTTTTTTTTTCTTAAAAGGTATTAAAAACATCTTTGAGATCTGATTAGCTCAAAGGACTAAAAAGCCTAGCCACTGACATCAGTTCCTGATAACCTACATAACAGAGGAGCTCTAAGCACTGTCTGATTTTTTTTTGGTTGGTGAAAAATGATAGGCTATCCAGGTATGGGAACTTCACCCAATGAATCAACTTGAGGTATCTTGAATGAATATCCTTATCCTGTTATAGCTATGTAACTCTCCTTCTGTTAACTGTAGAGGAATGTGCAAGTTTCTTGTTTTGTTCCAATATCAAACCTAAATCTCCAGGTAACTGGCCTGAGAACTAGAAAAGAAGAGAACTGGGAGAGCACAATGTCATAGAAACTTGTGGAAGGGCAAGAGGTAGGCTACAATATCGAAGGATATAGACAAATTAGGAAGGCTGAGGATTGAGAAAAGGCCACTGCATCTGACAATTAAGAGTGTCACTGGTAACCTTGGAGAGAACAATTTCTGGTGAGTGATGATGTCTGTTGCCAAATTGCAAGAGGCTGAGATGTGAGCATGAAGGGAGAAACTAGGAAAAGCTGGAGATAGCTTTTCCCACAAGTATGGCTGTAAAAAGTTCACTTTTCTATTCAAGTGTTCCAAGTAAAACTCCAAAACAGGATAGTGGGGTCCAATGGGGTCAAATTCAAATAGGATTGGGGGGCCACAAAAATGAACACAAGAATCCCCATGGGCCACAGACTAAGAAAACCATATGTTAACATTATCTAGGTTTTATAATAGTTTTTTTGTTAAGTATTTCCAGTTACATTTTAGTCTGGTTTTGGTTGCACTAGGGTATATTGTGGCCTGTGGGCAGAGTATGTGGCAATTCTGATATAGTGGACAGAGTGCTGGATTTAGAGTTAAGTACCTGAGTTCAAGTCTGAGAATTGTCACTTACTACTGCTGCAACCTAGGGCAAATCCAACCTCCATCTAGGTTTAAATTTTCTCCTCTACAAATCAAGTATGTTGGACTAGATCTACTGTCCTCAAACTCTTTTTGACTATGCACCCAGAATACACTTGCTTATATGTTAATATATAGGAATATAAGTATACACACACATATATACAAATTCATACATATATGCATGTATATTACATGTATGTCTATATAAACATGTAAGCAGACATGTTATATAAATACATGCAGATATGGCACACATATACTCTCCCAAAAATCATGGTACAGATTTAAGCCTTAGCAGCTTTATATAGTTATGCTAGCTTTATATAATTTTAAAACGATTATATAGTTCAAAACTGCACTAAGACTTTTGAAACACTCCATATATGTATATACATATATATTTATACTTCTGTTTATATATACACTCATGTAGATGTGCGTATGTGTTTACATATGTATATACATATACATGCTTTACTGAATTTGTAAGTTATAAACATGTACAGAATTTGAAATCCAGTTTATTTCAATACTTGATTGTATTAGTTGCCAAAGCTGAAAAAAGGATGCCTCAGAAAGTTATGGCAGCCCAAATGGAGATAGTGTGCCATTGGAAGCTCTTACTACATCATGATCTTGTTTTCTAATCCCCTCTAACAATTATATTTTTACTGGAATTTGGATACTTCTTTTCTACCTTCCCTAATGTCCATCAGTTATTCCTGCAAACTAATCTGAGTGCATTGCATTTTTATATGTTCAACAAATGGGTTCAAATCCCATGAAATGCTTTCTTTGGAAAATTGTTTAACAGGTGTTAGAGAATTCTGTTTCCAAATTTTTTATGGGTACAGACATCAGAGTTTTTATAGGTGACATATTGACATCATGCTTGGCCACAAAATCATATAAAGATGGAAACAACTCCAAACATGTTTTCACAATTCTCCCACAAAAGGGATGAGTTTCTTTCAAAAAACCAGTTCCTTTCCCTTTTGTTGTTATAATGTCACTTTTTGCTGATATGCAAGATATAGAGGGAATAAGACACATATGAGATGGGGAGCTAAGACAAATAGCAGCTAGGGATTGGGGTTGGATGCATGAGGACATCTCTATCAATGTAAGTCAGTAACTTATCTGCACCTCAGTCTAGAAGAGTAATCTAGAACACTGAGAGGTTCAATGCTTTGTGCAGGTCCCACAGCCAATCTGTGTCAAAGGCCCAACCTGAACCTAGGTCCTCCTGACTCCAAGTCCAGGTCTCTATACACTAAGACACTTTGCCTCTCAGCACAAATACGTAGCAAAGGATATGAAGAGACGTGTCTCAAAAGGAGTATTTTAAGCTGATAACAGCCACATGAAAGGTTGTTTGACATCATTAATAATAAGAGAAAGGCAACTCAAAACATTTCTAATGTTTGACCAAAACCCTGGCAAACTGGAAAAGATAAAAAATTGGAATAGTCATTGTTAGAAGGACTGCAGAGACACAGTGAATGTCTTCAAGCAATTTGAAATTATACTAAGCAAGTGACTAAAACTGCCATATGCTTTGAACGAGAGATCTCCCTGCTAACCTCAAAGAGGTTAAAGAAAGAGAATTTCCAAATACATTCAACCATTTATTTTTTGTATTCCTATGGACCTAAATAAAAACAATCGATAAACTGTAGAGTGTAGAACATGAATGGGAAAGAACATTATTGTGGAAAAGAAATGAAGATGAAGACTCCAGGGAGGCATATGAAGACATAGAAACTGAGAGAAAGTAAAGTCAGCTTTCCCCTTTTTCCCAGTAACCAACAGGTTGCTTTTCAGTTACCTTGAATGTAACTTGTATGTAGACAGATAGCTTTCTGCATACTGTCTCCCCTGTTACAATGTGAGCTCTTGAGGGCAAAGAGGATGGTTTTTATTTGCTTTGACTCCCCAGAGCTTATTTAGCACAGTGCCTGATAGGAAGCATCTCATAAATGCTCGTCCACAGACTAAGCAGAATGAGGAAAACGAGATACATAATCACGACAACAGTGTAAACATAAACAACAACAACAAAATGGAAAATGAACACTGTAACTTTACTGACTGGTTCTGGGCCTGAAGAAGGCCTCTGTGGCTCTTCTTGGCAGACGTGAAATATAATGAGTGAAGAATACTACAAACATTATTGGATCGCTGTGATGTGTCAATTAGTCATTTGGGTTTTTTTCTGAAATTCTTATTTCCTTTTTCCTTTTCTATGCTGTGCTATAACGAAAGGAGAGGCAGTCTGGAATGGTGGATACAGAGCCAACTTTGGAGTCAGGAACACCTGGGTTCTTGTCCTACCTTGGATGTGGATTAACTGTGTTACCTTGGTTAAATCACTTAACCTCTCTTGCCCCAGGCAACTGTAAAATTTGAAATTGTTGAGTAGGTGCTGACCGGCACTGGGAAAGAGTTTCATTACTTGAGAGCCCCATATACCAATTAAATCCAAACTCGAGTCCCTAGCCCTACAAGGGATGAATCTCTGGGTGGGAGACAAGAAAAGGTCATAGCTCTAAATGAAGTTGTTGCAAAGACAAAGACATCAATAAAATGTGGATCTCTTCTCACACCTTTAGAGTCTCAAGGCCTGCACTCTAGGTCCAGCACTGCCACCCAGCAGCAGTGTGACCCTAGGCAAATCTCTGAATCTTTACGAAGGCCATTTTCTATTTTCAATTTCTTCCCAATGGAATACAGGGCACCATCCACTATATTTTTGGGTAATTCCTCAGATTATAGTTAAGGTAAAGCTCTCCTTGCTGAGTATTAGCAGCTTAATAAGATCACTGATCTAGTCAGTGTCATGATTTTGATTTCCAGAGCAAGACTGGTAATAAACAATGTAGTGAGTAGCTTCAGACAAGATCTCTGGGTGTTGAGAAGTATTGGCTTTCATTTGGGCTCTGAGGAGAGGTAACCACATTTGCATAATTTTTATTGTAAAGACTTACATCACCATTTATAAACTTTGAAAAAATCTTTCACATACCAAAAACTTTGTTCAATAGTTTCTAGCCTCAGTCATTCATGTTTTAATGGCTAAATGAAAGTAATGTTGTTGAATAGGGGCTTAGGGGAAAGGGGGCCTCATGCCTTCATTTTCTGAAGATAGGAAGGATTGAAGCAACGTCAAGTAAACCTAAGCAAATGGAGAGAGTCGAGCATTGAGGTATACATGGCGGAGTGCACATTAGCTCTAATGAGCTCAGAAGTCAAAGCTGCACAGTGGTGACCTTTTTCTGATTGGGAAGACATGACAAGTCTGAAGCCCTGAGAGAGAAAATTGGAATATGCTGCCCAGCAAGAGGCAAAATGAAGCCACTGAGTCCAACGACAGCACACTAAAACTCAGTTTTTTCAAACTGTTTTAACTTCTCAGCCACCTGGCTTGGCTCCTTACAGTAAGCATTACCTGTTCCATTTGGATAATTCAATCAATGAAGAATTTATTAAGCACCTACCACATGCCAGGCACTGAGCCAGATTATAGGGATATGAAGACAAAAAGAAACAGACCTTGCCTTTAAGAAGCTTCCATTCAAATGGAGGAATCAATACCTAATAAAAAGATCCAAGGTAACCTTGCCTGGGAGGACACTAGTGGTCGGGAGTCCAGAAAAAGCCTCGTGTAGAAGGCAGTGCTTGATCTGAATGGGAAGCAAGCCAGGAATTCCAAGAGGTGGAGATAAGGGGACACAACATTCCAGGCCTGGGGGACTGCTGCTCCAAAGGCACAGACTGTTTCTTGTGAGAACAAGGAGGCCAGTATGGCTGTACCATACAATGCTGGCAGGGGAGTAAAGTGTCATAAGTCTGGAAAGGTAGGATGGAGCCAGTTTGAAAAAGGGAATTAGTGCCAAGTTTCTATTTGATTCTCTAGGTAACAGGGAGCCAGGAAGTTTATTGAGTAGGGGAGGAGGAGGATGTCACCAAAAAAGTAATTTAGGAAAAATACTTGGGCAGCAGCATGGAACAAGGATTTTGGAGGAAAAACCTATTGGCAGGATGACCAATTAGGAGGCTAGGAACAGCGGTCCAAGTGAGCGATGATGATGGTCTGCATTAGAATGGTGACTGTGAGTAGAGAGAAGTAACAACAAGCTTTGGTAACTGACTGCACATGTGGGCTGAATGGAAATAAAGAGCAAAGAATGACACCCAGGTCGAGAACTTGGGTAACTGGATGAACAGTGGTATCCTTGGCAAGAGTGGGGAAGTAGGAAAGAAAGGCAGGTTTGAGGGAAAGACAATGACTTCTGTTAAAGACATCTAAGAGGCGGTTCATAATGGAAGATTAGGGATTGATATATAGATCTGAGATTCATCTGCATAGAATCTGCATAGACTCATGAACATAACTGAACATGGAGGTGAATATGGAAGGAAACAGCATCAAAGGTAAATGTAGAGAGGTGGATAATTGGCAAGGAGCAGGGCCACCTCTTAATTAGAGGCTGGAGTAAAGGAGAAGATAAAACTCATGTCCTTTATACCTCTGAGCCTTAGTTTTGCCATCTACAAAACGGGGAGAGAAGTTGGAATAGAGGCTCTTTAAGGTCCATTCTAGCCCTGATATTTTGAGTTCCTACGTCCAAAATAATAGGATGATGGGCAGAGGGCAAGCAATATCCCAGGCAGCTAGGTACTGGACCTGGAATCAGAAAGACTTGAGTTCAAATCCTGCCTCAGACACTTATTTAGTGTGTGACCCTTAGCAAATCACTTAATAGACTCAGTTTCCTCACCTGTAAAATGGGAATGATAATAGCATCTACCACATAGGGTTGTTGTGAGGATCAAATGATGACATATGGAGAGCTCTTTGCAAAATGTAAAGCACTATGTAAATGTGATTACTATTATTAGGAATGGAATTGACAAAAATACAGAAGCCATTTTCCAATAGATAAGCAGTCCAATGACATGAACATTTTTCAGAAGACGAAAACACAAATCATCATATGAAAAGTGCTCTGAAACACTAGAGAAATATAATTTAATATGACTCTTATGTTTCATCTCACATGCTGAAAATTGATAAAGATCATTAAACACTGAAATAATCAATTTTGAATGGACTAAGAGAAAACAGGCACAATGATGCGCTGTTGGTAGACTTGTGGATTGATAAATAATTCTGGAAGATAACGTAGAACTATGGCAAAAATGTGACCATCTGTTCATACCCCTTGACCCAATATTACTACTACTGGGCATTTGAACCATGGAGGTCAACAACAGAGGAAACAATCCTGAAAACAAAATCTTTCAAGCAGCCCTTTTTGTGGCAGGAAGAAATCAGAAAGAAAGTACATGGATTAATGAAAGATTAGTGCTGTAAGAAACAGCAGATATGAAGAATTCAGAGCGGTAGATTCCAAACAAGGTGTGTAAGCAGAACCAAGAGAAGAGTATACATAATGACTACAATTATGTAAAGGAAAACAACAGTAAAGAATATCAGAATTCAGACTAATGAAATGACCAATCCTGACACCAGAGGACTGATGATGAAATACATTAAAGGACTCTTCTCATGGTGGTATGCCCATATATACAAACACAAAGTTTTAAACTCAAAAGGGAATCCAGGTGAGGAAAGGTGGAGGGAGTAATAAGGAGGAGAGTAGATTTGGAGAGACCCCTCATTTGGAAAGTGGAGTAGGAAAAAAAGGAAAGAAAAAAAGGGCAAGCACCTGTGATTGGGTATGGGGTGAAGAGAAGAAAAGAGGAGTAGGGGGTACATTTAGCCCAGAGAAGAAAAGACTCAAGAGAACAGTGCTCAGATAGGAACATTGACTTTACATATATGAAAGATAAGTTTTGCACTGTTTGCTCCAGAGGGCAGAACCAGGAAGGGCTAGGGGAGTGTGGTGGTGGGGAAGGAGTTGCAAAGGGGACAATTGAAGCTAGATGTCAGAGAAACTTCCCAACAACTTGACCTGTCCCAAAGTAGAAGGGTCTCCCTGAAAAGATGGCAGTTTCCTTTTCTTTGTCCTCAAATAGAGGTCATATGACCTCATTTCTACTGCCTTATAGTGGAGATTCCATTCATGTATGCTCACTAAGGTGCTTTCCAGCTCTCAAATCCTCACATTCATGATTATGTGATGCTACCATTTCTTAAAACGGAACCACATTTTGCCAATGTATTTCTCACTGTCTTCCCCATAAATGCTTATTGACTGACTTTTCATGACCATATTCACATATAAGCCACCATATATAAATGTAGACATTAACATATCCATTTGCTTGATTTGGAAGCTCTTATCCATTTTCTTATAGAACTTCACTATTTCAGCCTGAGCAACAGATGTTGGCACATCGACATAACCTGTCCTTATGGTGTTTGGTGGTTCCCTTGCCTCTGTTAGCATGCATACTGTAAGGTGAAATAACCAAGCATCCCATCAAGGAGTGTGGCTCATTGCCTAATAAAACCGAATATGAGAACTCCACTTTTTGGTTCTCCAAGTCGACTCTGTACAACATCTTCTCATTTAGTTGCACTGCTGTGGTGTCTTCTGGTTTACTTTATACTAATAAATGTCAAATTAGATGAGGCTCACTTCCTTCAGTGGTATATGAACTCACTGACCACTGGTCAAAGATCTTGCTTTTAGCGCTCTCATAGAGCATTACCAGCTAAGTTGAATATGGATGTTCTAAAAATACTATCAGATTCTTAGCACCCTTTGGGATCTTTTCCATGATCCTGTCCCATCACAACATAAATAGAAAGGAGACACACAGAACTGAGATGCATGTTATGAATATGTGTCATGGGCCACCATGGCAGCCAAAAGAACCACTGCCTAGTAGTAGCTGATGAGTCTGGTGAATTAGCTAGAAGGCAGAGACAGTACACCACCAGGGCCATACTCAAATTCTTCCCTTCACAGTATGATTTTCTTGGGCTTGTATTCTGTTGACCCAGATTTTGAGAACCCAGGGTCCGCTCTGCGCTCTGATGAGGCGGTAGGATATTTTATACACAGTAGGACCATTCTGGATGGAAGAAAAATTTTTAAACTGAAATCATAGTGATCAAGAGATTAATCAAGAAAATTATAAAAGTTTATTCACTATGTGGGGAAAATTGGGGGTAGATTTTGTGTCACTCATGATTAATAGAATAATCAACTGTCTTTGTCTGCCTTCATTAAATTTACTGATTTCTCACATTCACCTTAACATTGGGCTAAAGGAAGATTGCTGTGGTGGGAAGTACTGAAAACTGTTACATAATGGAATCCAATTGTTTATGCCAAGTTTTTCATAAATAGTACTTGTGAATTTGGCTCATCCTCGACTACATTTTGATAAACAGAATTTTCTCCATGCTCTAACCTATCCCTTTCTACTCAATTCTGTAGTGAAACAATATTCAGAAACTGGGACATTGGAAGAAACAAAATCTGATGACATAAGTGGAGGGTTATGTTGACCTTACCACAGAGCATAGAAGAAAGAAAGTAACACTGAGAAAAAAACACAGAGACCCAATAACATGAAAAAATTAAATATAGAAAATTGCTGGTTAATTAATAGTTTTATCGTTAAATATTCTCTCTCTTCAGTTTTGCCTCATGTGAAAATTCCACATTAAAGTTTTACTAAAATGTTAGTACCTCCTACTGTGAAAATCTGTTTTAAACAGTCCTTAATGATTTGGATACGAGAGATTTCACTCCGTCGTGAAGCAAGTCAGTGCTAGGACATCTGCAAAGGGTAAATTTAATTTTCTTTGAAATGGTCCTCATATTGATTTAGCCATCTTAACTAACATTTGACTATAGAAAAACAGGAGATATCAGTAATTATTCATAGTAAAGCAATTTAATTTCCCATTCTCCATGAATGATCTTTTACAAAAGGTAAATCCATAGACAGTATCATTGAATTTTTGTTTTTCAATGACAAAAATATGACACTAGCTTTATTTTTTAAAAGGGGCAGGCAGACTACATAAATCCACCAATGGATCAGTGATCTCATCCGTTTGGCTTATCCCTCCAATGATGTAATTCACAGCCCCCGCATGCTGATACCACAGGAGGTCCACCCAAAATGCCAAGGGTCTTCTGCACATTCTCATGTCATCTGGGGTGACAACAAAGGAGCAAGCATCAAAACTTTCTATTTGTTCTCCTTTGATCTGGCCACATAACTAGCCTGTATTCTTTTTTGATCATGTTCATATGATGACATCCTTTGTGCTGTACACTTAGCCTTTGTAATTCCTTGTTTGGGAGATGTTAGAGATTCTGCTTCTTCCTTGTTTTCCTTGTCTTTTGGACGATATTTACATGGGAGAGCATTGTGTTAGCACATTAACTAATATTCTTGGGTGGTAATTAGCCATTTTCATCACAAGTTTATGCACTGGATCCCTAATATATATGCTTGGTATATCTATGTTCATCTATTTTTTTACTGGTGACATGTGGTCAGAAATTGTACAATATGGGAGGGGGCAGCTCATTATTATTTTGCCAAAATAAAAGCCATATTTGGTGACATATGAATCTACTCAATGTAATGGACCTACTGTGTGGAATTACAAATCTCCTGATTTCTTTCTTTTCTCTAAGTTCCAGGGGAAAAGCCAGCTACGGCCACATTAACTATCGCACATGCTAAAAAAAAATAGCCGATGGAGAGAAAAAAATCATTGCACCACATTTACTTTAATAACATCATTACAATAAGAGTTTAATTTGCCATAATTTGATATTTAGCTCTCAGAGTGCCTAGATGAATGCTGTTCACTTTGACACTGCAGTGACAGCAGCGATCCTAATGAATAGCTCTATGACTGATTAGCCGGATGGCATCAGCACAATCGGAGGACTGTAAGAGCCAGACTGTTTGACTGTTGGCAGGGTGGGGGGAGTGGGGTGGGTGGGGCCATACACCAAAGCATGGAGCAGAATACAGATGTCTTTGGAATACAAGCACAGAGCTGATGGAAGAGAGCCCTTCTTTATAGAAACATGCATACAGACCCTTTCACAGGCATCGTTGACAGTGTCTGAAGGAACAATTTTCTCTTTTGTAACAACAACTTGAACGATAACCACAGAATGGCATGCCCTGGCATCCCACCCTTAGAGCTAAGGTTGTCAAGGGAAGTTTTCCTTAACAACATTTTCAATTCTATAAACACAATGGCTTTTCTGACAAGGTAAATTAAAAATCAATGAATTGAGAATTGCTATATTTTAAAAAGAAACCTAGCTACCACCAAGGTCTCTCCCTCTCCCCCAAATGCCCTCACTAGCTCTTTTTTACCTAATTGAACTAAATCAGAATTGAACTAAAAACAAATGATGTTGTTAGATTTTCATTTAATAGTAATTTAGGATATTGACTTAAAGAAACTTTTGTACAACTCTTTTCTTTCTTCCTCTCCTCCCTTGCTCTTCTCATGTACACAAATACATATACATGCACATACATGCACATAGATTTCTACATAAAAGGGAACTCCACTGGGGAGTTTGAAGCTTTCTGAAACTTGAGAAAACATATTTCACTGACCTTATCCTTATCAGGGTTGAGAAACACAATGGATCCTAGGAATGCAGGGGCAGCACTATTAGGAAACCTGGCTCATCCTTACCACAATTTCAGTTTTTTTTAATGTTCTTTTTTATTTAATATTTTTAGTTTTCAGCATTGATTTCCACAAGATTTTGAATTACGAATTTTCTCCCCATTTCTACCCTCCCCCTCACTCCAAGACGGCATATATTCTCATTGACCCATTCGCCAGTCAGCCCTCCCTTCTGTCACCCCACTCCCCGCCCCATCCCCTTTTCCCTTACTTTCTTGTAGGGCCAGATAGATTTCTATGCCCCATTTACTGTATATCTTATTTCCCAGTTGCATGTAAAAACAACTTTTTTTTGAACGTCTGCTTTTAAAACTTTGAGTTCCAAATTCTCTCCCCACTTAACCTCCCCACCAACCCTCCCTAAGAAGGCAAGCAATTCAACATAGGCCACATGTGTATCATTATGAAAAACCCTTCCAGAATACTCATGTTGTGACAGACTAACTATATGTTGCTCCCTCCTATACTATCTTCTTTTATTCAATTTTCTCCCTTGACCCTGTCCCTTTTTGAAAGTGTTTGTTTTTGACTACCTCCTCCCCCATCTACCATCCCCTCTATTCTCCTCCCCTTTTATCTCCTTCCTCCTTCTTTCTTGTGCGGTATGATACCCAATTGAGTGTGTATGGTATTCCCTCCTCAGGTCAAATCCAATGAGAGCAAGACTCACTCATTCCCCGTCACCTGCTCCCTCTTCCCTTGCAATGAACTGCTTATTCTTGCCACTTTCATGCAAGATAATTTACCCCATTCTATCTCTCTATCTCTCTCTTTCTCCCTCTCTCAATATGTTCCTCTCTCATCCCTTAATTTGATTTTATTCTTTTAGATATCATCCCTTCATATTCAACTCACCCTGTGCCCTCTGTCTACATATATATATATATATATATATATATATATATATATATATATACATATATACATATATATGTGTGTGTGTGTGTGTGTGTGTGTGTGTATGCATGTAAGTATGTACATATGTATGTATGTATGTATATTCCCTTCAGCTACCCTAATACTGAGGTCTCATGAATCATACACATCATCTTTCCATGTAGGAATGTGAACAAAACAGTTCAACTTTAGTAAGTCCCTTGCAATTTCTTTTTCTTGATTACCTTTTCATGCTTCTCTTGATTCTTGCGTTCGAAAGTCAAATTTTCTATTCGGCTCTGGTCTTTTCACTGAGAAAGCTTGAAAGTCCTCTATTTTATTGAGAGTCCATATTTTGCCTTGGAGCATGATACTCAGTTTTGCTGGGTAGGGGATTCTTGGTTTTAATCCTAGCTCCATTGACCTCTGTAATATCGCATTCCAAGCCCTTCGATCTCTTAATGTAGAAGCTGCTAGATCTTGGGTTATTGTGATTATGTTTCCACAGTACTCAAATTGTTTCTTTCTGGCTGTTTGCAGTATTTTTCCTTGATCTGGGAGCTCTGGAATTTGGCGACAATATTCCTAGGAGATTTCTTTTTGGGATCTATTTGAGGAAGCAATAGGTGGATTCTTTCAATTTCTATTTGACCTGTGGCTCTAGAATATCAGGGAAGTTCTCCTTGATGATTTCTTGAAAGATGATATCTAGGCTCTTTTTTTGATCATGGCTTTCAGGGTAGTCCAACAATTTTTAAATTCTCTCTCCTCGATCTGTTTTCCAGGTCAGTGGTTTTTCCAATGAGATATTTTACATTGTCTTCCATTTTTTCATTCCTTTGATTCTGTTTTGTAATATCTTGATTTCTCATAAAGTCACTAGGTTCCACTTGCTCCAATCTAATTTTTAAGGTAGTATTTTCTTCAGTGGTCTTTTGGACCTCCTTTTCCATTTGGCAAATTCTGCCTTTCAAGGCATTCTTCTCCTCAGTGGCTTTTTGGAGCGCTTTTGCTATTTGAATTAGTCTATTTTTAAGGTGCTATTTTCTTCAGTATTTTTTGAGTCTCCTTTAGCAAGTCATTGACTTGTTTTTCATGGTTTTCTTGCATCACTCTCATTTCTCTTCCCAATTTTTCCTCTACTTCTCTGACTTGCTTTTCCAAAACCTTTGTGAGCTCTTCCATGGCCTGAGACCAGTTCACGTTTTTCTTGGAGGCCTTTGATATAGGCTCTTTGACTTTGTTGACTTCTTCTGGCTGTATATTTCAGTCTGCTTTGTCACCAAAGAATGATTCCAAAGTCTGAGTCTGAATCAGAGATCATTTTCGCTGCCTGTTCATGTTCCCGGGCAACTACTTGACCCTTGAGCTTTTCGTTGGGGTATTACTGCTTGTAGAGTAGAGAGTACTTTGTTCCAAGCTTGAGAGGCTGTGCTGCTGTTTTCTGAGCTATTTCTACACAGCAATCTCTGCCACGCCAGCCTTCCTTCTCCCCCAAGAACCACCAACCCAGACCAGGACTCAGATCCTAGCAGGCTCTGCACTCCCACTCTGATCCGCCACTTAATTCCTCCCACCAGGTGGGTCTGGGGCCAGAAGCAACTGAAGCTGTAGCTCTGGAAGCAGATTCAGAGCTGCACCACCTCCGCTGCCCCCTGGGATGGTAGCCAACTGTGAACTCCTTTTACTCTCTCTCAGCAGTTTTTTTCCACTAACCTGCTCTGTTGTCTTTGGTGTTTGTGGGTTAGAAGTCTGGTAACTGCCACAGCTCACTGATTCAGGGCACTATGGCCTGTTCCGCCCGGCTCCAGGTCTGTTTGGTCTAGGTACAGCCCACACTGGGCTCTGCTCTGCTCCACTCCCAGCTCCAGGCCATAGTCCTTACCCAGAGACCATCCAGGTTGTCCTGGGCTGGAGCCCTGCTTCCCTCTGCTATTTTGTGGGTTCTGCATTTCTAGAATTTGTTCAGAGCCATTTTTTATAGGTGTCTGGAGGGTCCTGTGGGAGAGCTTTAGGCAAGTCCCTGCTTTCCAGCCACCATCTTGGCTCCGCCCCCACAATTTCAGTTTTTAATAGGTTTCTAATATGCTAATTTACATGTCTTCCAATGACAGACATTTTATGCCAACAACATATTGGGAGATGTACAACAAATGCTTTCCCCAAACTAAAACAGGGAATCTTGCTTTGAAAAAAACGGAAGTCATCCTTGAAAGGCTGACAATGACGAATTTTGTACCTTACAGATCTTAAATCATTAAATGAAAGATCACTAAAAGTACAATGAAGCAATTTTATGTTTGTTGTCTGTTTAACTCTCTCAGGAACTAGTTCTATTTACCCTTAATTGGTGATACTCAAAATAATCCACTGGGGACTGAGCGCAGGCAAACTAAGAGTGCAATGCAATTTGAATCAATCTTCTGCTTACCCTCACCCTGGGCATATTGTACTTAATAATGAATCTGAGGCTGAAAGTTCTGCCTCTTGTTCTGTACCAATGGCTGCAATACAAATTCAGTTCAGCATGCCTCAGTTTGACCATTTTCAAGGGAGAACTACTTTGCTTGATAAGGTAGTAAGATATTTAATACTACATTGCGATACAAATAATAATTTAATTGTCCTTGAGAGAGACCAGGTAAAGAGTCAAAAGACATGAACTAAAAACACAGGTTTCTTTAACAAATAACTCAGTTCAACATATCTGACATAGTAATTACTATATGCAGGGAACCTGAAATTTAAGATCTAAGAACCAAAGTAAGCTGGATGTGGTCAAACAGAAGATACAAAGATTGAGCATTGATATCTTGGGTGCAAGTGAACTCAAGCAGATGGGAACTGCTGAATTAATTCTGGTGATCATTACATATACTAGTGTGGGCAAGAATCCCTTAGAAGAAATGGAGTAGCCCTCATGCTCAATAAAAAGGTAAGAAAAGCAGGAATGGTGTATAATATCAAAAATGACAGAATGATATCTATTAAAATCCAAAGCAAACCATTCAACATCTCACAAGTCTATTCTCCAAACACTGATGCCAAAGAAGCCATAGCTGATCAGTTTTACGTAGATCCACAACATCTAGAAATTACACCAAAAAGACGTTACATTCATAATAGGGGAGTGGAATACTAAAGAAAAAATCAAAAGATTATTGGAATAACAGGCAAGTTTGGCCAAGTACAAAATGAAGCAGGGCAGAAGCTAATACAGTTTTGTCAAAATAACTCGCTAGTCATAGGAAACACTTTTTTTCGAAATTACAAATGGCAACTCTACACATGGACGTCACCACATGGTTAATATAAAAATCAAAGCGATTATATACTTTGCAGCCAAAGGTGGAGAAGCTCTATACAGTGAGTTAAAACATTACCTGGAGCTGACTGTGGCTCAGACAATAAGTTTTTTATTGTAAAATCCAGACTTAAATTGAAGAAAACAGGAAAAACAATCAGACTGTGTAGGTATGACCTAAATTACATCCTATATGAATATGAAGTAGAAGTGAAGAATAGATTTAGGGAATTAGATCTGGTAGATAGAATGCCTGTATAAGTATAAAAAGAGATAAATAATATTATATAAGAGGTAGCAACAAAAAACATTCCAAAGAAAAGAAAAAGATCAAGAAAGCAAAATGACTGTGTGATGAAGCTTTGCAAATAGTTAAGGAAAGAAGAAAACAATAGGATGGGAAAGACAAAAGATCTCTTTAAGAAAATTAGAGCTATCAAGGGAACATTTCATGCAAAAATGTGCACGATGAAAGACAAAAATATGGTAGGGAGTAAAAAGAAGTAGAAGAAATTAAGAAGTAATGGCAAGAATACACAAAATAACTATATAAGGAAGATCTAAAACCACTGATAACCACAATGGTATGGTTACTGAGGTAGAGTCAGACAACCTGGAGAATGAAATCAAGTGGGCTTTAGGAAGCATTTGCTAACAATACAACTAGGGGTGACAGAATTCCAGATGAGCTATTTAAAAACCTAAAAGATGATACTATTAAAATGCTGCACCCAGTATTCCAGCAAATTTAGAAGATTCAACAGTGATCACTGGATTGGAAAAGCTAAGTTTACATCCCAATCCTAAAGAAGGCAATGCGACAGAATGTTTCAATTACTGAACAACTATATTCATTTCACATACCAGTAAGACTACACTTAAGATTCTACAAGCTAGGCTTCAGTAATATGTAAACTGAGAACTATCAGAAGGCTGGTTTTCAAAGAAGCAGAGGAACTAGAGGTCTATATGGAAAGATGATACTTATCACTCATAAGAACTTTATCATGATTAGGGCAGTTAGAAGGAGCATGCATATGTGTGTATATACATACACATATACACACATGCATATATGTGTATATACATATACACACATACATATACACATATACATACAAATAGCATGGGTATGAGTTGACTGTGTTGGGATGATTTAAAAAATAAAATTAAGAGGTGAAAAAGAGGTGAGAAGTGCACTGGGAGAAAGGGGAAGGGAGAGGTACAATGAGGTTAATTATCTTTCATAAAAGAGGTGCAAAAGGAACTGTTTTGACAGTGTAGGGAAATATAGGGCAGGTGGCAGAAAATGCTTTAACCTTACTCTCATTGGAACTGGCTCAAATAGGGAATAACATACACATTGATTGGGTATAGAAATCTATCTTACCCAAGAGGATAGCAGGAGGGGAAGGGGATAAGAGAGGTGGGAGGGAGGGCTAACAGAAGGGAGGGCATACTGGGGAAAGTAGAGGTCAGAAGCAAAATAGACTTTTGAGGAAGGACAGGGTAAAAAGAGAGAGGGAAGGAGAAAAAGGAAAAAAAATGATGGAGGAAATAAAGTTAGTAATCATAACTGTGAATGTGGATGGGATAAACTCACTCATAAAAAGGAAGTGGATATGAGAATGGATTAAAAACAAGAATGAAACAATATGTTGTTTAAAAGAAACACACTTGAAACAGAGAGATACACACAGAGTAAAAATAAGGCATTGGAGCAGAATCTAGTATGCTTCACCTGACAAAAAAAAATAAAAAAACAGCAGGGATAGCAATCATGATATCAGACAAAGCAAATATAGACCTAGTTCAAAGAGATAAGCAGGGAAACTACATCATGCTAAAAGATACCACAGACAATGAAGTCATATTAACACTAAACATATTTGCACCAAATGTACCAAGATATATGCACCAAACACATAGCATACAAAGTCTTAAAGGAAAACTTAAATGAGTTATAGGAAGAAATAGACGGTAAAACTATACTAGTGTTGAACCTCAACTTTCCCCTCTCAGAGCTAGATAAATTTAGCCATAAAATAATCAAGAAAGAAGTTAAGGAAATGAATATAATTTTAGAAAAGTTTGATGTGATAGACCTCTGGAGAAAACTGAATGGAAATAGAAAGGAGTATTACTTTTTTCTCAGCTGTATACGGCACCTTCACAAAAATTGACCATGACCAAATGCAGAAAAGCAGAAATATAAAATGCATACTTTAAGACTATAATACAATAAAAACCATATTCAATGAAGGGCTGTGTTAATTTGTATTAAAATTAATTGGAAATATAATCATAAAGAATGAGTGGGTCAGAGAACAAATCAGAGAAACAGTAAATAACTTCATTAAAGAGAAAGACAACAATGAGATAACATACTCAAATTTATGGGATGTAGCCCAGGCAGTACTTAGGGGAAAATTTATATCTCTAATTGTTTACATCAATAAAATAGAGAAAGAGGAGATCAGTGAATTGGGCATACAACTGAAAAAACTAGAAAAGGAATTAATTAAAATTCCCCAATTAAACACCAAATTGGAAATCCCAAAAATCAAAGGAGAGATTAATAAAATTGAAAGAAAACAAAAAAAACCATTTTTTTCACACAAATAAAGTAAGATCTAAGCAATCAGAGAAATATTAATTCCTCATGGGTAGACCAAGCCATTAAATTAAATGACAATTCTACCTAAATTATTTTACTTATTCAGTGTCATACTAATTAAATTACCAAAATTATTCTCTAGAGCTAGAAAAAATAATAAAATTCATTTGGAAGAACTAAAAGTCAAGAATATCAAGGAAATCAATGAAAAAATGTAAAGGAAGGTGGTCTATCAGTACTGGATCTCAAACTATATTACAAAGTTGTTCAGTCTTTTTGCAATCATGATTGACTCTTCATTATCCCATTTGAAGTTTTCTTGGAAAACTTAATGGAGTGGTTTGCTGTTTCCTTTTCCAGCTCATTTTACACATGAGGAACTGAGGCAAACAGGGATAAGTGCCTTGCCAAGGGTCACACAGAATAAGTGTCTGAAGCCATACTTAAACTCACAAAGATGAGGCTTCCTGACTCCAGGCCCTGCAGTCCATCCACTGTACCACCGAAATGCCCTATTACAAAGTGGTAATCACTTTCTTCTAAATTTAGAAAAAAATAAAATGGTAGGGGCATAGAGAAGGGGGAGAGGATAAGGGAGGGATCTTTAGAGGGGAAAATGAGAGAATAGGTAAAAGGAGGGTATAGAAGTATGTTTAGATTAATGGGAATGAGAGGACAGGGAAGGGATCCTTGGAGAGGGGAAGGCAAGTAATAGGGGGGCAAGGTAGTTGGTAGAAGTAAAGTAGAGGAGGCAAGAGGGATAGGAAATGAGGCATGTAGAAAGAGGCATATAAAGAAAGATCAGGAGTAGAGTATGTTTGGGAAAGTATATGTCTGTATATGCATGTATATATGTATAAGTGTATCTATATATCTGTATGTGTATGTGTATATTGAGAAACATATCTAAACTATATTGTAGCCTTCTGGGGGGTGGGGAAGGGGAAAAACAAAGTTAAAAAGTACGCAGCAGAGAACAAGAGAAAACACGAGGAAGCAAAGAAAAGATGGACAATTCTCAACACCAGGTGAATTATTTATCATGCAGGCTTTCTTGAAATGAAAATTTATTGTTACATATTTTGAATTCTCTCTTATGTTCTGCTATGCACATGAAATGCTTTTTTTCCTTTCTTACTTTGTATTTAAGTTTCAATCTTTAGGTTTATGATATGTTTTTGTTTCTTTTCTCTATTCTGTATTTGTGTTCTGGCAAAATAAATTAAAAAAACCAAAATAACACAAAGTGGTAATCATCAAAGTAGTCTGGTCCTAGCTAAGATAGTGATGCATTACTGTAATAGATTAGGTATACAATACACAGTAGTAAATGACTCTAGTAATATAGAGTTTGATAAATGTAAAGATTCAAACTTTTGAGACAAGAACTCATTATTTGAGAAAATTTGCTGAAAAAACTGGAAAATACTTTGGCAGAAACTAAGAGGGGAGCTAGGTGGCACAGTAGATATATCACCAAGCCTGGAGTCAGGAAGTCAGGAAGACTTGGTTTAAAATCAGATTCGGACACTTCCGAACTGTGTGATCCTTGGCAAGTGACTTAACCCTTTTTGCCTCAGTTTCTTCATCTGTAAAAATGAGTTGAAGAAGGAAATGGCAAACTACTGCACTGTCTTTGCCATGACAACCCCAAGTAGGGTCACAAAGAGTTGTACATGACTGAAACGACTAAACAACAAGAAGGTATAGATCAACATCTCATATTATATACCAGTGTAAGGTCAAAACTGGCACATGAGTTAGACATAACTTGTGATATTAGAACAAATTTGGGGAGCATGGAAAAATTGACCTTTCTGATCTATGGGTAAGGGAAGAATTTATGACCAGACAAGAGATAGAGAAACTTATGGAATGTAAAATGGATAATTTTGATTGCATAAAGAGGTTTTACACAAACAAACCCAAAGTAGCCAAGATTATAAGGAAAGCAGGGAACTGGAAAAAATTTTCATAGCAAGTTTCTATGATAAAGGTGTCATTTTTCAGCTACATAGAGAATAGAGTCAAATTTATAACAATATGAGTCATTCCCCAATTGATAAGTGGTCAAAGGTTAGGAGCAGGTAGTTTTCAAAAGAAGAAATCAAGTCTATCTATAGTTATATGAAAAAGTGCTCTAAATCACTATTAATTAGAGAAATACAAATTAAAAAAACCCTGATGTTCCACCCCATACCAATCAGATTGGCTAATATGACAGAAAAGGAAAATGAGAAATGTTGGAGGGAACATGGAAAACTTGGGACATTAATATACTATTGATGGAGTTGTAAACTGATGCAACCATTCTGGAGACCAATTTAGAATGATACCCAAAGCACTGTAAAACCACACATACCCTTTGACCCAGCAACACCTCTACTAGGTCTATATCCCAAAGAGGTCATAGAAATAGGAAAAGGACCTATATGTACAAAAATATTTATAGTAGTTTTTTTTGGGGTGGCAAAGAATTGGAAATTGAGGGCATGTCCATCAGTTGGGGAATGGTTGAACAAGTTGTGGTATGTGATTGTGATGGAATACTACTGTGCTGTGAGAAATGTCAAATAGGATGTTTTCAGAAAAACCTGAGAAGACTTATATGAACTGATACAAAGTGAAGTGAGCAGAACCAGGAGAACACTACACATAGTAACAGCAATGTTGTAAGAATGATCAACTGTAAATAACTTAGCTATCCCCAGCAATTCACTCATCTAAGATAATTCTGAAGGACTCATCGTGAAAAATGCTATCCACTTCCAAGAAAAAGAATTGATGGAGTCTGAATGCAGATCAAAGCATACTTTTTAACTTTCTTTATTTTTCTTTTTTTCCCTTTGGTCTGTGTTTTCTTTTGCAACATGGTTAATATGGATTTTGCATGACTGCACAGGTATAATCTATGTCAAATTGCTTGCCTTCTCAAGGAGGGGGTGGGAGGAAGGAAAAGAGAGAATTTAGAACTCACAATTTTAAGAAAATGTCAAAATTGTTTCACGTGTAACTGAGAAAAAAAGAGACAAATTTATGATGAAAAAAACATTTTGCAAATGCTGTAGTTATTATTAACATTCTATTATCTTAGGTGCATTTTAAATATTTCAATGACTTTGTCTTTTTTTCTTAAAAAAATTGGCAGGCACCCTCATCCAATGAAAGAAAAAAAATACCATCATATACATGTATTCTTTGTCCCAAAGACCATTGGTATGAGACTGTCTCCTTATTGGTGGAGATGAGCGCCTTGTCTTACATGAGGGTAAAGACAGAGTTGGTGAAAGGAAAGAGAGCTTCAGTTCTCAGTCAGTCCCCTTTGAGACTCTTCAAGCTTCAAGTTTTCTTTAGGACTCCTCAGGTATCCAGTTGCTTCAGGTATATCTGGCTCCCAGCTTCAGGAGGAAAGATGGAGGAGGCCAACCCCACTTCACAGTGCTGAAGAAAAATACTCTGGGAGGACATGAGAGGAGCTGAAAGTCTCTATCATGTCCCTATCCTCAGAATGTTACATTATATGCTTTGGAGAGTTGCCGCTTGGGTGAAATCAAGGATAATCTTTCTTCGTTTAGCAGAGTTATTTCATTCCCAAATGAGAGAGCTCTTTCACTCGTATTGTCTGCTTTCTGTTTTGCTATGATTTGGATAAATGGGTTTTCTTTGCTAAAAAAATTAAAATCCCTCACTGTGTCCTGAGATCTGTAACAAAATGAGAACATGATAAAGTATTAAGACATATCTCCAAACTAAAACCTAGTTTTCCTTGAAGTCCTATTATCACTGTGAAGGTCAAGGCTATGTGTACAGGCAGAGATGATCTGGCTTGGCAGCAGTGTTCTGATCTTCAGGACAGGAAGCTGTTGTGCCTAGTGGGTCTTTGACTCCTACCAGTTGCTGGGAAATGGTAGATTGAAGGACGTTCAGAGTGGTTCATAACTTTGAAAAATCAATTAGCAGTTAATAAGGCCTTCAGGACACCCTAGTTTTCAGGCATGGCACTCAGCCACAAAAACACTCAAAAACTTTGTGCTGCTACAGTTACATTGTTGAGCTGTTCAAATAGACAAAAATCCATTCCGTTTCTAACTGCTCCCGTTAATCAATGCTGGGACCAAGCCTAGGTTTTGTTCAGTTAATGGCAGATGCATTTGATAAAGAAATGCCTCACCATAAATTCTGCATATGTAGCCTACTTCTGATTCTGATCAGGGCTTCCATGGGATCCAGTTGGCAGCTAACCAAACGCCCTTTTATCCTGGGGGTTAAGGGAAGAGAGCTGATTGATACCACGGATATGGTGGTGGGAAGAACAAGGAAAAAAGAGGGAAGGGAAGCTTTAGAAGGAATAAACAAAGCCATAGAGTGGTGGGTGCAGTGTCTTAATGCCCGAACTATACTGGCTGAGGAAATGTTTCCTCAACATATTTGTCTTGAACTGGTTTATCAAACAGTACTGATCTCATACTTGTCATCAAAACACGTCTCTGCTGTTGGAGATGGCCCAACTTGCTGTTAGAGTTATTATGCCAATAAATACTTAAAAGATCTAACTGTGGAGTTGAGTCATCACTGCCCATTCAGATAGTCATAACAGCTGGCTGGCAATGTGGGAAATTAGCTTTCCTCACCCCAGACCCCCTCCCTGAATCTTTAGCGCCTTTTCCCTGTGTAGATCCTAGGTACTAGAGTCAGGATCCCCTGGCAATGGATTTTGATGCATTTCATTGAATATGAGAAGTGGAAGAGAACTTAGGGGCCATTTGGTCCTACCCATACATGAAAGGAAACTCTACTCTAACACAGCACATAACATTTCAAAGCAAACATAGTTCTCCAGCCTCATGCTTGGGGTCCCTGAAATCATAGCAATAATGCCCAGCATCACTTTTCCTATCTCTTACAGGACTAATTTCCTAGTTAGGTCATAGAGATTTAGGCAATCTCAGAGGAGGAAGGGGTTTCAATGGTTATTAGTTCAACCCTCACCTGAACCATGAATCCCAGCAATATTACGTTTGACCAGTGATCATCTGGCCTCCGCTTGAAGCTCTTCAGTGAACAGGGATTGATCATGTACCAAAGTAGCCTATTTTTTCATATTGTTGTCATTGTTAGGAATGAATGAATAAATACTGATTAAGTGCTTATACTATGTGCCAAGCACTATGCTAAGTGATGGGGATACAAGTAGAAAAAATGATGCAGGTTCTGCTCTAGAAGAGCTTACACCTGCTTTAATTGGAGGAGAAAACACCTAGAAGAGAGTTTAGTGTCTAGGTAAATGGTAACTTATCTAAGTGATGTGAAGAGTCATGTCATCCTTCCTGCCCAATATAAGGGAAAGACTACTCCTTGAGTTTTGTTGAGCCCACATCTGCCTCACTATGATTTCTACTCATTTGGTCCAAAATCTGCTTTCTGGAATAAAGTAAAATAAATATTTTATATGAAAATTCTTCAGATAAAGACAACAATCATGTTACCTCTAAATCTTTTCTTTTCCTGGCTAAGCTACCACATTTCCTTCGATTAATCCTTACGTAGTATGGTTTCCAGTATTTATCACTTTACAATGGTGAAATCTAGCTTATAAATGCCCTTCCTGTTACTGGACATGATATTCCAGAAGCTGTATGATAAGGACAGAATAATATGAGCATTATGTTCCTCATTCAAGATGCTACATTTTATAAATGTAGGCCAAAATTATATTAGCTTTTGTAGCAGCTAGACCACACCTTGGATGAATATTGAGTTTGAAATTAACTAAACCCCCTGGGTCTTTTTTACATGAGCTGGTTTCTGGCCATGATTCCCTTTCACCATGTTGTAGTTGTATACAATTTTTAAAAACTCAAGTACAGGACTTTCCCTTTCTTCCTATAAAATTTTATTTTATTGATATTGGTGCCTTATTACATCCTATAAAGAACTTGGAAAATTTCAATTGTCATTTGGTGTATCAGCTACTTCTCCTAGCTCTGTGTCCTCTAGAAATATAATAAACATATCATGTGTATCTTTATTCAAGCCACTGAGAACAAGACGAGAGTTCTGAGGAACTCTTCTGGAGAATTCGCTCTAGTTGGACACAGGTTTCTTTTCTGGATGTCATTTTAATCGCTTTGGAATTCACCTGACTGTACTTTCATTCAGAGCATATCCGGCCACCCTGCCCACAAAGATAAGGCGAAAAACTTTATTAAATGCCCTGCTAAAATGTATCTACTGAATTTCTCTGATGTACCAGTACAGTAAGACTGTCCAGAAAAGAAATGAGGCTAATCTGGAATGCCTTATTCTAAGTTGCTGGCTGGTTGGTGGCCCTATCATTTTATTTTTTTTTAATTTAAATTTATTTATTTAACATATTTGGTTTTTAGCATTGATTTTCACAACAGTTTGAATTACAAATTTTCTCCCCATTTCTCCCCCCCACTCCAAGATGGCTTATATTCTGGTTGCCCTGTTCCCCAGTCAGCCCTCCCCTCTATCACCCTCCTCCCCTCTCATCCCCTTTCCCTTCCTTTCTTGTAGGGCAAGATAAATTTCTACGCCCCATTGCCTGTGTATCTTATTTTTTAGTTACATGCAAATACTTTTTTGTTTTTGAACATCTGATTTTAAAACTTTGAGTTCCAAATTCTCTCCCCTCTTCCCTTCCTACCCACCCTCCCTAAGAAGTCGAGCAATTCAACCTAGGCCACACATGTATCATTATGTATAACCCTTCCACAATACTCATGTTGTGAAAGGCTAACTACATTTTGCTCCTTTTCAACCCATCCCGCTTTATTGAATTTTCTCCCTAGACCCTGTCCCCTTTCCAAAGTGTTTGTTTTGATTACCTCCACCCCCATCTGCCCTCCCCTCCATCATCCCCACCCCCTCTTTTATTTTTTTTTTTATCTTCCTCCCTCTTCTTTCCTGTGGGGTAAGATACACAACTGAGTATGTATGGTATTCCCCCTCAGGCCAAATCTGATGAGAGCAAGGTTCACTCATTCCCCCCTCATCTGCCCTCTCCCCTCCTCCCACAGAGCTGCTTCCTCTTGCCACCTTTATGTGAGATAATCCACCCCATTCTATCTCTCCCTATCTCCCTCTCTCAGTATGTTGCTCTCTCATCCCTTAATTTCATTTTATTTCTTTTAGATATCTTCCCTTCATCTTCAACTCACCCTGTGTCTGTTCTCTCTCTTTTACATATATATATATATATATATATATATATATATGTGTGTGTGTATATATATATATATACACACACATATATAAACAGACATATATATACGTACATACACATACATACATATACACATAGATATATACATACATACACATTCTCATATATATATATATATATATATATATAAACATATACATATATATGCATATTCCCTTCAACTACCCTAATACTGAGGTCTCATGAAGCATACACATCATCTTTCCATGTAGGAATGTAAACAAAACAGTTCAACTTTAGTAAGTCCCTTGCAATTTCCGTTTCTTGGTTACCTTTTCATGCTTCTCTTGATTCTTGTGTTTGAAAGTCAAATTTTCTGTTCAGTTCTGGTCTTTTCATTGAGAAAGCTTGAAAGTCCTCTATTTTATTGAAAGTCCATATTTTGCCTTGGAACATGATACTCAGTTTTGCTGGGTAGGTGATTCTAGGTTTTTATCCTAGCTCCATTGACCTTCGGAATATTGCATTCCAAGCCCTTCGATCTCTTAATGTAGCAGCTGCCAGGTCTTGGGTTATTCTGATTGGGTTTCCACAATACTCAAATTGTTTCTTTCTGCCTGCTTGCAGTATTTTCTCCTTGATCTGGGAGCTCTGGAATTTGGCAACAATATTCCTAGGAGATTTCTTTTTGGGATCTATTTGAGGAGGCGATCGATGGATTCTTTCAATTTCTATTTTGCCCTGTGGCTCTAGAATATCACGGCAGTTCTCCTTGATAATTTCTTGAAAGATGGTATCTAGGCTCTCTTTTTGATCATGGCTTTCAGGTAGTCCAATAATTTTTAAATTATCTCTCCTGGATCTATTTTCCAGGTCAGTGGTTTTTCCAAGGAGATATTTGACATTGTCTTCCATTTTTTTCATTCCTTTGGTTCTGTTTTATAATATCCTGATTCCTCATAAAGTCACTAGCTTCCACTTGCTCCAATCTAATTTTTAAAGTAGTATTTTCTTCAGTGGTCTTTTGGACCTCCTTTTCCATTTGGCTAATTCTGCCTTTCAAGGCATTCTTCTCCTCATTGGCTTTTTGGAGCTCTTTTGCCATTTGAGTTAGTCTGTTTTTTAAGGTGTTGTTTTCTTCAGTGTATTTTTCAGTATTTTTTTGGGTCTCCTTTAGCAAGTCATTGACTTGTTTTTCATGGTTTTCTCACATCCTTCTCATTTCTCTTCCCAATTTTTCCTCTACTTCTCTAACTTGCTTTTCCAAATCCTTTTTGAGTTCTTCTATGGCCTGGGGCCAGTTCATGTTTTTCTTGGAGGCTTTTGTTGTAGGCTCTATGACTTTGTTGTCTTCTTTAGGCTGTATGTTTTGGTCTTCTTTGTCACCAAAGAAAGAATCCAAAGTCTGAGGCTGAATCTGGGCGCGTTTTCGCTGCCTGGCCATGTTCCCAACCAACTAACTTGACCCTTGAGTTTTTCAGTGGGGTATGACTGATTGTAGACTAACGAGTTCTATGCTCCACGTTTGGGGGGGAGGTGCCAGCTCTGTCAGACCCGCACTGCTCCTTCCCCAAGAACCCCCAACCCAAACTGGGCTTAGATCTTCGGCAGGCTGTGCACCCCTGCTCTGATCCGCCACTTAATTCCTCCCACCAGGTGGGCCTGGAGCTGGAAGTAACAACAGCTGTAGCTGCCCCACCTCCGCTGCCCCCGGGGCTGGAAGCCGAACCGCAAACTCCTTCCACTCCCGCAGCTTTTCCCACTAACCTTCTCCACAGTCTTTGGTGTTTGTGGGTCGAGGGGTCTGGTAACTGCCGCAGCTCACATATTCAGGGCACTAGGGCCCCCTCCGCCCGGCTTCTGGTCTGGATGATCCACGCCGCTCAGGCTGGGCTCTGCTCCACTCCGTTCCCAGCTCCCAGCTCCCAGCTCTGTGTGGAATAGACCTCACCCAGAGACCATCCAGGCTGTCCTGGGCTGGAGCCCTGCTTCCCTCTGCTGTTTTGTGGGTTCTGCTTTTCTAGAATTGGTTCAGAGCCATTTTTTATAGGTTTTTGGAGGGACTCGGTAACGGAGCTCACTCTAGTCCCTGCTTACCAGCCGCCATCTTGGCTCCGCCCCCTCAAGTACTCGGCCCTATCATTGTAAATAACACCACCACCACCACCACTAACACCAATAACAATAGATAACATTTATAAATTGTTTGCTTTGTGCTAAGTCCTTTAAAGAGATGAATTCTAGGAATAGTTGTTAACAATCATATTCTCATTGGGTGACTTTGGGCATGCCAACTAAACTTGCTGGGCCTCAATTTCCTCCAATGTAAAATGGGAGGATTAAAGTAAGTAATTTCTAAGTTCTCTTCTAGCTATAAATCTATGACTCTATCATCCAAGTACTCCATATTTTAAGAGGGCAGAGTCTGAGACCAAAGAAAATATAGGATACTGTGTCCTAAGACACTCAAAGAAAAGTTACATCAAAAAAGATGGAAAGCTCTGAAGGACAAAATCCAGTCAGTCAGTCACACACATTTAGTGAGTACTTACTATGCTGACATGGTCACATACTGTTAAAATGATGAAGGAAGGGGGTAAGGTCAAAAGAGACCAGTGCGTCTACACCATTATCTCAGATTCAACATGTACAAAAATGGAAGTAAGAGAAGGCAAATGAAGAAAATGCAAAAATGGCACAATCCTACAGGACTATCTGAAAGTTAAAAGTCTATTATTGAATTTAGCAACCATTTATTGAATGCCCACAATCTACAGGATAATCAGTGAGTACTCACTGGGGAAGATAGGAAGTTTCAATAAGACCACACAGCTGCCCTCAAGGAGTTTACACTTGAATAAGGGGATATGAAATACCCAGGGATAATGATAACCCATTAGAAGCACAGAAAGGAGGTATAAGCAAAACACTAAGTGAGGTCTGAGAAAGGTGGAACTAAGGAATGCTTCCAAGGGGAGGTGGCAGGGATGGGTAGAAACTCAACAGATGAACAGAGAAGTGCATTACAGGAACAGTATAAGCAAAGGCTTGGCAATAGTTAAGCATAGTGGCATTTAGGCAGACAGAGAGAAGTCTGTGTTGATCTGAGAGTAAATTACGTAGAGTATAAGGAGCATATGATAAGGCTGGAAAGAGAGGAGGGCACCAGATTGTGAAGGACTCTGAATATTAAGGATATCCTTCAGCTCTCTGGGAGGAGATGCCATGCTTGATGCAGCTGGAAGAATGGGTCAAAGTTTAAACCCAAGTTGTTTCTTTGGGTCTTTATGCTTGTTCTTCAGCTCAGTTAAATATCTCCCCTTCACCAAAGTTGTCCTTGGGATATATGAACCCAAAATGTTGGCGATGAATTATTGAGTCGTGTTTACATATTTATCCTTCCCATACATATTCATCTATTTATTTAATATTTAGAGGTTTAATTATTAAGCTCTTGTTTGAAAGTTGTTTATGACAGAAAAGCCTCTGGCAGCTGGAAATGCAGGCTTGAGCAAGCTCAGGCAGCTGCCCAAGCCTCATCACAGCCAGGACATTTCTCCAGCTCCCAACTCCCCGATCTTTCGAAGCCATTGCCCCTCTTGCAATCCTATTAGGTAAAGACTAGGAAACTTCAAAGAGGCAGAGAAGCAAAGTGCTCTGCCCTATTGGAAAATGCCAGCTTGTCAGTCTTTCCTTGAAAAGCTTTCTAGATGATTATATAACAGAAAGTCCTGCACTTGGAAATTAGGGAAAAACAGAATTAAAATTTTCCTACTCTTTGGAGAAAAGCAAGATACAGTCAACTTGGAAGCCATTTCCCTAGAAGCTCATATGCTTGTGATGGTTCCAGTGTGTGGGAATAAGAGACTGAGCATACTTTCATGCTGGAGCTATTTGGAAAACTTCGACAGAGGATTGCCTCAAATGGCCATCTCCTCATAAAAGCAGTGCGCCATTTGTGCTCTTAGACCCAACAAACCCACTAGTGATAGAAATCCATCTCATTCCAGAGCCCTGCCAAAGGAGGAGGATAACTGGTAAGGAAAAACTAGCATGGTAAGGTCAGAGAAAAGAAATGTGAGGAAGAATGACGGTTATTGAGAGTGACAATCTTTAAAAGACACAGGAGATTATGTTGGCTTGAGGAGGATTCCCTTATCCTTTATTCACGAAAAAAGAGATCATTTTAGAGGTGTTCGGGAAGAGAAGAGACATTAGGGCTCAAGACTTCTGAAGAGTCTTTACATTTTATTGATTTTATTTTAAAGTTGCATAAGCTTTATAATTAGTTTATGCTTAGACAGCATTAAGGATCCCGCTTCCCTGTCTTGGGCTGGCAAAATCACAGGGGAGAAGCCCTCAGGCCATATTTACCATAGGGAAAGGAACACTGTCTCCCCACCTGCAGCTGTGCTTCGCATTTGGGAAGTGATTTTATCCTATTCACAACTATGGAGGGTACCAAGCTCTGTAGCTCTGCGGGCTGGGGAGAGAGAAGCGAGAGAAATATCACATGTGGAATTCGCTACACTTTTTAATTGTTAAAATATTTGAAATAGAAATTTTCTTTCAAACATAGATCTCTTTTTCTTCAGTTAAAATAATTTACCTGTCACTAAATAAAAAATAAATTTAGTGTCAATGTGAAGGACAGTTGAAAGAAAAAAATAATCAGGGAACTACTGGAGATTAAAAGTGAGAATACCCTCCAATTCAACACACTCATCATTATCTCTTTAAGGAAGCCCTGCATGCAGTTAGGCAGAAAATAGATTGAAACCCGTGTCTTACATCAATCACCACATAAAGCTTCAAGTGGATATAAAAGGTCATAGCATCGAAAAATTGAAAAATAAAGGAAGATTCCATTGACCACTGTGGTTAGGGTAAAACTTTGTAACCAAACAGAGGATAGGAAAGACCACAAAAGATAACATTTAAAAAATTGATTATATAAAATTTTAAAAGTTTTTACTTGAACAAAATTAATACCACCAGAATTAGAAAACAAGCCATTCATTCAGGGAAAAAGAAAAACAAACAAACAATGACGCTAGGCACACATCTCAGATAAAAGTTGGACATCTGAAATAGGCAGGGAATTGACACAAATGTATAAAACTAAGAACAATTCCCCAATAGATAAGAAGACAAATATGATTTAATTGTATAAACATTTATCATTTGCTACTGTATATCCAGCAATTGTGCTAGGTACAGAAGACACAGAACTTAAAATTAGACCAGTCCCTGACCTAAAGGAGACTATATTCTACTTAGGAGAAGCAGTATTTCAGAGGATGTGGACAAAAAGTTTTCAAAAGGATTTAAAACTGTTAATAATAATGATAATAATAATAATAACAATATCTAATACTCCAAATCACTAAAAAGAAGAGAACTTCAAATTAAAACAACTCTAAAGTTAAACCAGACACAGAGAATGGAAGAGATGAAAAAAGATGGAAACAGTCAATGTCACAGGGACTGTGGGAAGATAGGAACACTGAAAAAAAATTAATGGAGCTCTGAATTGCTCCCTCATCCTCAAAAACCAAATAAACAGAAAATGCATTTGATCCGACCATCTCTGCTAACTTGCATCCCATATCCTTCATTCCCGTTAGCACCAGACCTTTGGTTTGCTATCTACACAGGGGTCTCCATTCTCCTCTTACTTTGTTAGAAGCTATTTGAATCCCTCTGCAGTCTAGCTTCTGACCTCATCTTTCAAATGAAACTCTTCCCTCAAAAGTTACTAATGCTTTCTTAACTGCCCAATCTAATGGTCTTTTTCTTAACCCTCCTCCTTCTTGACCTCTCTGCAGCTTTTGACGTGATTGATCACATACTCCTGGATATTTTCTCCTTTGTAGGTTTGCCCAACACATAACTCTCCTGATTCCGCTACCTGTCTTACCATTTCTTCTCCATCTCTTTGGCTGGGTTTTTCACGCAGGTTGCACCCACTAACTAGTGGCTTCCCTGTTCCCTCCCTCTTCTATTTTCCCTTTATACTATCATGCTCGATGATCTCATCAGCTCCCATGGATTCAATTATCATCTCTATGCAGATAATTTCTTTTTTTAAAATTTATTTAGTTTTCAGCATTGATTTTCACAAGAGTTTGAATTACAAATTTTCTCCCCATTTCTACCCTCCCCCCCACTCCAAGATGGCGTATATTCTGGTTGCTCTGTTCCCCAGTCAGCCCTCCCTTCTGTCACCCCACTCTCCTCCCATCCCCTTTTCCCTTCCTTTCTATGCAGATAATTTCTATATCTATATATCCAACCATTACCTCTCCCTTGAGCTCCAGTCTCCCATCACTGACTGCCTCCTAGACATCTCAAACTTGACGCCCCAAAGACCTCTCAAACTAAACATGTAGAAAAGAGAAATCATTATCCAAATCTTCTATTCTTCCCGACGTCAGGTCCAGCACTCTAGCCACTCTGTCACCTAGCTGCTCCATTCTATTTCTAAAATTCTAGGAAAAAATCCATTTCACTATTTTTTTGAATTTCTTTATTTATTTTTAGTTTACCACACACGGTTCTACACAGTTTTGAGTTCCAGTTTTTCTCCCCTCCCTCCCCCCTCCCTCCCCAAGACGGCATGGAATCTTATATAACTGTCATGTATAACTTCGCATTGAATTAATTTATGCACTAGTCAAGTCGTGGAGAAGAATTTTGACCAATGGAATGAATCATGAGAAAGAAGAAACAGAACCAAAAAAAAAAAACCCAAAAACAAAAACAAAAAAGAAGCAAAAAAGGTGAGCATTTAGTGCGCCTCGATCTATATTCAAACTTCGCAGTTCTTTCTCTGGATGAAGATAGCATTCTCCATCGTGAGTCCCCTGGAGTTGTCCTTGCCCCTTAGGTTGCTGAGAAAAGCGCAGTATGTCAGGGTTGGTCCTCACGGAATCCATATATCTGTGGCTGTGCACAACGTTCTCCTGGCTCTGCTCCGCTCACTCAGCATTATGTCGTGTAGGTTTTTCCAGGTTGTTACGAAGTCCGTATCATCCCCATTTCTTATTGCACAATAGTATTCCATTACCTTCATATACCACAGCTTGTTCAGCCATTCCCCAATTGATGGGCATCCCTTTGATTTCCAATTCTTAGCTACCACAAAAAGAGCTGCTATAAATATTTTTGTACATATGGGTCCTTTTCCCGCTTGTGTGATTTCTTTGGGATACAACCCTAGAAGTGGTATTGCTGGGTCAAAGGGTATGAACATTTCTATAGCCCTTTGGGCATAGTTCCAAACTGCTCTCCAAAATGGCTGGATCAGCTCACAACTCCACCAGCAATGGCTTTTTTTGTACAAAAACATTTCAATTTGACATAATCAAAATTATCCATTTTGCATTTTGTAATGCTCTCTATCTCTTGTTGGGTCATGAATTCTTTACTTTTCCACAAATCTGATAAGAAAACTATTCCTTGCTTTCCCAAATTACTTAGAGTATCAACTTTTACTCCTAAATCATGAACCCATTTTGACTTTATTTTGGTATATGGTGTAAAATATTGGTCTATGCCCAGTTTTTGGCCTACCATTTTCCAATTTTTCCAACAGTTTTTGTGAAATAGTGAATTATTAGCCCAGAAGCTGGCCTCTTTGGGTTTATCAAAGAGTAGATTGCTAAACTTGTTGATTTCACCTACTTGTGTACCCATCCTATTCCACTGATCCACACCCCTGTTTCTTAACCAGTACCAGGCAGTTTTGATGACTGCTGCTGTGTAGTACAGTTTAATATCTGGTGTGGCTAAGCCACCATCTCTAGCATGTCTTTTCATTAATATCCTAGATAATCTAGACCTCTTGTTTTTCCAAATGAATTTTGTTATTATTTTGTCCACCTCAGTAAAAAAAATTTTTTGGTAGTTCAATTGGTATGGCACTGAATAGATAGATTAATTTAGTTAAAATTGTCATTTTTATTATATTAGCTCGGCCTAACCATGAGCAACTGATATTTCTCCATTTATTTAGATCTGATTTTATTCACGTGAAAAGTGTCTCATAGTTATGTTCATATAGGCCCTGGGTTTGTCTTGGCAAATAGACTCCCAAATATTTTATAGTGCCTTCAGTAACTTTGAATGGAATTTCTCTTTCTATCTCTTGCTGTTGGGCTTTGTCAGTAATGTATAGGAATGCTGAGGATTTATGTGGGTTTATTTTATATCCTGCAACTTTGCTAAAGTTGTTTATTATTTCAAGTAGTTTTTTACTTGATTCTCTAGGATTCTCTAGATAAATCATCATATCATCTGCAAAAAGTGATAATTTAGTTTCTTCTTTTCCTATTCTAATTCCTTCAATTTCTTTTTCTTCTCTTATTGCTACAGCTAATGTTTCTAGAACCAAATTGAATAATAGGGGTGATAATGGACATCCTTGTTTCACCCCTGATCTTATTGGGAATGCATCTAGTTTATCCCCATTACAAATAATGCTTGTTGATGGTTTTAGGTAGATGCTATTTATAATTTTGAGGAAGGTTCCCCTTATTCCTATGCTTTCTAGTGTTTTTAATAGGAATGGGTGTTGTACTTTGTCAAAGGCTTTTTCTGCGTCTATTGAGATGATCATATGGTTTTGCTAGTTTTGTTGTTGATATGGTCAATTATGCTAATAGTTTTCCTAATATTGAACCAGCCTTGCATTCCTGGAATAAATCCTACCTGGTCATGGTGTATTATTCTCGTAATGAGTTGCTGCAATCTTTTTGCTAATATTTTATTTAAAATTTTTGCATCAATATTCATTAGAGAAATTGGTCTATAATTTTCTTTCTCTGTTTTAACTCTACCTGGTTTAGGTATTAGTACCATATTTGTGTCATAAAAAGAATTTGGTAGGACTCCTTCTTCTCCTATTTTCCCAAATAGTCTGCAAAGTATTGGAATTAGTTGTTCTTTAAATGTTTGATAGAATTCACATGTAAAACCATCTGGCCCTGGAGATTTTTTCCTAGGGAGTTCGTTGATGGCCTGCTCAATTTCTTTTTCTGATATGGGGTCATTAAGAAATTTCACTTCCTTCTCTGTTAGTCTGGGCAGTTTATGTTTTTGTAGATATTCATCCATATCTCTAAGGTTGTCAAATTTATGGGCATACAGTTGGGCGAAATAATTCCTAATTATTGTTTTGATTTCCTCTTCATTAGAGGTGACCTCACCCTTTTCATTTTTGATACTGGTAATTTGATTTTCTTCTTTCTTTTTTTTAATCAAATTGACCAAAGGTTTGTCAATTTTATTGGTTTTTTCATAAAACCAGCTCTTTGTTTTATTTATTAATTCAATAGTTTTCTTGGTTTCAATTTTATTAATCTCTCCTTTGATTTTCAGTATTTCTAATTTGGTATTTAATTGGGGGTTTTCAATTTGCTCTTTTTCTAGCTTTTTCAGCTGTATGCCCAGATCATTGATCTCCTCTTTCCCTATTTTATTCATGTAGGTATTTAGAGATATAAAACTTCCCCTAAGAACTGCTTTTGCTGCATCCCATAAGTTTTGGTATGTTGTTTCATTATTGTCATTCTCTTGAATGAAATTATTGATTGTTTCTCTGATTTGATCTTTGGCCCACTCACTCTTTAGAATTAAATTATTTAGTTTCCAATTAGTTTTTAGCTTATTTTTGCATGGTTCTTTATTAAAAATGATTCTTATTGCATCATGATCTGAAAAGGATGCATTGACTACTTCTGCTTTTCTGCACTGGATTGTGAGTTTTTTATGCCCTAGTACATGGTCAATTTTTGAGTATGTGCCATGTACTTTTGAGAAGAAAGTATATTCCTTTTTATCCCCATTCAGTTTTCTCCAGAGGTCTATCATATGTGCCTTTTCTAAAATTCTGTTTACCTCCTTAACTTTTTTCTTATTTATTTTGAGGTTAGATTTATCAAGTTCAGAAAGGGGGAGGTTGAGGTCTCCCAATATTATAGTTTTGCTGTCTATTTCTTCCTGTAACTCCCTTAACCTCTCCTCTAAGAATTTGTATGCCTTACCACTTGGTGCATATATGTTAAGCAATGATATTGCTTCATTGTTTATGGTGCCTTTCAGCAGGATATAATGTCCTTCCTTATCTCTTTTAATTAAATCTATCTTTACTTTTGCTTTGTCTGAGATTAGGATTGCTACACCTGCTTTTTTTACTTTAGCTGAGGCACAATATATTTTACTCCAGCCTTTTACCTTAACCCTATGTTTATCCCCCTGTTTCAGATGTGTTTCTTGTAAACAGCATATTGTAGGATTATGGTTTTTAATCCATTCTGCTATCTGCTTCTGTTTTGTGAGAATGTTCATCCCCTGCACGTTCAGGGTTATGATTTCTATCTGTGTCTTTTTCTCCATCCTAATTCCCCCTGTTTACGCTTTTATTTCTCCCTTTCCCCTTCTCCTCCTCAACAAAGTTTTGCTTTTGACCCCTGCCTTCCTCAGTTAACCCTCCCTCTTTATTCCCCTCCCTTGTCTTACCGTTACCCACTTGCTACTTCTCCTCTCCCTTCTGCCCACCCCCCTCCCTTTTTCCCCCCTTACCCTCCCACTTCCCGTAGGACAAGTTAGATTTCTAAACTTATCAGAGTATGTTATTCCCTTCTTGAACTAGATCAGATGGCAGTAAAGCTCATTTCACTATTTTAATATGGTTTTTGGGCATTCACAAAAGCACTTTCCCACCAAATGAGCAAGATTACAGGCACTAAATTAAGATTGGAGACATTTGAAGAAGAGTGAAAAATGGAGATCTGATATGAGGTGGCCCTGATGTTTGATTTAACCTACCTAGTAGGATCTTCCTAATATATCAATCAATCAACCAATCGACCAGCATTTACCAAGTGCCTACTATTGCTACATTCTGGTGGTTGTTGTTGAGTCATTTCAGTCATGTATGTCCCACCCACCCTCCATGATTCCATTTGGGATTTTTCAAGGATAAAATCTCCAAACTCTGTGTTATCTAGGAGTTTACACAGCATGTCCCAAAAATCTTCCTAAAGCTTTAAGCTATAAAAGCTTTTTTAGTTTAAAACTGCAGGAAGACTTTTGGGATATCCTGTATTCTATCAGGGAAGACAATGTGCACATATAATTATATGCAGAATAAATATCTGCAGAAAAATGTAAAATAAGTTCAAGGCAGCTAAAAACAAAGTAATGAATGAGGCAGGGCATTAGCAGATGAGGAGATCAGGAAAAGCAATATATACAAAGTAGTGTTTGAGTTGCATCCTAAAAATAATGAGAGGTTCCTTGAGGCAGAGGGGAGTCTCCAGGAGGGAGGGGTCAACCAGTCCAGGTCAGAGAAGGTCAAAGCTTCTGTGATCAGAGTGGGACCTCCTCTGTGAGGAGACCCTGCACTTCCAGCCTGAATGAGATAGGGAGGCTAATCTTTAAAAAAATGGAGGAAGGATAATACTGGGCACAGAATAGTCACAAGCAAAACAAACTTCCTCATTGTATAAGTAGGAACTAAAAGGGGAAAAAAAACCTAGAATCTAAGAGGGTGCCCATTAATAGACGGCCAAACTAATTTTAGTATGTAAATTAATAAAATATTGTCGCATTAGAAGAAATGACAAAAGAGTCAATTTCACAGAATCCTGGGTAATATGAATCGATCCAGAGTGAAGTACACAGAACCAGGAAAACAATTTAGATAAGAACATTTTAAAGAAAAAAATTTGAAAGACTTAGGAACTCTGATCAATGCAATGACCAATGGTATTTTCAGAGGACTGATGATGAAGTATGTTACCAACCTCTTGACACAAAAATGATAAATTTATGATGTAGAAAGAGTCATCATTTTTGGACATGACCACTGAGTGTAGATTGGTTTTGCTTGACTATACACAGTTCTTATAAAGTTTAGTCTTTTCTCTCTCTCTCTCTCTCTCTCTCTCTCTCTCTCTCTCTCTCTCTCTCTCTCTCTCTCTCTCTCTCTCTCCTCTGTCTCTCCCCCCATCTCTCTCTCTCTGTGTCCCCCTCTCCCTCCCTATCTCTCTCTCTCTCCCATTTTTTTAATTGGTAGGAAAGGGTCAGGGAAAGGTGAGTTATCAATAGAGAAAATTAAAAGGAATCTGAAACATTTTTAAATGCACAGAAAAGAACAAAAGAAAGTGTAGAAGGAAGCACAAAGAAGATAGTTCTGAAAGTAATATGGGATTTGTTATGTACTTAATAAATGAATGATATTAAATGGAGTTTTATGCATTCATACACCATCCCCTTGTGTTCTATTTATATGGGAATGCTCCTTTATTTGGCATTTAAGCTCAGAATAAAAAAATTTAAAAAGAGACATGGAAGGCAGTTGTGGCTAGAGTAATATCAGAGTTTGTTCTAGGTAGGATGTAACCATTCTGTGCATGACTGAGGTGGAATACAGGGCTGTGTCTTGGGTTCCAGAAGTTTAAGGACTTGGAGTATTAGGGTATTGGAGAGAGCATGAAGTCCCCTAAAATAAGGACAGAAGTTGAGAAGGAGAGGAACATACTGAGCTATGCACTTAACTCATTGAGAAAAGATAGAGAATAAGCAGGGGCTTGTAGACAATCATCTGTAGAGTGTGCAAGACTTCCCAGAGTGAACATCCAAGGAAGATGTGGCAAAGGGAGGGTCTGCCCGTGGCACTGGACAAGCCCAACTTCCCTCAGAAGACTGAGGAAGGGCACAAGTGCCAGAGTGGACAGCCAGGGATTCTATGTCATCTGGGGGAAAGGCGGTTCTCTATAATTGCAAAAAGATGGAAGGAACATGAGAAGAACAGGTCTAGAATGAAGGGAAGTTTATTCAATATAGAGAAGGAATTAGAGAGTTCACAATGGAATGAGTGGACAGAGTTGGAGGAGAACATGGAATGTGGGACAGAGGAGGAAGACAGGGATAAGAGAATCAGAGATGGGGGTTGAGAGTAGTTTATTTCTAGGTAAGCAGTGATTCACTAACACAGGGACAGGGAGAGTAATGGGTGGTAGGGTTAGTAGAACATATTCAAATGCTCACAGATTTCATTGACTTCAGTGGATTTGGCCAACAGCAGCATTACAGGCAAAGCCAGGGGTGATGGAGTACTGGTCTGAAAGGACACTGAACTGTGATATGTTTTGGGAGCAGAGCAGGGGATGATTCATGGTAGGCCAAGGTCAGGAGCAGTATGAGTGCTGATTGGATGGGGTACTCTTCCTTGCCTTACTGGCTTGGCCAGGTTACAGGTAGGGCAGGTAGTACTGCCAGTTGAGTAAAACTGGGGACAGCGTAAGTGCTGGTCTGGTGAGAGGCTATATCTTTGCTTGTTCTAAACCAATTTCATGCCTGAATAGCCATTTTTGATCATCAATTTACTATTGGTTATTAACAGTGAAATGTCCAAGACATCTATATTAGAGAGGTTTTGGCTAAAGATGAGGACCAAATAAGCAATGTGGCATAACAGAAAGAGTCAGGAAGGCCCTGTTTCCAATTCTGTTTCCGTCCCACATGTGAACCTGAGCAAATGACAGCCTTGCTGAGTCTGAGTTTCTTCATTTGTAAAGTAAGGGTAACCATGCCTACCTCGCAGGGTTGTTGGGAGACTCAGATGAGGTGATGTGCTCTGGAAACCTGAAAGCTCCATATGAATGTCAGCTATTACCTCAAAGTCCTGATGGAATCTATTCACAATAAAATAAAGCAAGAGGAAGAATAAAAGCATTTACTTCTCCTGTACTTTCTCTTCTCAACAAGACTTTGCTAGCATTATCTGTAAACATTTTGTATGTGATCAAAACCCATAATAAATTGCTGAACTTGACAGCTGCACATTTATTGGCAAACACTGCTTCAAAAGGATGAGTCCCTGGAGATCAGTCTTGACAGTGTTTTTAAGCAACAGTCATTGTAGCATTGGTACAGACATCAGTCTATGCGAACAAAGCCTCATGTATGGCTTACGTTGTCTCTGCAGCTCAGCATTTCTACCTCCCCCATGCTCCGTCACTTGTCAATTCATCGTAATGACAGCAAATCCCCCCAGTGTGTGAGGTGATGCTGATGTGATGGTGGGCACAGAATCCTACCGTTTCTGAGTCTGAGGAAACCTCAGTGTCCTAGTTCAACCCTCAATCTGACACCCTCAGCAACATATCAACAGGTGGTCATGCAGCATCTGCATAAAGATCTCCGAAGAAGGGGAGCCCACTGCCTCTCTAATTGTCAGGCTAAGACAAGATAGCATCTGGTGCAATGGCAGGCTAGCCTGTCATTGTTTCTAATGCGCCAAACCCCAAATCTCTATGCTTCGAGAAAACAACACAATTATGTTAGTTATCTTGATACCACCTACTTCCAATCTGGCAGATCAGGCAAACCAAAGGAAAGGGTATTGAAGGTGGGAGTGTTGCAAATACATCCACTGGAGAGCCTACAGAGGAAAAGTAAAGAGCCAGAGCTGACATGAGTGACAAAAAGGCAAACTGGGGCTGGACATCAGATTTCCTATCAATCCGACCTAATAAAAAGTGGAATGGGTGCCTTAGGGGAGGTGTCTTAGGAGGGAGCAGACTCCCTCTCTTTGAAGATATGCAAGCCAAGGAGGTGTGACAACTTGCTTGGTATGTGGTAGAGAGGAATCTTGCTTGGGTGCAACTTGGGCTAAAAGGACATTGAGGTCCATTCAGCTCTGAGACTCTGTGTAGACTACGTCTTCTTTTTTATACAAGATTAGTGCTTTAAAAGTTGACTACAGAGGGAATATATGCAGCATCTTGCTTGCTCCATCAAGGAAATCAGAGAAACCAACCAGCTACTAACCTTTTTCTAACTCAGTTTGCCATTGATTTCCCTGCTAAGAGCAATCATGAAGGCGGCTTTTAGAAACACTCACTTTCCTTTTGCATCATCACACTTTAATAATGTAGATTAAATGAATCTCCTGCATGTGTTATGGCTGTTCCTACTTTCAGTCACATTGTGTTGTCTGGGTTTCCATTTCTTTCTACCTCTGTCTAATAAAGAACTTTCCACGATGAAAAATGTAATGTGTAAGCTGAGAGTATCGCAATGGTTTCCCAATTGGCCTAGACCCAAAGGCTGCAGATGGACTACCTTATTTTTTCCCCCGGGTATTTTTTCTCAAATTAAAAAAAATAGAAGACTTTGCATTATTTATTGGAGGAAAGGGGGTATTTCTGTGATAAGTCCAATGCCTCAAACTTTTTTTTAATATACTTATGAAAGTATTTATAAAAACAACCGAAAATTAGTTCTCTCTGGCACCAAGTGATCTTAAAGGTCAACAGGTGACTATATCTTCAATACGTCCTTCATCTTTGCCATATTCACGTTATACAATAAATTCCCAAATTTAATAACTCATCACTACTTTTCTTAGTGAATGCATAAATGATTTAAGAAATATTGTTAAAAGTCAATTCAACCTGACAACCACGGAAGATTGTAGTGAAATTAACATTTTAAAGTAAATGGAAAGGCTAATTTTAATTGTAAATCTTCTATTTTCCCTCCCTTATCAGTTAGCTGGTAACTTCTGCTAGCACTGGTGAGGTTTGATTCTGCAAGTGCATACATTCATATGCACTGTGAACATTACAAAATACAGTTCTCTATCATCCACAGAACTTTTAAAACAACAAAACAACACACAACCTTACTTTCAGCTCTTAAAGCTTTGTTTCATAATGATCCCTGTGAAGTGTCAGTACTGTTACATTTTCTGATACATATGGGAAATGAGCATGTCAGAAATAGTGTTGGCAAATGCAGACAGAAATATGTCTTCAAGCAATCTTTAGTTGGTTTCTTTTACTTTCGTGGCTTAAAATTGTTTCTATGTGATGTCAAACACCTAGATAGTAACAAAAAAAAATTAAATGGATCAGTGGTCTCATCTATTTGGATATTCCATAGAATGATGCAGATCAAAACCCACCCATGTCTGCCCATCCTCTGCAACTCTTCTAACCAATACGCTGGAGCCCTTTCCCAATTGGGAGGCTATCAGCCAAAGGGCTGTCCACTGGCGATCCCTCCCCCTCACCATATAAGCAACTCACCTTGTTTTTTCTATTATAATTTTCCCAGTTGACATATGCTACTTTTATTCCTCTTTCTGCTTCCTTATTTATTGCATATTTGAGACTACTCAAATCCACCATGCAATTTCCTTCCCATTTCTCTCTCATGGATACTCATTTTTAATTCTTTGGAGACCATGCTTAATATCTTATAGTCATGCGATTTAGCCAGCTGTTCTTCTTTTAAGTACCTTTAATGATTCTGGCCTTTGTTTGAATGAGGCAGGTAAAATGGGATCTTTTTTGTATTGGAGTGCTTCTCAACAGTAAGACAATGGAATGGTGGTTAGGGCAGGACTTTTGGTTGTCTTCTCCTTTGGAATGCTGAAGTAGTTACTACCTTTGATGAGTCTTGACTTTCAAATGCAATGGTCAGCAGAATGGGATTTTTCCCAGTTCTTTGTTTGAGTGCTTCTCAGCACTGTGGTAACCAAGTACCCCAGGGCCCTGAGACTGGTATATAAGATCCAAGGTTGGTGTTTGACTTTTGGGGCTCTCACTCACTGGAAGAGTGGTGTATGACTCTGGGCAAGCTGTTGTAACTGCCCCCTGGCTTTGCTAACCCAGAGGTTGGTTTGTATTTGGTTTGTTTACAATGTATATTTGTAATTCATTTGTATCTGTTCTGAAGTTCAGGTGACTGGCTTTGATTCCTGAACTGAGTTGTAGTTGTATGTGTGATTAAAGCAAGATTGTTAACCCCTTAAAGTTACTTTCCTTAGTAAAGCAAAGCAAAAGAACCTGTGTTAGTGCTGTCTTAGAGAAGTAGAAAGAATCAGAATGCCATTTGGACACTTTGGGTTATCAGGAGATGACAAGTGTTTACTTGAAAGACAAGTGAGAATGACTCATGGTCAGAGTACTAAGGGAGGTCTTTTACCTGGGAATAAAAGGAGAAGTCACTTATCCTCTGGGGATTCAGTTCTGAGAACTGCGAAACATGAGGAACCTCACAAAGCTGACTATGCATGTAGGGGAAAGAATACACACACACACACACACACACACACACACACACTCCCCAAAACCATCCTTCATGGCCACTACTTTTTGTCTAAGTACGCGGCTCACATATATACACACATATACAATATAAACCATGTAACATGTATAAACATTGTTAGGGATCCCACTTCCCTCATTCCTGAGCTGACAGCTAATACAAACCCTCCTTCACATTGCTCCATCTAGATCACGTAGGCACAAAGTCACAACATGAGCTCTATTTGCTATGCTTTTCATTTGAATAATGTAGTTCTCCAGCCAGTAGATAAAGTAGGAAAGGAGAGAGAAAACAAGCCCTTATCTACTGTACCCTAGGCACTGTACTATGTGCTTTACATATGTTATGTCATTTGATCCTTCAAAGAACCATGTAAGGAGATGCTACTGCCATCTCCACTGAGGGCATACCTTTTAAAGACAAAAAAGCCCCTCATGCCCATATTAGGTAATATTGCCTCCTACATGAGGCAACCAGGCAAGGGACTTTAGTGATGTCATGGCTTTGTGAGTCATCAGGGATATTGTTGGGTCACCTGTCCTGGAGGGTATAAATTGAGGGCCGGGACCACAGGAGACCAAAGCCTGGCGTCAGGTGAGAAACCCCACTTGGTGAGAAACCCCACTTGCTGAGACAACGCCCCTCAGGCCTCAGTGGCGGGGGGGAGGGAGTGAGTGTCTTCATCATGTGGTCTCAATATTCTTTGCAAGGTAAGCCCCTACAAGATATTCCTTTGGTGCATCCCCCCTCAGAGATTCTTTGCGTAGCTTCTGCCTTGACTTTCCTTGTTCTCTCCCTAGGAAATGATCCTTTAGAAAGCCGCTCAGGAACTGCCCCAGATATCAATGGAGTCCCACTGCCACATTGTGAAAACGTTACTACTATTGTCTATGGTCTCCAGGGGTCAGGTGCAGCTGGCCTGAGTCAATTCTCCTCTCGAATGAGTTTCCTTCTAGTACCAGGAGATGCAGAGTCCAGTGTCAGCAATTCAGGGGCCTGGGAGCACCTCTGAATGCTGAATTTCAGAAAAGCAGGACATGGAAGAGCTCTAGATCAAGTTGTACACCTGCTATAGAGATAGAGACGTGGTCTGCTTTATTTAGACCATAAAATAAAGCAATTAAGTGTGAATTGGCTCTGGTTCTTTCTTGTGTCACAGGGAAAGGGCCTCTGTAGATATCAAGGGTACATAGTGATAAAGGCCAATCTCCATGGGATAATGTTTTTAAAATCTCTTTCTCTCTCTTCCAATTCACCTTGAGTCATGCCCACAAAGGTGTGAGAAAGTCACCTGTTTTGTCTTTAGAGCCATAAATGGCCAGTCCCACTTCTCCTCTTGTCCCAGGAGCCCTATGATGATCTCCTTCTCAATCTGATCTAATTCTTGCCAGTGGCCCCACACGTTATTTATCTGAAGGGAAGGAGATTAAGTGCCTCTAAAGATGGCACAAGTGGTTAGCTGTTGCTGGGGAAAGAGCTCACTTAAAGCTAGTGCAATTTAAATCTATTTACATAGGACTATTTGTTATGTAGTTAATATGGGTGGGCTCTCAATATGTGCTGATCAAAATTCTGATGGAAGAGCATTTATAAAATACAAGCAGAGATTCAACCTCACTGAAAACTCTGGTACTGCCACAATGAGATTCAAATGTAATTGGGAAATGTTTGAACAAAATAAATAAAAATACTAAACAACATAATGTAATGTTAATTTGTAGTTTTTTTAAAATCAAATCAGGGATTTTTTGATCTTGGTTCTGGACACTAGTTAAGCTCCTAGTGGCATTGGAGAAATTACCAATACCTTCTTAATTTTTTTATTGTAGAACCTTAAATAATGTTTCGACACAATAGAGCAGAAAAAGGGTTTCTAGAGGAAACTGTAAATCTCTTATATAAGCTATCTTGCTTTTCATTTAAAAATATATATATATATTATATATAATATATATTATACGTATATGTAACTTACAAAAACTATCCTTCTCTCAGGGATTCCTTCTGCGTCCTTCTTTTGTTTTCTTCCATGCTTTTAAAAATACTTTAATGACTTATTTTTGTATGTATGTGTATCAGCTACTCCTCCTCACTCCACCCCCATCATGAAAAACAAAACCTCTGTTGTGTTGTGTGGCAAATACTTCTTGTGTAAGAACAAATTCCCACAGTTAGTTTTCTGTCCTCTGAAATTGAGTTTAGTGTTGCCACTGTTGTATAGATTCGTTCCCCTGGTTCTGCTCACTTCACTTTGCATGCATTTCCCCTACAAGTCTTTGTCAGTCTCAGAAACTATTCCTTCATATTCTTCAGTGCGATAAATTCTACTACATTCATAATATATGCCATAAATAAGTTCACTCATTCCCAAATTTATGGCCAATCTTCCAACGCTTTTTGCTCCCAATGTTTGCAAATTTGTATAATTTTCCATGTAGTTTATCTACATAAAAAGAGCTACTATAAAATATATTTATAAAGGTTGGTCACTTTGATCCGATTGTGGCAAGTTTTATATATATATCTATATCTCTATATATATATATATATATGTATATGTATATTTATCTATATATATATATGTATATATATATGTATGTGTGTGTACATATGTATACATATATATATATATATGTATATATACATATATACACATAACATGCACAACACATTATATCATTAAGGCAGAATTCATGACTTCAAAGATAACCATGAATATGCCTGAATGGTCCAGAATCACAGGATATAAGGAATTCTCTAAGTAGAAGGCAGAAGAATTAAAGCATTTATTGTAACTCAAAAGTAGCAGACCCACAGACCAGCGTCCACAATTCCACACCCTGGCAAGAACCTTCCAAAACCAGTATGCCCATCTCACAATAGTGACCAGGAGGCCACAGAAAAACATTATGACAGCAAGCCAAGCCATAACTGATGCTTCCCCCCTCCAATGCCAGGGCCCTCCAGCAAGAAGACCACCCACTGGCCTCTCAAGCCCCTGCTCAGCATTCTCCGGTCTCCATGATGATCAGTCTTGCTTTTTTGTAGCACCTGCCTCCATCGCCGCCGCTTCCGCCGCAATCTCCAAGCTGTGTTCCAGCTAGCTGACTGCTTCCTCTCTCTTTCAGCTCTTAACTGCTCTCACCAACTGCCTCACCAACTGCTTCTTAGCTCTGCTCCAATTGTTCAGCAAGCTCCTCCCACCACAGGCTTCATGTCATCATGTGGACTAGAACTCAGGTAGAACTCAGGCTCCAGTCCTAACCACTCCCCCCAGGTCCCTGAGAGCCCCACCCCCGAAGCCCACTCAAATGAGCGGGGAAGATCTTCCCATTCGCTGATTGCCTTTACACACATACACATACATACCTAGACCAGTATTGTATATTGCTAGATTTATGATCTTATAGAAAAGTATCTTACTTTATTTTTCTTCTAATTTGTTTGTGATTCCTATAAGACATGAATCCATTTGGAGTTTATCATTTCTGGATTGTGTGAGATGTGTCTGTACCTAACGCTGCCAGTTTTCTCAAAATTTTTTGTGAGAGACAGTGTTTATATGAGGGATTGGGCCCACTCCCTCATTCAAAAACTTATTATTTGCTTCTACATGTTGTGTTACTTAATCTGTTCTCTCTCTCTTTTTTCTTAATGTGTCAAATGACCAAGTCTTTGTGATGAAAGTCCTAAAGGACTCTTTCCCTTACATTTTTTTCATTATTCTTTTGAAATTATTGACCTGTTCTCCTTCACATGAATTTTGTTATATTATTACTTTATTGTTCTTAAAGGGAATATTCAAATAATTAATCTAAATTACGTTATACTGACATTTTATATTAGCAGAACTCAAATCATAAACAAAATTAGTATTCTAATTATTTACGTCTATCTTTATTTCTGTGAAGGGCAAAGTTTTGTGGTTATTCATTAAATTTTTATAGTTCTTGTGTGTCTTGGGAGAGGTAGGTCCCCAATATCTATATACACTCTATGTAATATTTTGAATAGCATGATGACACTGGTGGGCCTATATGATGTCATCTAACAGCCAGCTATTTTAATTCATCCCAGAATGTTGGTCTCACAGTATCTCACTAAAGCACAATGGGGAACATCATGATGTATGCTTGCCACACAACAACTCCCTTTCCCACATCCTAAATCCTCCATAGCTTATTATCTTTAGGTTACAACCTTATAATTTTAAGGGGCCATGTTGTCCTTCTGTTTAGAAATTAATTAGTTCCATATGTATATCTAATTCCTCTCTCTCAATATTCTGTATTAACTGGAAAAAATGTCAGGCACCACTGTATGACTTTCAGGCATGATCCAAAATAATAAAAGCATCCATCATCAACCAGCTCTTTCTTTGAGAACCTGATTAAAATTTAAGGCAAGAAGTAGGGTTTATAACTTCAGTCAGATGAAACCTGCTTGTTACTAAAAGAAAGAAAACCACCTCTTGGTGAATTACTTGTTTTCAGGGCCCATGTTGGAAGGGGGTTGGGTAGGTAGTCATTCTATACTCCTCCTAGCTGAGCAGGAAGGAGCTTTCAGAAAAACCAGGGAGTCATGCAACCAAGCTTGAGATCTTATGGGGATATTCAGTGGTTGATCTAGCTCTTTCAAGGAGGTGCCAGAGTTGACCAATGCAATGCAGAAGAAGGATGCACTCTTGTCAGGACAAGTGTCAGCGCAGCTGAAAGCAGTAGGAGACTCATCTAGACATTGGGCAAATAGCTGCTACCCAGGATTTCAAAATGAGGCATGGAAGGGGTAAACTTTGTGAGAAGCAGCATTGACCAAGGCAGGCTAGACTCTCTAGTCATGGTTGAAGCTAAGCATAGCAGATTTCTCCTCATCAGTCAGTTCAAAATCAAACACCTTAAAGTTCTCAGCAATCCATGACAGGGTGACTGACTTGGGGATTGCAACTACTTTTCTCTAGATGTAGAACCTGATCAGAATCTGTGCTATGATTTTGGTACTTTGTTGCAATGGCCTAGATCCTATGGTCATTCAAGAGAAGAAAGGTCCAGCTTGGTCCACGGCCAATCTTGGAGAATCAAGGAGTTTGTGGTTTGTTACTACCTACAATGCCTTTGGACTGTCAATATTTGGTCAACTTCTCCTGAGTAGCACTTGATCTGGTTAATTCCTGGTTCGTGCTTCAGCCGCAGCTTGGTCAAGATCTTCTCAATCTGGAGGTGGTTGAAGGTGAGGACTCCAATGGCTTCACATAGTCCTATATCTACTGGCCGTGTATCCAAAAAAGTTTGTGCTGCTATGAAACCATACACTGCCTTGTCATCCAGTGGGGAGAAGATCCTTCTCAGCCTCAAATCCTGTAGGCCAACGAACAAGGGTAAAAATCCAAGAATCCAACTTCAAGTAACTCAGAGTGTTTTTGGAAGGCCGACTTAACCAAGCTTTTCTTGCGGTTGGCTTGCTGACAATGAAGAAGTCTTCCCATTTAACAATGTTCACCTTGATCTTCTCTTGGATGGCCTCACCTTCATTCTTGTTCTGGTACAAGGTGGATACAGTCAATATGGTGGTATGCAATATCAATTGCAGTCTTCACTGCATCAGCCACTTTGCCTGGAGGGGACTTCCAAGTGCCCATGCCCAGGATGGGCATCTTTGCTTCATTCCTTGGCACAAGGAAGGTAGCCATGATGCTTAGGCCTTTGCAGAAGACAGCCTAGATTGCAAATGTAAATGCTGCCCCAACACAACCTGACAGTGCATCAAAAAAAAAAAACCTTAAAGAAATAAGTTTGCTCACTTTCTTATATTATATAGACTTTATGGACTTTGAGTATTGTGTTTAGCCAGCTTGGATCAGTCTGACAGGAAACTTATCTATATTAGCAGCATTGTTGATAATACACTGAGGATACAGAAACTACAAGCTACAAACAACTATGTACAAATGAAGGATACGTATGAGATGGATGAATTACGGAGATCGATTATATTAGAATTAAGGGGGACCAGAAATGCTTATTGTAGAAATTAGGATTTTAACTGATAACTGAAGAAAGATACAGAAGAAGCCAGGAAGCAGAGATGGAGAGAGGCATGGAGGACAATTAACAAAAATGCCCTGAGGCAGTTTGGTGTATCTTGTGCAAGAGCAATAAAGGTGTGTCATGTGGATCACAGGGTAAGAGATAATAAGAATGGAAAGTAGGGGAAGGCAGAAGGTTATGAAGAGCTTTGACTTGCAAAGGATTTCATGATCCTGGAGATGAAAGGGAGGGGAAAGACAGAATGGGAAGAGACAACAAGGAAGGTGGATCAATATCAATATGAATCACTAAAAAAATCTGACTTTCTCTTCTGCTGAAACACTCAGCTCCTGGGCCCTCAGTTTTGTTTTGTTCTAGTAGAATTTCTCTGCAGAGTTCTCTACCAAGAATCTACCCTAGCAGAGTGAGTTGAATTCTATGTTCTAAAATTCTGTGGCTCAGTAAGAATATTTACTTGGGACTTCAAATAAAGTTCCACTGCTCAAGTCATCTAAACAACTAGATACATAGACATATACATATCTTGGAGGATCTCCTCCAGCAGAAATTTAGTGCTCTTGTATGTTTCATTGCCACCAACTGCTACAGGCTCAGTCCCAGTCACTTGCCTAGAAGAAGCATCATAACATCATAATTTTATAAAATAACATCACAAACTGGAATTTTCCGATCAAGACTGACACTTCAGAGCTAGGTCTTACTAGAGCCACACAAGGTCTGCTTTTCCTGTTGCCACTACCAAAATAACTTCAAGGATCTTGTCACTGTGATCCTTAATTAGAAAAATGGCCATTTGAGATGCACTGTTTTCAACCTCTAAGCATAAACTAATCTTGCCATTTTATGCCTTTGAATCAGTGTTGACCCCCAGAGGTACATCTCTGGGGCAAACAGAGAATTAGTAACTTGCCCGGGGGGGTCAATAGAGCTAGTAAATGTCTGAGTCCATATTAACTTGGTTTTTCCAGGTCCAGAGCACTATTCTCTGCACCACCTAGCTGCCTCTAGGAAGTTAGAATACTCCCAATCCTCACTTCTACCTCTTAGAATGTCTGGCTTTCTTCAAGACTTCTCTTAAGCATTCTACCATTCCCTATCTGCTAACGTCTTTTTTCTGTAGTCATATCTTTTTTCTCTAAACTCTCTCTCTCTCTCTCTCTCTCTCTCTCTCTCTCTCTCTCTCTCTGTCTCTCTCTCTCTCTCTCTCTCTCTCTCTCTCTCTGTCTCTGTCTCTCTTTCTCTCTCTCCCCTTCCCTCCCTCCCTACACACACACACACACACACACACACACACACACACGCACATACTCACAATGTCTCCCCCATTAGAATGCTAGAGTGGAAGCTTCTTGAGTTCAGCAAGTTTCCCTTTTTCTTTTTATCCTAAATATTTAAGCACAATACCTGTCACATTGAGTAAGAATTACTTAACAGATGCTTATTGATTGATTGTGTTATGTTTAACTGAAAAAACGGATTTGTTCCTGATTCCCTTTTCCTCACCAATTGTACACTTTGAATCACCTCAGCACCATTCTCCACCATCTATTCTGTTTTTGGTCCTTTTCCTTGGCAATGCCAACCCCTCTACTTGTGTCTTTGATCCCAGCCCCTCCAGAAGACTCCCTTCAATCATCACATCTATCTGCGTAATTTTCAACTCCTACTTGTATCCACTGGTTCCTTCACTGCTGCCTTCAAACATGTTCAAATCTCCACCATCAAAAAAAACCAAACAAAGAAAAAAATTTTACCTTGAGTAGATTAAGGTTAAGTGATCTTTCTATGACTCTCCTCCCATTCACAGCCAAATTTCCAGAAAGAAAAAGCAGTGTACTCTACCTTTGTTTCCAATTTGTCCCCTTCTTTTCACTTGTCAACCCCTTCAATTTTGCTTCTGTCCCCACTGCTTAACTTAAGGAGATCTATACAAGGTCACCAACAATCTCTTTATGGCTAATTCTAATAACTTCCTCTTAGATCTCTTTCTTGACCTCTCCAAAGTATTGAGCCTTGTTGATCACTGGTTGTCTCCTACCACTCTTTCCTTCCTAGGTTTTCCTGATACTAGTGTAAGGATCTGTCAGACAGATCCTCCTCAGTCTCTGCCACTATTTTATTATCCATTTATCATGTCCTGTGAATGGATTTACCTTAGGCTTCTAAGGGCCTGAGTAGATGGGAGGGATAGATATGGAAACAAAGATGATTTAAACACAAAGGATATCAATAAAGTATCTCAAAGGCTCTGTCCCCATCTTGATAATTGCTGGTATGTGAAATTCCTCAATTATAACTTCCCTTCTTTGCCTTTGTTTTATTTGTATTTATTTAGTATTTTATTTTTCCCCTTGTTAATAGGCTTGTTAATAGTAGAGAAGGGGATGTGAGACTTGTCAGTTATTTCTCCAGACTCTGAAGGAGTTTATTGGATCCTTTCTTAAGAGATGTTTTTAAAAGAAGTTTTAACTTCTGTCTTCTGTTTCTTATATCATAGTTATCCCCAGTATACCTCTCTCTCTTCTATGGATCTCAGAGAGTGATCCCATGTAATAGTAATTTTAGAAAGGAAAAAAAAATTCAGCCCAATTGAATAATACATTGAAAAAGTCCAAAAACATGTAGTATGTCACATCTGTGGCCCAAGTTGGGGGAGTGGATCTTCTCATACCTCTTTAATACCTCATACCTGCTTGATGTTTATAGTTTTGTTACATTTGCTTTTGATTCTTTGGAGGGGGGGCATGCTTTCAATTTACAATGTTACATTTACTGTGTATGTTGTTCTTTTGGCTCTGTTCTGTTGGCCTCACTCTGCATCAGTTCATACAGTTTTTTCATATTCTTCTATCACACAGATAATTTCTTATGCACAGTAACATTAATCCCATAATATTCATGTACAATAATTTGCTTAGCTATTCTGCAACTGATGATTACTTTGTTTTCAATTTTTTGCTATCACCAAAAATGCTGCTACAAATATTTTGGTGAATATGGAGACTTTCTTCTTACTTGACTCAGTAATCTCAGAGGCCATGGAGGTGGTGCAGCAGCAGCAGGAAACTCCTGTGGCTGCTTCCAGAGCTCTAGCATCAGCTGCTTCAGGAGTCCCTGGCCCACAAGGTGGGAATACTCAAGTGGCAGATGAGAGTGGGAGGGCAGCGATTGCTTTGCTGGCAGAGAGGCAGGGTTCTCTTGCTTTGCCCTGCTTGGATCTGGGTCACAGCACTGGTTAGCAGTTCTTGGGGGAAGAGGAGCACTGCTGTGGCAGAGCTTGTGGTAACTGTGGAGTAGAAGTAGCTCTGAACTTATCAGAGTATGTTATTCCCTTCTTGAACTAGATCAGATGACAGTAAAGCTCAAATACTGCTCTTCTCCCTCCCTTCTTTCCCTCTACTATAATATGTTTTTTTGCCACTTCCTTTGGTGTAATTTACCCTTTTCTACTACCTCCTTACCTGAAAACAGCAGGGCAGCTCCTAAAGCTTGGGACAAAGTACTCTCTACTCTACAAGCAGTCATACCCTGATAAAAGGCTCAAGGGTCAAGTAGTTGGCTGGGATCATGAACAAGCAGCATAAAAGACTCAGACTATAGAATCTTTTTTTGGTGACAAAGAAGATCAAAACATATAGCCAGAAGTCAACAAAGTCAAAGAGCCTACATCAAAAGCCTCCAAGAAAATATGAATTAGTCTCAGGCCATGGAAGAGCTCAAAAAGATTTGGAAAAGCAAGTAAGAGTAGTAGAGGAAAAATTGGGAAGAGAAATGAGAGTGATGCAAGAAAGTCAATGACTTGCTAAAGGAAATCCAAAAATATTGAAGAAAATAACACCTTAAAAATAGACTAACCCAAGTGGGAAAAGAGCTCCAAAAAACCAATTAGGAGAAGAATGCCTTAAAAGGCAGAATTAAGCAAATGGAAAAGGAGGTCCAAAAGATCACTGAAGAAAATACCACCTTCAAAATTAGATTTGAGCAAGTGGAAGCTAATGTTTTATGAGAAATCAAGAAATTATTAAACAGAACCAAAAGAATGAAAAAATGGAAGACAACATGAAATATCTCACTGGAAAAAACACTGACCTGGAGAATATTGGACTACCTGAAAGCCATGATCAAAAAAAGAGCCTAGATATCATCTTTCAAGAAATTATCGAGGAAAACTGTCCTGATATTCTAAAATCAGAGGGTAAAGTGGAAATTGAAAGAATCCACCAATCACCTCTTGAAAAAGATCCCCAAAAAGAAAACTCCTAGGAATATTTTCACCAAAATCCAGAGTTCCCAGATGAAGGAGAAAATATTGCAAGCAGCCAGGAAGAAACAATTTGAGTATTGTGGAAATACAATCAGGATAACACAAGATCTAGCAGCTTCTACATTAAGGAATTGAAAGGGCTTGGAATATGATATTCTGGAGGTCAAAGGAGTTAGGATTAAAGCCAAGAATCACCTACCCAGCAAAACTGAGTGTAATACTCCAAGGCAAAATGTGGATTTTCAATAAAATAGAGGACTTTCAAGCTTTCTCAATGAAAAGACCAGAGCTGAATAGAAAATTTGACTTTCAAATACAAGAATCAAGAGAAGCATGAAAAGGTAAACAGGAAAGAAATCAAAAGGGATTTGCTAAAGTTGAACCATTTTGTTTATATTCATACATGGAAAGATGATATTTGTTATTCATGAGACCTTTCTCAGTATTAGGTTAGTTGAAGGGAATATATGTATATGTCTGTGTACACACACACACACACACACACACACACACATATACACACACATATATCAACAGAGGGCACAGGGTGAGTTGAATATGAAGGGATGGTATCTAAAAAATAAAATAAAATTAAGGGGTGAGAGAGGAATATATTGGGAGAAGGCGAAAGGGAGAGATAGAATGGGGTAAATTATCTTACATAAAAGTGGCAAGAAAAAGGACTTTTATTGGAAGGGAAGAGCGGGCAGGTTAAAGGGAATGAGTGAATCTTGCTCTCATTGGATTTGACTCAAGGAGGGGATAACATAGACACTCAATTGGGTATCTTACCCCACAGGAAAGTAGGGGTAAGTGGATAAGGGGGGGGGGGGGGGATGATAGAAGAGAGGGCAGATCAGAGGAGGAGGTAATCAAAAGCAAACACTTTGGAAAGGGATAGGGTCAAGGGAGAAAATTGAATAAAGGAGGACAGTATAGGTTGAAGGGAAATATAGTTAGTCTTTCACAACATGACTACTATGGAAGTATTTTGCATAATGATCCATGTGTGGCCTACATTGAATTGCTTGCCTTCACAAGGAGGGTGGATGGGGAGGGAAGAAGGGAGAGAATTTGGAACTCAAAGTTCTAAAAACAAATGCTCAAAAAAGTTGTTTTTACACACAACTGGGAAATAAGGTATACAGGCAATAGGCCATAGAAATCTATCTTGCCCTACAAGAAAGTAAGGGGAAAAGGGATGGGGAGGAGTGGGGTAAGAAAAAAAAACAAACAAAAAAGTAAAAAAAAAAGAAATAAGAATTTAAGATTGAAAGATCAAAGATTTAGGACTGGGAAACCCTGAAAGGTCATCTAAACTAGAGACGTCAAACACAATGAGGAGGCAACACTCTGAGTACAGATTGAACCAAATTAAAATATAATTGGGGAATATTTAAGAAAATAAATAAAAAGAATACAATAGAACAAAATGGAAATACTAATGTCTTTTTCTCTAATCGTATCTTGGATAAATCTCTCTCTCTCTCTCTCTCTCTGTCTCTCTCTCTCTCTCTCTTTCTCTCTCCTCTTCCCTCCCTTCTTCCCTACACACACACACAGACACACAGACACACACACACACACAGCTCCACCCGTGATGTATGAGGGTATAGAGCAGGTTTTTACTAAGGAGACAAGAGTTTCTGAGAGCTAGAGCCATAAATATTTTTGCACTAAGGGTAAGAAGTACAAAAAGTGTCTGGTACCCCTAGAATCATGAAACATGTTCCAAAATATGACTGGGAGGCCTCAATATAGGTGTAACGTATAGGTATAAAAGCATAGGTATGAAAGGCCAACAGAATGTCATCCAGTTTTATTTTAACTATGCTATTTATTTTATCGTATGCTGACAACTCAGAGCTAAACTCATTTGTTCATATGATGCTGTAGAATTTTAAGTATTGCTAGTGCCCTCTAAATTCTGTTATCCTGGGGCCAACTACTGATTGTGATACCCTATTTACAGCTCTGATGCAGGTGTCAGATGCAGGTTTGGGAGCAGAATGGGTGGGGTGGGGAAAGGCATGAAATTAGAAGGCCAATAGCCTGTAAAACAAACTTTAGTCCTTTCCCAGTTCTGCAAAGGGTTGGACTTAGTAAGAAGAAGCCCTTAAAGCATCAAAATGCAAATGTGCAATTGTATAGACCCGGGGAATAGGCACTATGGTCATGATTAAATTCTAAAACAAAAATCTTACCTCAAAAGGGAGATGGCATAAAGGCCGCCTATTTATTTAGCATTTTAGAAATGCCGCATACTTTTCAAGTCATTTGGATTTGAAAAAAATCGTGACTGGTCTTTTTGTTCCCAATAACAAGAGCGTTTGATGCTATTTCCCCCTAGAGTATAGTCCGGCCTGCTCAATATTTATTAAGTGGCTAACTTAATTGGATTTTATTCTTGTAGGAAAGGTCTTCCCAATCCATGAAAGAGAGGAAGATGTGTCCCAATGTCACACAAACTGAATCCATATCAGAAGGGGATCATGACACAAAATTCTTACATTTGAAAGAATCAGAAGGACAAGAGTTTTCTCTTTTTCCCTTTGACTAACAATACCATTCGGGGCACAAGTGCAAATGCAACGAATCAATTAAGCAGGTCACACGCTGATGATCCCTAAGATTTATTGGCTAGAAGTGAAATGCAGGAACATTTCGTTGTCAAAAGAAGTCGGATCCATAGTTTAAAGGAAGATAAATTAGGCCTAAAAGGTAATAATTTGCAGAAAAAGTCATTTTAAAGAGACACTGTACATGTTGGATTAGATAACTTCAAGAGAACAAGAATTATCACAGTGTTGAAGAGCAAAGCTAAGAATTTAAAGACTAAGAGAATTTAATAGAGCAGATCCAGATTAGGACATTGGAAGGATAGGGAGAAACACATATTCTTCCTTTCTGTGATAGTGTCAGAAATAATTATTCAAAACTATGACCTTTCCCAGTTAACCACCTTTTAGCACAAACATTATAAAGATGAAATAAAACCAAGTCAAATTTCCAGACATTACTGGCCTTGTTGATTCCTTTCTCTGAGCTCAGATCCAAAACAATTTGGAGGAAACAGAGTTTGACAGGGGAGGTAACAGCACAAAATTCTCCTGCCCTTAGCCACTCATCTAATTACTTCAACCAGGATCTCTGAGGAAAGAGATGTTACTTGCTTGGGCGGGGAAGGAGGGTGGTGGCAGGGAGGGGTGTTCTATTACTAAGACACTTAAAAACAACAAAAACCATAACAAACAAAAAATGGCAGTGATGATCCTTTTCCTTTGCTTTGTCCATATATAAATATCACCAGGATGAAAAACTTAATACTTAGGTATTAGGCCCCACACACATTCTATGGTAGACTCTACAGGCCTCTCCAAATGGGACAGATTAGGAGGTGACATCAAACTATCAATCTAGGGAGGAATGAGAATTTAGAAGTCCCTTAGTTCAACTCCGTTATTTTAGAGATGAAGAAACTGAGGCTAGAAAGGTTAAAAGATATGCCCAAATGACAGGTCATTGAGTGGTAGAGCTACAGAATTTGAGATTTAGGAAATCTCAGCAGCCATTTAGCCCAACCCAAATATGAAAGGCATCCCCATCATGTGAGAGTTGACCAGGATTACACACAGTCAGAAGTAGGATGGAACGCACTCAAACAAGTTCTGGAGGATCTCCTACAAATTTTGTTTTGTTTATTGTTTAGACTTAAATGTTAACAATGTAGAATACTTAAAAGTGTTGCATGTACCTTCCTCCCCCCAGAGAGCCAAGTTGTTAAGCACACACAAGCACACTCCAGAAAGAGCGAAGATTTTCGTTTGCTTTATTTTTTTTGGCGGGGGGTGGGGGGGGGGCTTTTATATAATCCAGAAACAGTCATGGAAACGACCCTAGTAATCTATACATTTACAATATACAGTTAAATTCTGAACTGAAGTGGCCTGTGTATGATCATGTCCATGCCCTGGGGCAGAGCTCTATTGACCCTAACCTCTCTCCCTCCAACCTCGAGTTTCATTATGTTTCATATGTGGGAGATGTGTCTGAAATGGAGTATGACAATCTTACATGTAATAACTGCTGATTAATGTTAATTGAATTTGTTAAATTTATTTCCACATATGACAAGTTAAAGAAATTAGGTTTTTGATGAAATCTCCATCCAAATCTGTTCTATATTGTATGAATAGGTTTACTGTGTGTCAAATATTGTGCTAAAGAGGAAACAATTAAAAAAAGTGAGAGAATCAAAGAACTTACCTTCTAATAGGTGGAGACAAGAAATCACATAGTGCAACAGGACTGGGGGGAGCTGGGAAGGCCTGCCTCAACACCTGCTGAGGGAAAGTGAATTGATCAGAGAGTGGTAGGACAGAAGAACAGATTAGCAAGAAGGCCTTAGTGAGCTCAGGTGAGATTGGATAAATATTATATGCTAGACACCTTTTCTTCTTTTACCAATTAAGATGATTCAACCTCAGGTGGGGAGGGGCAAATAAGCATTGTGCCTACTATGTGCCAGGCAGCACTAAGACTTTACAAACTAAAGTTCTATAAGGTAAGTCAGGTGCTCTTATTATCCCCATTTTATAGCAGAAGAAAACAAAGCAAACAGATTAAGTGACTTGCCACCAGGGTTACACAGCCAGTGTCTGAGACTAGATTTGAACTCTGGTTCTCCTGACTCCAGGACCCAGCCCACCTAGCTAATCCTGGCCATGGGCCTCCCGGCCACATGTGACCCTCTAGGTCCGAAGTGAGGCCCTCTGACTGAATCCTTGCTCTCAAGAAGTTTCTGTTCTATGTAATATGTCATATGTCAAGAGGTATCTAATTTCTCAGTGGCCACATGTGGCCCTCTAGGTCTGAAAGTGAGGCCCTCTAACATGCCACATATGGCCTCAAGACCTCAGGTTCCCCACCCCTGAAACCTAGGCCAACTTCCCCAGGGATTTGGATAGCTTGGATTTTGCTGGGAAGACTGGGTGGTACTAGTGAACTTGGAAGAAAGGCAGCGGCAGCAAGGCAGATACCCATCTGAGTGAACATGAATGAAGTTTATCAATATAGGCTTTGCGTGAACAAAATATAGCTAAGGAGACAAAGAGACAAAAACAAAATCCTTGCTCTCAAGAAGTTTCCGTTCTATGTAATAGCAGAACTCATATGTCAAGAGGTCTCTAATTTCTCAGAGGCACCCTGATAGCAAGGACATGAATTTTAAATGATAGGCTAAATGCATAGTCTGCAATTGACCCAAGAGTTGCAGTCAGGCTCTCTCTCTCTCTCTCTGTCTCTCTCTCTCCCTCTCTCTCTCTCTCTCTCTCTCGCTCATTCTCTCTCTCTCTCTCTCTCCCTCTCTCCCTCCTTCTCTCTCTCCCTCTCTCTCTCTCTCTCTCTCTCTCTCTCTCACACACACACACACACACATTCCTGTCTGTAAAATGGAGATGAGCTGATGAAGTCATGGTACAAAGACAAGTAGCTAAGACAGGATTGTAATCCAAATTGTCCTGATTCCATCCTAAGCACTCTACCACTGTGCTGCCCTACCTTATCTCAAACATAAGCATATGAACTTTTAAATCTTTTATTAATATATCACTTAAATGACCATGTTCTTTAAGAACTGTCATATTCTTTGATCATACCTCTTATAACACATTTTTTGTGAATTGATTAGGCCATTAGTGAAAATAATGTCCATTTTCCACATGGTAAAATTGAGGCAATGTATAATTAAACAATTTACCCACAACGGCCAAGGCTAGAAAAACTGTTTCCCAGTTCGAGGTGTCCAAAGGCAGAGAAAAATTTTTATCTCTGAAGTATTCCTCGAAGAGGAAACTGGATACTGAGGTTTGAGCACATCTCAGCCTCCATTTACAGGGCTTGTTCAACTGGCTCTTCCTGGAAACCCAAAAACCAACATTACAGCATTGGAGTTATATGAGAACTTCAACCAAATGATGATCAGATCACATGGCTACTCTTTGGTGGAAACAGCAAAGTATAGCAATAGAAGCTTGTGCCTGCCTGAGGCCAAAGTCAGTCATAACCATAATGAGAGCAGCCTAAACTACTCAACAGTTACATAAGCTATTCAGAAAGGAGGAAGGGGGCAGTACTACAAGAAGCTGCCTGGGCAACTTGACCAAGTGGTGAATTAATTTCATAAGGCTTGACTGCCTTGGATTGGAATGGTCTCTTCAGAAGCAATGGGGTTAAAATTATTGTTGTCGAGGGAGTAAGAAGAGTCTCCAGGAAAAAAATATGGAGATTAAGGCTGGGGGCAGGGTTGGAGGGAAAGAAGAGAAAGGTAAGACAAAGAAGGCCTGGGTGGACAGTCGGATGGTAGAATGTGAAGCATGGTAGCTGGCAGGTGGATAAATGTCAAGAGTTAAGTTTGCCCCAATCAACATGACTCAAAGGCAGGACTTGAAGTCAGCCATGTTGGCCACTGATATCCCTATGCTGGCCTTTCTAAGACACAGATAACATTATTAAGCTTTGTTGATGAGAGTTGAGAGAGCCATACATAAAGATCTACAGCGAAGTTAGAATAAATTGTGCATGCTGTCGCTGACTTGAGATATATTAGGGGTCTAATATATTCCACCTCACACCTATCAGGTTGGCAAAGGTGACAAAACAGGAAAATGATAGTGTTGTTGGAAGGGCTGGGAAAGAAAGCAACCACCATTGTCATTTAAAGGTAGGGGCTGATTCAAATGAGAAAAAGCTTTTTTTTTTCATTTGATCCTCAGATACCAAACAATGACTACAGGCCAAAACCAAAAAAACCAAAACCAAAAAAATAAAAATTGTGCCAGGTACCATCTGACTGCCATTCTTCCTGCTTTTCTGGAATCAGCTGAATAATATATTCCAGACTAAAATTTTAAAATCTGCATGTGGCTCTGGATTATCAGTGTTACTAAGGGTGATTAGCATTAATTAATTAAAACAGAAAAGTTTTCTGGAATAACAAAAAAGAGGAGAATGGTGGTCAAGCATAGTTTAGGTTAAAACACATAGCATTCGATGGCTGTTAAGAAAAAGGGGAATGAGCAGGTTGATCATTAAAAACAACAAAAGGAAAAAAAGAACAAATCAATGAGATTTGGGCATGTGTAGCTAAAACACAAAGATTAAAAATAGAAATCCCTGCAGTTCAAAGAAGAAACAAAGCTGAAGACAAAATAACAAAAAAGTGATAAATGATATAGCTGTTAAAAACGTAACAAAGTATTATAGTTACCTAGCCTGAATAAACAGAGAGGAAAAATCAAATTATTTATATCAAAACAAAAAAAAAGAATTCAAAATGAGCAAAGATGAATAAAGGAGACTTTCAGAAAATATTTTGTTCAATTATGCCAAAAAACTAATAGCTGACATGAAATGGATTTATACATTCAAAAAGGTTTTAAATATCCAGATGGACAGAACAGAAAAACATCCAGATGGACAGAACAAAAAGTGTCATTGTGTTTTTTAGTTGTTTTTCAGTTATGTCTGACTCTTCATGACCACATCTGGGGGTTTTCTTGGCAAATACTGGAGTGGTTGCCATTTCCTTTTCCAGCTCGTTTTACAGATGAGGAAACTAGGGCAAACTGGGTGGAGTGACTTGCCCAGGATCACAGAAGCTAAGCTAGCTTTAAGGCCAGATTTAAATTCAAATCTTCCTGGAGGCACAGCTTCCACTGAGCCACCTAGCTAGAACGAGAAATAAATTTTACTAAATAAATTCATGCATCAGAAAAAATAATCATAGAACTCTAGAAAGAGCAAGTCAGTTCTATAAAACATTCAAAGAGAAATTAATTCTACTATTATATGAGCTTACAAAAATTGAAAAAGAAGGGATTCTTCCAAACATGTCATATGAAACAACACTGAGTTTGATACCTAAACCAGAGAGAGAAAAAGAAGAGGATAATAACCATTTAGGCTATTATTCTTAAATGACTTATTAGTGATGTAAAAACAGTAAAGGAAGAATATTAGCAGAGGGGCATATTAATAACAAAAATAATTTTGAAATCTAGATGCAGAAAAACTTTGGATAAAATTCAATTCCGTTTTCTGTTGGAAACACAGGAATACATAGGAATAATGGCTTTAGCCCTCTAACCTTAATATGATAGAAATATTTAAGTCCAAGAGCCAACATGATTATTATATGTAAATGGAGAAAGGGTTAAGCCTTTCCAATATGATCAGAGGTACAAGAAGATGTGCCCATTATCACCACTACATGTGAAGGAGATTGAGGGAACACACAGGAGAAAAGAAACATCTCTACAACACATTTTTTTGCAGATGATGTGGGTCTATCTAGAAGATCTCGGGGGGGTGGAGCCAAGATGGCCGCATGAAGGCAGCTTCTTACCGGAGCTCTCTCACAAGGTCTGTCAGATTCCCATAAAAAAGTGAATTTGAGCAGATTTGAGAGAGTCAGAAACCGCGAGCAGTCTGCGTGGGGCAAATTTCCGAGCCGGGAGAGTTTGAAAGGCCGGAGGAACGAACCTGCAGGCTCGGAGAGTGCTCGGTGCGGAGCTGCTCCAGACCAAGGCGGAAGCGGCTGGCCAGGAAATCCACGTGGGAGACGGGCTGGGAGAAAGCTGGGCGCCCGAAACCGGCAGAGATCCCCAGGCCTCCCAACACAGGACGGCAGTCTCTGGGAGCGAAGAGAGGCAGCGCAACGCCACCAGCCGCGAAAACACCCAGCCCTGACGCTTGCAAAACCCAGGAAGTCGGCTTCTTGAACTTCCGGAAGACTCAATGGCCAGGTAAACGGCTCTAACCCCTCCCCCCCTCACCCAGAGAATTCCTCGGGAAAAAAAAAGAGAACTGAAACAGAGGAGAGAGTAGCGGGGCTTCACAGGACAAATACTAGAAGCTCATTAGTCCCAGAGGGGAAGAGTCGGCAGGGGGCCAAGCCAGGAGCCCAGAGGTAATCTTGCTCCCCCAGGGGAAGCGCCAGTCATCAGCTCAAACAACAAACAGCTGAGACCACTGCTGAAAAGCAAGTGCTGGAGAGCACCCACAGGGAGTGAGACGCCAGGGAGCCAGACCCCTCCCCCACACCTCAGGAAACTGAAGGTTATAATTCTAGACTCACAGCCCCCAGAATAAGAAAGCTGGGACAGAAAGCCCTGAGATCCACAGATAGAAATTCGTTGTAAAGCCAGCAAAAGGCAAACCAACATGAAGAAGAACACAAAAAAACCGAGGACAATAGATTCTTTTTATGGAGACAGGCAGGATCAAAATATCGACATAGAAGAAGATAGCAATGACACGGTAGATACATCAGATACCTCAAAAGCTAATATGATCTGGTCTCCAGCCCAAAAAGCACTGCTGGAAGAGCTAAAAGAGGATTTTAAAAACCAAATTAGGGAGCTAAAAGAAAATATGGAAAAAATGGAAAAAAGGGAGAAAAAATCCACTGACGAAATCAAGTCCCTAAAGAATAAGATTGGCGAAATGGCTATGGAGATTCAAAATCTAGAGAGAGAAAAGGACACCCTGAGAGGTGAAATCAACCAATTAAAAATGGAGGCTCAAAAGCAAAATGTAAACACTAACTCATTTAAAATTAGACTTGAGCAAGTAGAAGCTAATGAATCTATGAGGCATCAAGAAGTAATAAAACAAAACGTAAAGAATGAAAAAATAGAAAAAAATGTGAAATATCTGATTGGCAAAACAACTGACCTGGAAAACAGATCCAGGAGAGACAATTTGAGAGTTATCGGTCTACCGGAAATCCACGATGAAAAAAGGAGCCTTGACAGCATCTTCGAAGAAATTATCAAAGACAACTGCCCAGAGGTCCTAGAACCAGAGGGCAAAATAGTCATTGAAAGAATTCACCGATCACCCCCTGAAAGAGATCCCAAACTGAAAACACCAAGAAATATTATAGCCAAATTTCAGAGCTATAAACTCAAGGAGAAAATACTGCAAGCAGCCAAAAAGAAGCAATTCAAATATCGTGGAACTACAGTCAGGATCACGCAGGATCTCTCAGCTTCCACATTAAAAGACAGGAGAAATTGGAATATGATATTCCGAAGGGCAAAGGAGCTGGGACTACAACCAAGGATCAACTACCCAGCAAAACTAAGCATAATTTTCCAGGCAAGGCGATGGACATTCAATGAAATAAGGGAATTCCAGACCTTCCTGATGAAAAGGCCAGAACTCAATGGAAAATTTGATCTCCAAATACAAACCTCAAGAGAGACATAAAAAGGTAACCAGGGGGAAAAACCCCACAAACTTCATTAACCAATAAGCCTAGGTTGTTTACACCTTTATGTGGGATTATATCATCTTATGTATGTTTTTTATGTATATATATATATATATACATATATATATATATATATATATACATATACATATATAAGTCATTCTTGTGAATGGTACAACTATTGTGACAAATGAAAGGGATATACATTGGTTGTGAATGCCTGTATAAATTAACTGATGTAAAGATATAAAATATAAATAAGAGATATAAAGGGAGGGCTATGATGGATGTGGTAAGGAGGTTGTAGAAAATGGTAAATTACACCAAAGGAAGTGGCAAAAAAACATATTATAGTAGAGAGAAAGAAGGGAGGGAGAAGAGCAGTATTTGAGCTTTACTATCTAGAAGATCTCTAAGAGTCAAACAGTAATCGGGACAGTAACTTCAAGCAAAGTTTCACACCAGTGGTAAATGGACATAATCAACATTTCTATATATTACCAAAAAACTCAGAAGAGACAAAAAGAGGTTAAATTCCATTCTGAATATCTTCACAGAAGGTTTATACATTGTGTGTCTATGCTAATATCTACTGAGACACACAAGAATTATATTGAATAAAATCATAAGACTTTGCTCTTCAACAAAAAGAAGCCAGACCTAAATATTGCAGCAATTATTTGCTCATGAAATATTTGGCTCTGCAGAATTACCACTTAAATTATAAACACTTTAAAAAGAGAAGTAGAGAACAGATTAGGCATACAATATATGGAAGCAAATGAACAGAGTTAAATGAGGGGTGGTCCAACTTGCTTCCACAAACAGTATCCATAAGCATGGAATCTGGCAGAATAACTTAGGTTAGATATTGTAAAATCTCACAATTTACTTAAGCTCCACATGGATTCATGACCTATTGAAATGTAAGTAAAATACTTTCCATGTATCCAGTAATATGTAATACCAATTAGGCTATATAGGAATGGAATAGGAACTTATAATAATATAGTATTAATCCCTGATTAAGAGAGGGGAAAGACAAAGAAACAAATCCCTGAAAGACACAAATTGATTTAAAAAAACTACAAATTAACATTACATTATGTTGTATTTTTATTTATTTTGTTCAAATTCCCCAATCAGTGAGGTTGACATCTCTGCTTGTATTTTATATGCTCTTCCATAAGAATTTTGATTTGTTGAGAGCCTACCCATATTAACAAGATTTAAATTGCACTAGCTTTAAGTGAGCTCTTCCCCAGCAACAACTAACCAACTTGCGCCATCTTTAGAGGCACTTAATCTCCTTCCCTTCAGATAAATAACGTGTGGGACCTTCACAACAACCTCGCTGGCAAGAATGAGATCACCTGTACTGCCATACCGAAGGACAGATGGAGAAAGGACTGGGACAAGAGGAGAAGTGGGACTGGCCATTTATGGGCTCTAAAGACAAAACAGGTGACTTTCTCACACCTTTGTGGGCATGACTCAGGTGAATTGGAAGAGAGAGAAGGAGATTTTAAAAACATTATCCCATGGAGATTGGCCTTTATTGCTATGTACCCTTGATCTCTACAGAGGCCCTTTCCCTGTGATACAATCAAGAAAGAGCCAGAGCCAATTCACACTTAATTGCTTTATTTTATGGTCTAAATAAAGCAGACCACGTCTCTATCTCTATAGCAGGTGTACAACTTGATCTAGAGCTCTTCCATGTCCTGCTTTTCTGAAATTCAGCATTCAGAGGTGCTCCCAGGCCCCTGAATTGCTGACACTGGACTCTGCATCTCCTGGTACTAGAAGGAAACTCATTCGAGAGGAGAATTGACTCAGGCCAGCTGCACCTGACCCCTGGAGACCATAGACAATGGTAATGACGTTTTCACAATGTGGCAGTGGGACTCCATTGATATCTGGGGCAGTTCCTGAGCGGCTTTCTAAAGGATCATTTCCTAGGGAGAGACCAAGGAAAGTCAAGGCAGAAGCTACGCAAAGAATCTCTGAGGGGGGATGCACCAAAGGAATATCTTGTAGGGGCTTACCTTGCAAAGAATGTTGAGACCACATGATGAAGACACTCACTCCCTCCCCCCCCCCGCCACTGAGGCCTGAGGGGAGTTGTCTCAGCAAGTGGGGTTTCTCACCAAGTGGGGTTTCTCACCTGATGCCAGGCTTTGGTCTCCTGTGGTCCCGGCCCTCAATTTATACCCTCCAGGACAAGTGACCCAACAATATCCCTGATGACTCACAAAGCCATGACATCACTAAAGTCCCTTGCCTGGTTGCCTCATGTAGGAAGCAATATTACCTAATATGGGCACGAGGGGCTTTTTTGTCTTTAAAAGGTATGCCCTCAGTAGAGATGGCAACAATATCCCTGATGAGTCACAAAGCCATGACATCACTAAAGTCCCTTGCCTGGTTGCCTCATGTAGGAGGCAATATTACCTAATATGGGCACGAGGGGCTTTTTTGTCTTTAAAAGGTATGCCCTCAGTGGAGATGGCAACAATATCCCTGATGAGTCACAAAGCCATGACATCACTAAAGTCCCTTGCCTGGTTGCCTCATGTAGGAGGCAATATTACCTAATATGGGCACGAGGGGCTTTTTTGTCTTTAAAAGGTATGCCCTCAGTGGAGATGGCAACAATATCCCTGATGAGTCACAAAGCCATGACATCACTAAAGTCCCTTGCCTGGTTGCCTCATGTAGGAGGCAATATTACCTAATATGGGCACGAGGGGCTTTTTTCTCTTTAAAAGGTATGCCCTCGGTGGAGATGGCAGTAGCATCTCCTTACATGGTTCTTTGAAGGATCAAATGACATAACATATGTAAAGCACATAGTACAGTGCCTAGGGTACAGTAGATAAGGGCTTGTTTTCTCTCTCCTTTCCTACTTTATCTACTGGCTGGAGAACTACATTATTCAAATGAAAAGCATAGCAAATAGAGCTCATGTTGTGACTTTGTGCCTACGTGATCTAGATGGAGCAATGTGAAGGAGGGTTTGTATTAGCTGTCAGCTCAGGAATGAGGGAAGTGGGATCCCTAACAATGTTTATATATGTTACATGGTTTATATTGTATATGTGTGTATATATGTGAGCCGCGTACTGAGACAAAAAGTAGTGGCCATGAAGGATGGTTTTGGGGAGTGTGTGTGTGTGTGTGTGTGTGTGTGTGTGTGTATTCTTTCCCCTACATGCATAGTCAGCTTTGTGAGGTTCCTCATGTTTCGCAGTTCTCAGAACTGAATCCCCAGAGGATAAGTGACTTCTCCTTTTATTACCAGGTAAAAGACCTCCCTTAGTACTCTAACCATGAGTCATTCTCACTTGTCTTTCAAGTAAACACTTGTCATCTCCTGATAACCCAAAGAGTCCAAATGGCATTCTGATTCTTTCTACTTCTCTAAGACAGCAACCAGCCTTATACACATTCGCACTGTTAGAAACACAAACGTAACACATGCCTGTAGGTGGAGCAAAAGACTCTTTGCCCTGCACATATGCTTGAATTCAAGTTATTTAGGGGTATTTTTCTTGGCTAATATTTGTGATTAATTATTGTCACAAACCTCCACTGTTGCGAGACATGAGACTCACAATATACTGAGACTAACCCCACAATTTCATCTCACAAGAAGGCAAGTGGCAGTTCAGGGCTGGCAATCAGAAACTTAAGTGTCAATTGGGGCTCAGATGCTTTACTAGCTGTGTGACCCTGGGAAAGTGACTTAACCTCTGTTTGCCTCAGTTTTCTCAACTGTAGAATTCAGTTCTGAGAACTGCGAAACATGAAACAGCCAGTAGATAAAGTAGGAAAGGAGAGAGAAAACAAGCCCTTATCTACTGTACCCTAGGCACTGTGCTATGTGCTTTACATATGTTGTGTCATTTGATCCTTCAAAGAACCATGTAAGGAGATGCTACTGCCATCTCCACTGAGGGCATACCTTTTAAAGAGAAAAAAGCCCCTCGTGACCATATTAGGTAATATTGCCTCCTACATGAGGCAACCAGGCAAGGGACTTTTGTGATGTCATGGCTTTGTGACTCATCAGGGATATTGTTGCCATCTCCACTGAGGGCATACCTTTTAAAGACAAAAAAGCCCCTCGTGCCCATATTAGGTAATATTGCCTCCTACATGAGGCAACCAGGCAAGGGACTTTAGTGATGTCATGGCTTTGTGACTCATCAGGGATATTGTTGCCATCTCCACTGAGGGCATACCTTTTAAAGACAAAAATGCCCCTCTTGCCCATATTAGGTAATATTGCTTCCTACATGAGGCAACCAGGCAAGGGACTTTAGTGATGTCATGGCTTTGTGAGTCATCAGGGATATTGTTGGGTCACCTGTCCTGGAGGGTATAAATTGAGGGCCGGGACCACAGGAGACCAAAGCCTGGCATCAGGTGAGAAACCCCACTTGGTGAGAAACCCCACTTGCTGAGACAACTCCCCTCAGGCCTCAGTGGCGGGGGGGAGGGAGTGAGTGTCTTCATCATGTGGTCTCAACATTCTTTGCAAGGTAAGCCCCTACAAGATATTCCTTTGGTGCATCCCCCCTCAGAGATTCTTTGCGTAGCTTCTGCCTTGACTTTCCTTGGTCTCTCCCTAGGAAATGATCCTTTAGAAAGCCGCTCAGGAACTGCCCCAGATATCAATGGAGTCCCACTGCCACATTGTGAAAACGTCACTACTATTGTCTATGGTCTCCAGGGGTCAGGTGCAGCTGGCCTGAGTCAATTCTCCTCTCGAATGAGTTTCCTTCTAGTACCAGGAGATGCAGAGTCCAGTGTCAGCAATTCAGGGGCCTGGGAGCACCTCTGAATGCTGAATTTCAGAAAAGCAGGACATGGAAGAGCTCTAGATCAAGTTGTACACCTGCTATAGAGATAGAGACGTGGTCTGCTTTATTTAGACCATAAAATAAAGCAATTAAGTGTGAATTGGCTCTGGTTCTTTCTTGTGTCACAGGGAAAGGGCCTCTGTAGATATCAAGTGTACATAGTGATAAAGGCCAATCTCCATGGGATAATGTTTTTAAAATCTCTTTCTCTCTCTTCCAATTCACCTTGAGTCATGCCCACAAAGGTGTGAGAAAGTCACCTGTTTTGTCTTTAGAGCCCATAAATGGCCAGTCCCACTTCTCCTCTTGTCCCAGGAGCCCTATGATGATCTCCTTCTCAATCTGATCTAATTCTTGCCAGTGGCCCCACACGTTATTTATCTGAAGGGAAGGAGATTAAGTGCCTCTAAAGATGGCACAAGTGGTTAGCTGTTGCTGGGGAAAGAGCTCACTTAAAGCTAGTGCAATTTAAATCTATTTACATAGAAATTATTTGTTATGTAGTTAATATGGGTGGGCTCTTGTAGCCAGAACAGACTTTGTTTTCTTTGAATGACTCAGCTCGCCTCGTTGAGCTTCCCTGGACGCTGGGGCTTGCTCTTCCGGGGCAGGACCAGAGCTTCCTGTGTGATGAGTCGTGGCGCTCGCTGAGGGGACGTGTGTTAACATCTACGCTGGGGGAGGAGCCAAGTCAAGAACCAATCGGCCCTGGTCGTTCAGGCGGCGCTTGATGATGTCAAAAACTCTATAAGAGGGGAGAGGACAGCTTGAAGATCCTCCTTTCCTTTTCCGGTTGGAGCCAGAGACACCTACAGCCGACGCTGAGCTGCCGGTAGCAGAGCTGACTAGAGGCTAGTGGGTAATCTTCTTACCGTAGAGGGGAAGCATGTATACGATTTTGGCTTATACCATCTCGCTTCTCTGTGGCCTTTTGGTTACCCTTGTAAGGCGGACTTATTGGGCCTGGAAGATTTCGATGAAAATATCAAAATGGGGACGCTGGTTTGTGGGCTTGTTATTGTGGCGTGTAAATACATGCTTTAGTTCTCCTGCCTTCTGCCTAGAGAATTCCTTATATCCTGCGGTTCCGGACCTTTTAGGCACATATGAGATTCTCTTTGAAATCATAAATTCTGCCTTCCTAATATATTTGGCGACGAGGTGAATGGGATCGCTAGATATAGGATCTCTGTTCAGAAGCAGAAGATCTTCAGAGGAAGAGATGAATATCCCAGGGTGGCAGGATCCATTTTATTCCTCCTTAGCAAAGGAATTGGCTAAAAAAGCCGGACTCTGTGAAAACTGGGAACCAAGGCTACAGAGAGGAGATCCTAAGGATTTGGAAAGGTGTTTACAAGAGGTTGGGATTCAGTCAGGGGCATCACTATCTAGGCAAAGCTGGATAGTGTTATCAGCCTACCGGCTAGTATATGAAAGATTGAGATTAAGTGAAAGAGATGGGAGCACTCCTACCCCACAGCAAGAAGGGGAATCTCAGATAGCAGGAGAACAAATTGCTGCTCAAGAACCCACTGACTCAGATGAGAACTTTTCTATTAATGTGGCTAGGAGCAACAGGAGGCCAAATAAGCCAAGAGTGCATCCCAACTCAGCCCAGACCAAGCCTGACTGCCTGCTTTGTCCTTGCCATGGTGGCAGGGGAAGCGAGTGGGAGGAAAATGAGACAATGTTAGGGGCTGAGAGAGAAAATGCTACTAGGGTTCAGGACATCCCTCGCACAGAGAATGGGAGATGGTTAAATACTGGGACAAGCGTTCGTCCCGTAGAGAGGAGGAGGACAGAAACCCGAGGTGGCAATTTAGTTACGAGGGAATTTCAGGAAGATTTCTCACCACAAGAGGTCACAGATATTTTGAGTAGATTCAGCCAAAGAGTAGGAGAACCATTAATATCTTGGATGGTAAGGCTCAGTGATCAAGGGGCCGGTGGAATATTAGTAGATAAGAGGGACTGTATGAGATTCATAGGTATCAGCCACGATCCTCTAGTTCAGCAAGCTTTTAGGGAACATCATCAGCAAGGAGATGATGCTAGCAGGACTACTCTGTTGGCATTAGCTGCTGCGGGATGCAATAAGAGATATACTAATGATTCTATGTGGCCCACTGAGCACAGACCCTGGTATTCACTTAAAGATTGTATCATGAGACTAAAGGAGGAGGTAATGAAGACTGCTATTATGACAGGAACTGCAGACAAATATTACAATGATCCCATAGGAATCCCTCATAGGAATTTAATAATTAGGACAGCTCCCCCTGCTTATAAACAACTAATTTTGAATCTGTTACTTGGGGAAGTAGGGAGCCATCTTACAGAGGTCATAAATAAGATTTTACAGTTACATGACTTAGGAGACTGGGGAAGGGATAGATCTCCTCGAGAGAGAAGGGTGAACAGCCAGCAAACTTGGCGCCAAAATGGAGTGACAAGAAAAGAAATGTTTACTGCTCTATTGAGAGCAGGGGTAGGTTTTGAAATGATAGATGGCATTCCAACCAATGAATTGTACAGGATGTACCGAGATAAAGGACTCGATAACAGGAGAGATAGGGAAATAAGAACTGCTCCTGCAAATGCTACAGATGGTGAACCTTCATACCCAAGTGAATCACATGCTAGGGAATACTAGGAAACAGGCCAGGCCCCAGCCCAAATTAAGGAAATACGTAAGCTGGATTGCAGACCTCACATTAACTTGACCATATATTGGAAAAATGGGTCAAGTACAGTAACTAGGGCATTAATAGACACTGGGGCCCAGGCCACCCTTATCTATCACAGGACTAGGAGGGACTGAAATATCAGCCAGACAAGTTAAATTGATGATGAAAATTGGACAGTTGCCCAAGAAAGAATATAGTGTGGTTATTGTGCCTATTCCTGAATACATCATTGGAATAGACATTTTGAAGAGTATGACCTTAAATTTACCTGAAGGGAAATACCAATTTGCTGTGAGGAAAATAGGCATTAATGCGGTCTCAGTGGGGAAAATCAAGATGGATCCAATCACTTTGCCCGAACCTTCTGAAGTAATTACTTTGAGGCAATATCGTGTGCCAGGTGGGCAAGATGAAATTGCCAACACTATAAGAGAATGTGTTGAGGCAGGAGTGTTAGTCCCTACAACTACTCAATGGAACAACCCTGTCTGGCCAGTCCGAAAGTCAGATGGGACATGGAGGATGACAGTAGATTATAGACAGCTGAACAAAGTGACTCCTCCCTTGTATGCTGCTGTTCCAGACACGGTTACTTTAATAGAGAGAATACAAAAACATGAAGGGACTTGGTATGCAGTTATTGATTTGGCCAATGCCTTCTTTACGATCCCAATAGACCCCAAGCAATGGAACCACTTTGCTTTTACTTGGCAAGGCCGACAGTATACATTTACACGCCTGCCACAAGGATATATTCATAGCCCAACTATTTGCCACAGGATTGTAGCTGAGCATTTGGATGAATTAAAGCTACCTGGTGTACAGCTTACACATTACATAGATGACATCATGATACAGGGAAAGAATATAAAAGAAGTGGAGGAGAGTTTAGCATTATTAATTGACCATATGAAAAGCAAAGGATGGGAAATCAACCCCGCAAAGGTTCAAGGGCCAGCTCAAACTGTAAAATTCTTGGGGATACAGTGGAATAGAGGACTGCGAGAATTCTCCCACAAGCTCGACAAAAAATTCAGGATTTTCCCACCCCTACTAATAAGAAAGAGGCCCAAAAGTTCATAGGGCTATTTGGTTATTGGAGACACCACATCCCACATTTGGGACAGATTTTAAAACCCTTGTATAAAGTCACCAGAAAGAAATATGAATTCGACTGGGGCCTTGAACAAAGTAGAGCTTTTGAGGAAGCAAAGGCTGCTATACAATTAGCCCTGGACTTATGGCCTATGCAAAATGGGCCAGTGGAGTTACAAGTGACTGTACAAGATGACTATGCAAATTGGAGTCTGTGGCAAAAACAACAGAGCCGAAGTGTACCTTTAGGCTTTTGGTCAAGGAAACTGCCCTCATCTGGAGTGCAGTATACACCTTTTGAGAAGCAGCTGTTAGCTGCATATTGGGCTTTAGTAGAAACTGAGCAACTAACCCTGGGTCATGAAGTGATATTAAGGCCTGGAATTCCAATTATGACTTGGGTAATGAGTACCCCAGCTTCTCACAGAATTGGACATGCACAAGAGGCAAGCATAATCAAATGGAAGTGGTATATTCAGAATAGGTCCAGAGCAGGCAAAAGTGGAGTTTCTGCTTTACATGAATCGGTGGCGAACATTGGCACTGAGAGAAATGAAAAACCCATTGAATCTAAGCAACAGATGGTGCCATCCTTAGTGAAATGGAATAATGGGTATGATGGACTAAATGTAGAACAGAAGAAACACGCTTGGTTTACTGACGGGACAGCAAAATACTTAGGACAGAAGAGATATTGGAAAGCAGTAGCCTATAACCCCTGTACTAGGCGAACTCTGGAAAGTTCTGGGATAGGGGGAAGTAGCCAATATGCTGAACTGATGGCAGTACATCAGGCCATCAGAATGGAGAAGGGAGGACAGTGTCATATATTTATGATTCATGGGCGGTAGCTAATGGATTAGCTACTTGGATGCCTACATGGAGGAATCAGAATTGGGAGATTCATGGCAAACAAGTTTGGGGTAAAGAGTTATGGGAAAATATATGGGACATGTCTTTGGTTACGGATTTGTCAGTTTTTCATGTTGATGCTCACGCGACCCTGACCACACCAAAGCGTGAGTACAATGCACACGCGGATCGACTAGCAAAGATTGCCACTGATGTATTGTCCCTACTCCAACTCCAACTGATGACTTAGCCTTAGCGAGATGGGTCCGCCAGACCGCCGGCCATTTAGGGGTCCAGGCCACCCACCGATGGGCACAGGATCGGGGTATCAGTATCTCTCATGCGTTGCTAAAACAAATAACAGAGGGGTGTTGTATATGTCAATTAGAAAAAGAACGAACTCTTCCTAGGATAGTAACTGGAGAAATAGCAAGGGGAAAAGTTCCAGCCCAAATTTGGCAGATAGATTATATTGGCCCACTACCCCAGAATAAAGGATGTAAATATGTATGTACGTGTGTTGACACCTATTCAGGTGTACTAGTGGCTTGTCCTTATAAGGACGCAACTCAGAAAAACACCTGTAAAACCCTAGATATTGTAAGTTTATACTATGGAACCCCAATGCAGATTCAAAGTGACAATGGGTCACATTTCAAGGGCAAAGAAGTGAAAAGATATTGTGTGTTGAACAATATGGAATGGATATATCATATTCCATATTACCCACAAGCATCTGGGCTGATTGAAAGAATGAATGGATTGTTGAAAGAACAGCTGAGAAAATTAAGCTCTAATAATTCATATCAACATTGGAAGGATAATTTGTCTATTGCCTTACGTAATTTGAATAATAGGCCCTTAGGGGGGAGTACACCTCTAGCCAGAATGATGACCCCAAATTTGCAGATTAGAGAACAGCAAACACATGAGATCCAAAATATTGAATTTTGGACTGTGAGGGAAGATGTCCCCCTATCATGTCCAGGAACACCTGGTTCGGCAGGATATGATTTACATTGTATAGAGAATTTTAGGTTGAATAGGAAAGAGATAAGAAAAACCCCTACTGGAGTATGTATGAGAATCCCCAAGAATCATTTTGGACAGATATTACCTAAACCAGGATTAGCAGCTCAAGGAGTACATGTATTGGCTGGAGTGATAGATTCGAATTATCAAAAAGAAATTGTTGTGACACTCCAGAATTTGGGTGAAAAACCTGTACAATTTGGTAGGAATGATAGGATAGTTCAAGTGATTATTATCCCCTGTGAAAAAATAATACCCTTTGTGAAAACTGACCCTCCTCCCAAAATAACTACTAGAGGGGCAAAAGGGGCTTGCTCCATTGATAGAAAAAAGATGGGAGCTAAGGTATGGGTAAAACAGAAGCCAGATGATATTCCAAAGGCTGCAGAAGTCATAGCCCATGGGAAGAACAACACTGTAACAGTTGTCTATTCAGGGGAAGATAATTACCAAATCGTGCCCCTGAACCATATATTTTACCGTGAATAGGGCTATAATATTAGATTCACGGACCCCACAGGTATGGCTGATGCTGGTAATTGACACAAGCCACTCAGAGGGAAGGTGACTTTGTGTGCTTAACGGATGAAAGCTTGTACATCTGGGGAAAGTCTGGGAGGACAATCCTAATTTATCTAGGATGGGATCCTCCTGGTTTCCCTTGTACATCTGGGGAAAGGCTGGGAGGACAATCCTGGTCTCCATCTAGGGTGGGATCTTCTTGGCTTAGTTTCCTCATTGTGTTCCGTTTAAAAAGAAACATTTCCCATCTGAGTTTGGCTCTGATATTGGATCTCTGCATAACTGAAATTTCAACTAAACTGGAGATGATTTTATTTAAAGGATAATAGCCCATACTTGCCTACTCTTTTTGTTCTCTGTTTTAGTTAACCTTGTCACTAGTTCTGTCTCCTGCAGGTTTAAGCACCCTGCAGTTTCCGGTGACTGCCTAAGTACGTAGCATTCTTGGAATTCCTGCCAGCTCGCTAAAGAACTGAACTCTGGAATGGGACTCTTTGGGGCAGGGACACCTCTACATCCAATTTCAGCAAGAAGAAACTATGGAAAATGAGACTTTCACCCATTACCCCAAGATTTTGAGCCCCAATTGTTTGAGGGGGGGAATGATGATAGTGTTCTGTGTATTTATTTTGTGTTATCCTTGCTATATTGTTTTATTGTTATGATATTATTGATCCTATGTAATGGATACGAAGATCTAGGGGTGGACATTTGAATTATTAATAATTATTTTGGGATGATTGATTGAAGAGATTATCTGGCTGGGATCTAGGGGTGGATCACATTTGAATCGTAAACCAATATTTGGGAATGTCACTGAATGATATGTTTTGCTTTATTGTGAATGATATGTTTTAGTTTCCTGCATAATTGGATCACAATGTTCTAGGATATATAATTTAATTTGAATTATGATTGGATTGTGCATCCTAGAACATTGTGAGGGGTGGAGTGTAGCCAGAACGGACTTTGTTTTCTTTGAATGACTCAGCTCGCCTCGTTGAGCTTCCCTGGATGCTGGGGCTTGCTCTTCCAGGGCAGGACCAGAGCTTCCTGTGTGATGAGTCGTGGCGCTGGCTGAGGGGAGGTGTGTTAACGTGGTCTACGCTGGGGGAGGAGCCAAGTCAAAAACCAATCGGCCCTGGTCGTTCAGGCGGCGCTTGATGATGTCAAGAACTCTATAAGAGGGGAGAAGACAGCTTGAAGATCCTCCTTTCCTTTTCCGGTTGGAGCCAGAGACACCTACAGCCGACGCTGAGCTGCCGGTAGCAGAGCTGACTAGAGGCTAGTGGGTAATCTTCTTACCGTAGAGGGGAAGCATGTATACGATTTTGGCTTATACCATCTCGCTTCTCTGTGGCCTTTTGGTTACCCTTGTAAGGCAGACTTATTGGGCCTGGAAGCTTTTGATGAAAATATCAAAATGGGGATGCTGGTTTGTGGGCTTGTTATTGTGGAGTGTAAATACATGCTTTAGTTCTCCTGCCTTCTGCCTAGAGAATTCCTTATATCCTGCGGTTCCGGACCTTTTAGGCACATATGAGATTCTCTTTGAAATCATAAATTCTGCCTTCCTAATATACCTCTCAATATGTGCTGATCAAAATTCTGATGGAAGAGCATTTATAAAATACAAGCAGAGATTCAACCTCACTGAAAACTCTGGTACTGCCACAATGAGATTCAAATGTAATTGGGAAATGTTTGAACAAAATAAATAAAAATACTAAACAACATAATGTAATGTTAATTTGTAGATATTTTAAAATCAAATCAGGGATTTTTTGATCTTGGTTCTGGACATTAGTTAAGCTCCTAGTGGCATTGGAGAAATTACCAATACCTTCTTAATTTTTTTATTGTAGAACCTTAAATAATATTTCGACACAATAGAGCAGAAAAAGGGTTTCTAGAGGAAACTGTGAATCTCTTATATAAGCTATCTTGCTTTTCATTTAAAGATATATATATATATATATTATATAATATATATTATATGTATATGTAACTTACAAAAACTATCCTTCTCTCAGGGATTCCTTCTGCGTCCTTCTTTTGTTTTCTTCCATGCTTTTAAAAATACTTTAATGACTTATTTTTGTATGTATGTGTATCAGCTACTCCTCCTCACTCCACCCCAATCATGAAAAACAAAACCTCTGTTGTGTTGTGTGGCAAACACTTCTTGTGTAAGAACAAATTCCCACAGTTAGTTTTCTGTCCTCTGAAATTGAGTTTAGTGTTGGCACTGTTCTATAGATTCGTTCCCCTGGTTCTGCTCACTTCACTTTGCATGCATTTCCCCTACAAGTCTTTGTCAGTCTCAGAAACTATTCCTTCATATTCTTCAGTGTAATAAATTCTACTACATTCATAATATATGCCATAAATAAGGTCACTCATTCCCAAATTTATGGCCAATTTTCCAACCCCTTTTGCTCCCAATGTTTGCAAATTTGTATAATTTTCCATGTAGTTTATCTACATAAAAAGAGCTACTATAAAATATATTTATAAAGGTTGATCACTTTGATCCGATTGTGGTAAGTTTTATATATATATATATATATATATATGTGTGTGTGTGTGTGTGTATGTGTGTTTACATATGTATATATATATATATATGTATATATACATATACACACATAACATGCACAACACATTATATCATTAAGGCAGAATTCATGACTTCAAAGATAACCATGAATATGCCTGAATGGTCCAGAATCGCAGGATATAAGGAATTCTCTAAGTAGAAGGCAGAAGAATTAAAGCATTTATTGTAACTCAAAAGTAGCAAACCCACAGACCAGCGTCCACAATTCCACATCCTGGCAAGAACCTTCCAAAACCAGTATGCCCATCTCACAATAGTGACCAGGAGGCCACAGAAAAACATTATGACAGCAAGCCAAGCCATAACTGATGCTTCCCCCCTCCAATGCCAGGGCCCTCCAGCAAGAAGACCACCCACTGTCCTCTCAAGCCCCTGCTCAGCACTCTCCGGTCTCCATGACGATCAGTCTTGCTTTTTTGTAGCACCTGCCTCCATCGCCGCCGCTTCCGCCGCAATCTCCAAGCTGTGTTCCAGCTAGCTGACTGCTTCCTCTCTCTTTCAGCTCTTAACTGCTCTCACCAACTGCCTCACCAACTGCTTCTTAGCTCTGCTCCAATTGTTCAGCAAGCTCCTCCCACCACAGGCTTCATGTCATCATGTGGACTAGAACTCAGGTAGAACTCAGGCTCCAGTCCTAACCACTCCCCCCAGGTCCCTGAGAGCCCCACCCCCGAAGCCCACTCAAATGAGCGGGGAAGATCTTCCCATTCGCTGATTGCCTTTACACACATACACATACATACCTAGACCAGTATTGTATATTGCTAGATTTATGATCTTATAGAAAAGTATCTTACTTTATTTTTCTTCTAATTTGTTTGTGATTCCTATAAGTCATGAATCCATTTGGAGTTTATCATTTGTGAATTGTGTGAGATGTGTCTGTACCTAACGCTGCCAGTTATTTTTTTCCAGTTTTCTCAAAACTTTTTGTGAGAGACAGTGTTTATATGAGGGATTGGGCCCACTCCCTCATTCAAAAACTTATTATTTGCTTCTACATGTTGTGTTACTTAATCTGTTCTCTCTCTCTTTTTTCTTAATGTGTCAAATGACCAAGTCTTTGTGATGAAAGTCCTAAAGGACTCTTTCCCTTACATTTTTTTCATTATTCTTTTGAAATTATTGACCTGTTCTCCTTCACATGAATTTTGTTATATTATTACTTTATTGTTCTTAAAGGGAATATTCAAATAATTAATCTAAATTACGTTATACTGACATTTTATATTAGCAGAACTCAAATCATAAACAAAATTAGTATTCTAATTATTTACGTCTATCTTTATTTCTGTGAAGGGCAAAGTTTTGTGGTTATTCATTAAATTTTTATAGTTCTTGTGTGTCTTGGGAGAGGTAGGTCCCCAATATCTATATACACTCTATGTAATATTTTGAATAGCATGATGACACTGGTGGGCCTATATGATGTCATCTAACAGCCAGCTATTTTAATTCATCCCAGAATGTTGGTCTCACAGTATCTCACTAAAGCACAATGGGGAACATCATGATGTATGCTTGCCACACAACAACTCCCTTTCCCACATTCTAAATCCTCCATAGCTTATTATCTTTAGGTTACAACCTTATAATTTTAAGGGGCCATGTTGTCCTTCTGTTTAGAAATTAATTAGTTCCATATGTATATCTAATTCCTCTCTCTCAATATTCTGTATTAACTGGAAAAAATGTCAGGTAGCACTGTATGACTTTCAGGCATGATCCAAAATAATAAAAGCATCCATCATCAACCAGCTCTTTCTTTGAGAACCTGATTAAAATTTAAGGCAAGAAGTAGGGTTTATAACTTCAGTCAGATGAAACCTGCTTGTTACTAAAAGAAAGAAAACCACCTCTTGGTGAATTACTTGTTTTCAGGGCCCATGTTGGAAGGGGGTTGGGTAGGTAGTCATTCTATACTCCTCCTAGCTGAGCAGGAAGGAGCTTTCAGAAAAACCAGGGAGTCATGCAACCAAGCTTGAGATCTTATGGGGATATTCAGTGGTTGATCTAGCTCTTTCAAGGAGGTGCCAGAGTTGACCAATGCAATGCAGAAGAAGGATGCACTCTTGTCAGGACAAGTGTCAGCGCAGCTGAAAGCAGTAGGAGACTCATCTAGACATTGGGCAAATAGCTGCTACCCAGGATTTCAAAATGAGGCATGGAAGGGGTAAACTTTGTGAGAAGCAGCATTGACCAAGGCAGGCTAGACTCTCTAGTCATGGTTGAAGCTAAGCATAGCAGATTTCTCCTCATCAGTCAGTTCAAAATCAAACACCTTAAAGTTCTCAGCAATCCATGACAGGGTGACTGACTTGGGGATTGCAACTACTTTTCTCTAGATGTAGAACCTGATCAGAATCTGTGCTATGATTTTGGTACTTTGTTGCAATGGCCTAGATCCTATGGTCATTCAAGAGAAGAAAGGTCCAGCTTGGTCCACGGCCAATCTTGGAGAATCAAGGAGTTTGTGGTTTGTTACTACCTACAATGCCTTTGGACTGTCAATATTTGGTCAACTTCTCCTGAGTAGCACTTGATCTGGTTAATTCCTGGTTCGTGCTTCAGCCGCAGCTTGGTCAAGATCTTCTCAATCTGGAGGTGGTTGAAGGTGAGGACTCCAATGGCTTCACATAGTCCTATATCTACTGGCCGTGTATCCAAAAAAGTTTGTGCTGCTATGAAACCATACACTGCCTTGTCATCCAGTGGGGAGAAGATCCTTCTCAGCCTCAAATCCTGTAGGCCAACGAACAAGGGTAAAAATCCAAGAATCCAGCTTCAAGTAACTCAGAGTGTTTTTGGAAGGCTGACTTAACCAAGCTTTTCTTGTGGTTGGCTTGCTGACAATGAAGAAGTCTTCCCATTTAACAATGTTCACCTTGATCTTCTCTTGGATGGCCTCACCTTCATTCTTGTTCTGGTACAAGGTGGATACAGTCAATATGGTGGTATGCAATATCAATTGCAGTCTTCACTGCATCAGCCACTTTGCCTGGAGGGGACTTCCAAGTGCCCATGCCCAGGATGGGCATCTTTGCTTCATTCCTTGGCACAAGGAAGGTAGCCATGATGCTTAGGCCTTTGCAGAAGACAGCCTAGATTGCAAATGTAAATGCTGCCCCAACACAACTTGACAGTGCATCAAAAAAAAAAAAACCTTAAAGAAATAAGTTTGCTCACTTTCTTATATTATATAGACTTTATGGACTTTGAGTATTGTGTTTAGCCAGCTTGGATCAGTCTGTCAGGAAACTTATCTATATTAGCAGCATTTTTGATAATACACTGAGGATACAGAAACTACAAGCTACAAACAACTATGTACAAATGAAGGATACGTATGAGATGGATGAATTACGGAGATCGATTATATTAGAATTAAGGGGGACCAGAAATGCTTATTGTAGAAGTTAGGATTTTAACTGATAACTGAAGAAAGATACAGAAGAAGCCAGGAAGCAGAGATGGAGAGAGGCATGGAGGACAATTAACAAAAATGCCCTGAGGCAGTTTGGTGTATCTTGTGCAAGAGCAATAAAGGTGTGTCATGTGGATCACAGGGTAAGAGATAATAAGAATGGAAAGTAGGGGAAGGCAGAAGGTTATGAAGAGCTTTGACTTGCAAAGGATTTCATGATCCTGGAGATGAAAGGGAGGGGAAAGACCAAATGGGAAGAGACAACAAGGAAGGTGGATCAATATCAATATGAATCACTAAAAAAATCTGACTTTCTCTTCTGCTGAAACACTCAGCTCCTGGGCCCTCAGCTTTGTTTTATTCTAGTAGAATTTCTCTGCAGAGTTCTCTACCAAGAATCTACCCTAGCAGAGTGAGTTGAATTCTATGTTCTAAAATTCTGTGGCTCAGTAAGAATATTTACTTGGGACTTCAAATAAAGTTCCACTGCTCAAGTCATCTAAACAACTAGATACATAGACATATACATATCTTGGAGGATCTCCTCCAGCAGAAATTTAGTGCTCTTGTATGTTTCATTGCCACCAACTGCTACAGGCTCAGTCCCAGTCACTTGCCTAGAAGAAGCATCATAACATCATAATTTTATAAAATAACATCACAAACTGGAATTTTCCAATACAGACTGACACTTCAGAGCTAGGTCTTACTAGAGCCACACAAGGTCTGCTTTTCCTGTTGCCACTACCAAAATAACTTCAAGGATCTTGTCACTGTGATCCTTAATTAGAAAAATGGCCATTTGAGATGCACTGTTTTCAACCTCTAAGCATAAACTAATCTTGCCATTTTATGCCTTTGAATCAGTGTTGACCCCCAGAGGTACATCTCTGGGGCAAACAGAGAATTAGTAACTTGCCCAGGGGGGGTCAATAGAGCTAGTAAATGTCTGAGTCCATATTAACTTGGTTTTTCCAGGTCCAGAGCACTATTCTCTGCACCACCTAGCTGCCTCTAGGAAGTTAGAATACTCCCAATCCTCACTTCTACCTCTTAGAATGTCTGGCTTTCTTCAAGACTTCTCTTAAGCATTCTACCATTCCCTATCTGCTAACGTCTTTTTTCTGTAGTCATATCTTTTTTCTCTAAACTCTCTCTCTCTCTCTCTCTCTCTCTCTCTCTCTCTCTCTCTCTCTCTGTCTCTGTCTCTCTCTCTCTCTCTCTCTCTGTCTCTGTCTCTCTCTCTCTCTCTGTCTCTGTCTCTCTTTCTCTCTCTCCCCTTCCCTCCCTCCCTACACACACACACACACACACACACACACACACACACACACGCACATACTCACAATGTCTCCCCCATTAGAATGCTAGAGTGGAAGCTTCTTGAGTTCAGCAAGTTTCCCTTTTTCTTTTTATCCTAAATATTTAAGCACAATACCTGTCACATTGAGTAAGAATTACTTAACAGATGCTTATTGATTGATTGTGTTATGTTTAACTGAAAAAACAGATTTGTTCCTGATTCCCTTTTCCTCACCAATTGTACACTTTGAATCACCTCAGCACCATTCTCCACCATCTGTTCTGTTTTTGGTCCTTTTCCTTGGCAATGCCAACCCCTCTACTTGTGTCTTTGATCCCAGCCCCTCCAGAAGACTCCCTTCAATCATCACATCTATCTGCATAATTTTCATCTCCTACTTGTATCCACTGGTTCCTTCACTGCTGCCTTCAAACATGTTCAAATCTCCACCATCAAAAAAAAAACCAAACAAAGAAAAAAATTTTACCTTGAGTAGATTAAGGTTAAGTGATCTTTCTATGACTCTCCTCCCATTCACAGCCAAATTTCCAGAAAGAAAAAGCAGTGTACTCTACCTTTGTTTCCAATTTGTCCCCTTCTTTTCACTTGTCAACCCCTTCAATTTTGCTTCTGTCCCCACTGCTTAACTTAAGGAGATCTATACAAGGTCATCAACAATCTCTTTATGGCTAATTCTAATAACTTCCTCTTAGATCTCTTTCTTGACCTCTCCAAAGTATTGAGCCTTGTTGATCACTGGTTGTCTCCTACCACTCTTTCCTTCCTAGGTTTTCCTGATACTAGTGTAAGGATCTGTCAGACAGATCCTCCTCAGTCTCTGCCACTATTTTATTATCCATTTATCATGTCCTGTGAATGGATTTACCTTAGGCTTCTAAGGGCCTGAGTAGATGGGAGGGATAGATATGGAAACAAAGATGATTTAAACACAAAGGATATCAATAAAGTATCTCAAAGGCTCTGTCCCCATCTTGATAATTGCTGGTATGTGAAATTCCTCAATTATAACTTCCCTTCTTTGCCTTTGTTTTATTTGTATTTATTTAGTATTTTATTTTTCCCCTTGTTAATAGGCTTGTTAATAGTAGAGAAGGGGATGTGAGACTTGTCAGTTATTTCTCCAGACTCTGAAGGAGTTTATTGGATCCTTTCTTAAGAGATGTTTTTAAAAGAAGTTTTAACTTCTGTCTTCTGTTTCTTATATCATAGTTATCCCCAGTATACCTCTCTCTCTTCTATGGATCTCAGAGAGTGATCCCATGTAATAGTAATTTTAGAAAGGAAAAAAAAATTCAGCCCAATTGAATAATACATTGAAAAAGTCCAAAAACATGTAGTATGTCACATCTGTGGCCCAAGTTGGGGGAGTGGATCTTCTCATACCTCTTTAATACCTCATACCTGCTTGATGTTTATAGTTTTGTTACATTTGCTTTTGATTCTTTGGAGGGGGGGCATGCTTTCAATTTACAATGTTACATTTACTGTGTATGTTGTTCTTTTGGCTCTGTTCTGTTGGCCTCACTCTGCATCAGTTCATACAGTTTTTTCATATTCTTCTATCACACAGATAATTTCTTATGCACAATAAAATTAATCCCATAATATTCATGTACAATAATTTGCTTAGCTATTCTGCAACTGATGATTACTTTGTTTTCAATTTTTTGCTATCACCAAAAATGCTGCTACAAATATTTTGGTGAATATGGAGACTTTCTTCTTACTTGACTCAGTAATCTCAGAGGCCATGGAGGTGGCGCAGCAGCAGCAGGAAACTCCTGTGGCTGCTTCCAGAGCTCTAGCATCAGCTGCTTCAGGAGTCCCTGGCCCACAAGGTGGGAATACTCAAGTGGCAGATGAGAGTGGGAGGGCAGCGATTGCTTTGCTGGCAGAGAGGCAGGGTTCTCTTGCTTTGCCCTGCTTGGATCTGGGTCACAGCACTGGTTAGCAGTTCTTGGGGGAAGAGGAGCACTGCTGTGGCAGAGCTTGTGGTAACTGTGGAGTAGAAGTAGCTCTGAACTTATCAGAGTATGTTATTCCCTTCTTGAACTAGATCAGATGACAGTAAAGCTCAAATACTGCTCTTCTCCCTCCCTTCTTTCCCTCTACTATAATATGTTTTTTTGCCACTTCCTTTGGTGTAATTTACCCTTTTCTACTACCTCCTTACCTGAAAACAGCAGGGCAGCTCCTAAAGCTTGGGACAAAGTACTCTCTACTCTACAAGCAGTCATACCCTGATAAAAGGCTCAAGGGTCAAGTAGTTGGCTGGGATCATGAACAAGCAGCATAAAAGACTCAGACTATAGAATCTTTTTTTGGTGACAAAGAAGATCAAAACATATAGCCAGAAGTCAACAAAGTCAAAGAGCCTACATCAAAAGCCTCCAAGAAAAATATGAATTAGTCTCAGGCCATGGAAGAGCTCAAAAAGATTTGGAAAAGCAAGTAAGAGTAGTAGAGGAAAAATTGGGAAGAGAAATGAGAGTGATGCAAGAAAGTCAATGACTTGCTAAAGGAAATCCAAAAATATTGAAGAAAATAACACCTTAAAAATAGACTAACCCAAGTGGGAAAAGAGCTCCAAAAAACCAATTAGGAGAAGAATGCCTTAAAAGGCAGAATTAAGCAAATGGAAAAGGAGGTCCAAAAGACCACTGAAGAAAATACCACCTTCAAAATTAGATTCGAGCAAGTGGAAGCTAATGTTTTATGAGAAATCAAGAAATTATTAAACAGAACCAAAAGAATGAAAAAATGGAAGACAACATGAAATATCTCACTGGAAAAAACACTGACCTGGAGAATATTGGACTACCTGAAAGCCATGATCAAAAAAAGAGCCTAGATATCATCTTTCAAGAAATTATCGAGGAAAACTGTCCTGATATTCTAAAATCAGAGGGTAAAGTGGAAATTGAAAGAATCCACCAATCACCTCTTGAAAAAGATCCCCAAAAAGAAAACTCCTAGGAATATTTTCACCAAAATCCAGAGTTCCCAGATGAAGGAGAAAATATTGCAAGCAGCCAGGAAGAAACAATTTGAGTATTGTGGAAATACAATCAGGATAACACAAGATCTAGCAGCTTCTACATTAAGGAATTGAAAGGGCTTGGAATATGATATTCTGGAGGTCAAAGGAGTTAGGATTAAAGCCAAGAATCACCTACCCAGCAAAACTGAGTGTAATACTCCAAGGCAAAATGTGGATTTTCAATAAAATAGAGGACTTTCAAGCTTTCTCAATGAAAAGACCAGAGCTGAATAGAAAATTTGACTTTCAAATACAAGAATCAAGAGAAGCATGAAAAGGTAAACAGGAAAGAAATCAAAAGGGATTTGTTAAAGTTGAACCATTTTGTTTATATTCATACATGGAAAGATGATATTTGTTATTCATGAGACCTTTCTCAGTATTAGGTTAGTTGAAGGGAATATATGTATATGTGTGTGTACACACACACACACACACACACACACACACACACACATACACATATATCAACAGAGGGCACAGGGTGAGTTGAATATGAAGGGATGATATCTAAAAAATACAATAAAATTAAGGGGTGAGAGAGGAATATATTGGGAGAAGGCGAAAGGGAGAGATAGAATGGGGTAAATTATCTTACATAAAAGTGGCAAGAAAAAGGACTTTTATTGGAAGGGAAGAGCGGGCAGGTTAAAGGGAATGAGTGAATCTTGCTCTCATTGGATTTGACTCAAGGAGGGGATAACATAGACACTCAATTGGGTATCTTACCCCACAGGAAAGTAGGGGTAAGTGGATAAGAGAGGAGGGGATGATAGAAGAGAGGGCAGATCAGAGGAGGAGGTAATCAAAAGCAAACACTTTGGAAAGGGATAGGGTCAAGGGAGAAAATTGAATAAAGGAGGACAGTATAGGTTGAAGGGAAATATAGTTAGTCTTTCACAACATGACTACTATGGAAGTATTTTGCATAATGATCCATGTGTGGCCTACATTGAATTGCTTGCCTTCACAAGGAGGGTGGATGGGGAGGGAAGAAGGGAGAGAATTTGGAACTCAAAGTTCTAAAAACAAATGCTCAAAAAAGTTGTTTTTACATACAACTGGGAAATAAGGTATACAGGCAATAGGCCATAGAAATCTATCTTGCCCTACAAGAAAGTAAGGGGAAAAGGGATGGGGAGGAGTGGGGTAAGAAAAAAAAACAAACAAAAAAGTAAAAAAAAAAAGAAATAAGAATTTAAGATTGAAAGATCAAAGATTTAGGACTGGGAAACCCTGAAAGGTCATCTAAACTAGAGACGTCAAACACAATGAGGAGGCAACACTCTGAGTACAGATTGAACCAAATTAAAATATAATTGGGGAATATTTAAGAAAATAAATAAAAAGAATACAATAGAACAAAATGGAAATACTAATGTCTTTTTCTCTAATCGTATCTTGGATAAATCTCTCTCTCTCTCTCTCTCTGTCTCTCTCTCTCTCTCTCTCTCTCTCTCTCTCTCTCTCTCTCTCTCTTTCTCTCTCCTCTTCCCTCCCTTCTTCCCTACACACACACACACAGAGACACAGACACACAGACACACACACACACACAGCTCCACCCGTGATGTATGAGGGTATAGAGCAGGTTTTTACTAAGGAGACAAGAGTTTCTGAGAGCTAGAGCCATAAATATTTTTGCACTAAGGGTAAGAAGTACAAAAAGTGTCTGGTACCCCTAGAATCATGAAACATGTTCCAAAATATGACTGGGAGGCCTCAATATAGGTGTAACGTATAGGTATAAAAGCATAGGTATGAAAGGCCAACAGAGTGTCATCCAGTTTTATTTTAACTATGCTATTTATTTTATCGTATGCTGACAACTCAGAGCTAAACTCATTTGTTCATATGATGCTGTAGAATTTTAAGTATTGCTAGTGCCCTCTAAATTCTGTTATCCTGGGGCCAACTACTGATTGTGATACCCTATTTACAGCTCTGATGCAGGTGTCAGATGCAGGTTTGGGAGCAGAATGGGCGGGGTGGGGAAAGGCATGAAATTAGAAGGCCAATAGCCTGTAAAACAAACTTTAGTCCTTTCCCAGTTCTGCAAAGGGTTGGACTTAGTAAGAAGAAGCCCTTAAAGCATCAAAATGCAAATGTGCAATTGTATAGACCCGGGGAATAGGCACTATGGTCATGATTAAATTCTAAAACAAAAATCTTACCTCAAAAGGGAGATGGCATAAAGGCCGCCTATTTATTTAGCATTCTAGAAATGCCGCATACTTTTCAAGTCATTTGGATTTGAAAAAAATCGTGACTGGTCTTTTTGTTCCCAATAACAAGAGCGTTTGATGCTATTTCCCCCTAGAGTATAGTCCGGCCTGCTCAATATTTATTAAGTGGCTAACTTAATTGGATTTTATTCTTGTAGGAAAGGTCTTCCCAATCCATGAAAGAGAGGAAGATGTGTCCCAATGTCACACAAACTGAATCCATATCAGAAGGGGATCATGACACAAAATTCTTACATTTGAAAGAATCAGAAGGACAAGAGTTTTCTCTTTTTCCCTTTGACTAACAATACCATTCGGGGCACAAGTGCAAATGCAACGAATCAATTAAGCAGGTCACACGCTGATGATCCCTAAGATTTATTGGCTAGAAGTGAAATGCAGGAACATTTCGTTGTCAAAAGAAGTCGGATCCATAGTTTAAAGGAAGATAAATTAGGCCTAAAAGGTAATAATTTGCAGAAAAAGTCATTTTAAAGAGACACTGTACATGTTGGATTAGATAACTTCAAGAGAACAAGAATTATCACAGTGTTGAAGAGCAAAGCTAAGAATTTAAAGACTAAGAGAATTTAATAGAGCAGATCCAGATTAGGACATTGGAAGGATAGGGAGAAACACATATTCTTCCTTTCTGTGATAGTGTAAGAAATAATTATTCAAAACTATGACCTTTCCCAGTTAACCACCTTTTAGCACAAACATTATAAAGATGAAATAAAACCAAGTCAAATTTCCAGACATTACTGGCTTTGTTGATTCCTTTCTCTGAGCTCAGATCCAAAACAATTTGGAGGAAACAGAGTTTGACAGGGGAGGTAACAGCACAAAATTCTCCTGCCCTTAGCCACTCATCTAATTACTTCAACCAGGATCTCTGAGGAAAGAGATGTTACTTGCTTGGGCGGGGAAGGAGGGTGGTGGCAGGGAGGGGTGTTCTATTACTAAGACACTTAAAAACAACAAAAACCATAACAAACAAAAAATGGCAGTGATGATCCTTTTCCTTTGCTTTGTCCATATATAAATATCACCAGGATGAAAAACTTAATACTTAGGTATTAGGCCCCACACACATTCTATGGTAGACTCTACAGGCCTCTCCAAATGGGACAGATTAGGAGGTGACATCAAACTATCAATCTAGGGAGGAATGAGAATTTAGAAGTCCCTTAGTTCAACTCCGTTATTTTAGAGATGAAGAAACTGAGGCTAGAAAGGTTAAAAGATATGCCCAAATGACAGGTCATTGAGTGGTAGAGCTACAGAATTTGAGATTTAGGAAATCTCAGCAGCCATTTAGCCCAACCCAAATATGAAAGGCATCCCCATCATGTGAGAGTTGACCAGGATTACACACAGTCAGAAGTAGGATGGAACGCACTCAAACAAGTTCTGGAGGATCTCCTACAAATTTTGTTTTGTTTATTGTTTAGACTTAAATGTTAACAATGTAGAATACTTAAAAGTGTTGCATGTACCTTCCTCCCCCCAGAGAGCCAAGTTGTTAAGCACACACAAGCACACTCCAGAAAGAGCGAAGATTTTCGTTTGCTTTATTTTTTTTGGCGGGGGGTGGGGGGGGGGCTTTTATATAATCCAGAAACAGTCATGGAAACGACCCTAGTAATCTATACATTTACAATATACAGTTAAATTCTGAACTGAAGTGGCCTGTGTATGATCATGTCCATGCCCTGGGGCAGAGCTCTATTGACCCTAACCTCTCTCCCTCCAACCTCGAGTTTCATTATGTTTCATATGTGGGAGATGTGTCTGAAATGGAGTATGACAATCTTACATGTAATAACTGCTGATTAATGTTAATTGAATTTGTTAAATTTATTTCCACATATGACAAGTTAAAGAAATTAGGTTTTTGATGAAATCTCCATCCAAATCTGTTCTATATTGTATGAATAGGTTTACTGTGTGTCAAATATTGTGCTAAAGAGGAAACAATTAAAAAAAGTGAGAGAATCAAAGAACTTACCTTCTAATAGGTGGAGACAAGAAATCACATAGTGCAACAGGACTGGGGGGAGCTGGGAAGGCCTGCCTCAACACCTGCTGAGGGAAAGTGAATTGATCAGAGAGTGGTAGGACAGAAGAACAGATTAGCAAGAAGGCCTTAGTGAGCTCAGGTGAGATTGGATAAATATTATATGCTAGACACCTTTTCTTCTTTTACCAATTAAGATGATTCAACCTCAGGTGGGGAGGGGCAAATAAGCATTGTGCCTACTATGTGCCAGGCAGCACTAAGACTTTACAAACTAAAGTTCTATAAGGTAAGTCAGGTGCTCTTATTATCCCCATTTTATAGCAGAAGAAAACAAAGCAAACAGATTAAGTGACTTGCCACCAGGGTTACACAGCCAGTGTCTGAGACTAGATTTGAACTCTGGTTCTCCTGACTCCAGGACCCAGCCCACCTAGCTAATCCTGGCCATGGGCCTCCCGGCCACATGTGACCCTCTAGGTCCGAAGTGAGGCCCTCTGACTGAATCCTTGCTCTCAAGAAGTTTCTGTTCTATGTAATATGTCATATGTCAAGAGGTATCTAATTTCTCAGTGGCCACATGTGGCCCTCTAGGTCTGAAAGTGAGGCCCTCTAACATGCCACATATGGCCTCAAGACCTCAGGTTCCCCACCCCTGAAACCTAGGCCAACTTCCCCAGGGATTTGGATAGCTTGGATTTTGCTGGGAAGACTGGGTGGTACTAGTGAACTTGGAAGAAAGGCAGCGGCAGCAAGGCAGATATCCATCTGAGTGAACATGAATGAAGTTTATCAATATAGGCTTTGCGTGAACAAAATATAGCTAAGGAGACAAAGAGACAAAAACAAAATCCTTGCTCTCAAGAAGTTTCCGTTCTATGTAATAGCAGAACTCATATGTCAAGAGGTCTCTAATTTCTCAGAGGCACCCTGATAGCAAGGACATGAATTTTAAATGATAGGCTAAATGCATAGTCTGCAATTGACCCAAGAGTTGCAGTCAGGCTCTCTCTCTCTCTCCCTCTGTCTCCCTCTCTCCCTCTCTCTCTCTCTCTCTCTCTCTCCCTCCTTCTCTCTCTCTCTCTCTCTCCCTCTCTCCCTCCTTCTCTCTCTCCCTCTCTCTCTCTCTCTCTCTCTCTCTCTCACACACACACACACACACACATTCCTGTCTGTAAAATGGAGATGAGCTGATGAAGTCATGGTACAAAGACAAGTAGCTAAGACAGGATTGTAATCCAAATTGTCCTGATTCCATCCTAAGCACTCTACCACTGTGCTGCCCTACCTTATCTCAAACATAAGCATATGAACTTTTAAATCTTTTATTAATATATCACTTAAATGACCATGTTCTTTAAGAACTGTCATATTCTTTGATCATACCTCTTATAACACATTTTTTGTGAATTGATTAGGCCATTAGTGAAAATAATGTCCATTTTCCACATGGTAAAATTGAGGCAATGTATAATTAAACAATTTACCCACAACGGCCAAGGCTAGAAAAACTGTTTCCCAGTTCGAGGTGTCCAAAGGCAGAGAAAAATTTTTATCTCTGAAGTATTCCTCGAAGAGGAAACTGGATACTGAGGTTTGAGCACATCTCAGCCTCCATTTACAGGGCTTGTTCAACTGGCTCTTCCTGGAAACCCAAAAACCAACATTACAGCATTGGAGTTATATGAGAACTTCAACCAAATGATGATCAGATCACATGGCTACTCTTTGGTGGAAACAGCAAAGTATAGCAATAGAAGCTTGTGCCTGCCTGAGGCCAAAGTCAGTCATAACCATAATGAGAGCAGCCTAAACTACTCAACAGTTACATAAGCTATTCAGAAAGGAGGAAGGGGGCAGTACTACAAGAAGCTGCCTGGGCAACTTGACCAAGTGGTGAATTAATTTCATAAGGCTTGACTGCCTTGGATTGGAATGGTCTCTTCAGAAGCAATGGGGTTAAAATTATTGTTGTCGAGGGAGTAAGAAGAGTCTCCAGGAAAAAAAATATGGAGATTAAGGCTGGGGGGCAGGGTTGGAGGGAAAGAAGAGAAAGGTAAGACAAAGAAGGCCTGGGTGGACAGTCGGATGGTAGAATGTGAAGCATGGTAGCTGGCAGGTGGATAAATGTCAAGAGTTAAGTTTGCCCCAATCAACATGACTCAAAGGCAGGACTTGAAGTCAGCCATGTTGGCCACTGATATCCCTATGCTGGCCTTTCTAAGACACAGATAACATTATTAAGCTTTGTTGATGAGAGTTGAGAGAGCCATACATAAAGATCTACAGCGAAGTTAGAATAAATTGTGCATGCTGTCGCTGACTTGAGATATATTAGGGGTCTAATATATTCCACCTCACACCTATCAGGTTGGCAAAGGTGACAAAACAGGAAAATGATAGTGTTGTTGGAAGGGCTGGGAAAGAAAGCAACCACCATTGTCATTTAAAGGTAGGGGCTGATTCAAATGAGAAAAAGCTTTTTTTTTTTCATTTGATCCTCAGATACCAAACAATGACTACAGGCCAAAACCAAAAAAACCAAAACCAAAAAAATAAAAATTGTGCCAGGTACCATCTGACTGCCATTCTTCCTGCTTTTCTGGAATCAGCTGAATAATATATTCCAGACTAAAATTTTAAAATCTGCATGTGGCTCTGGATTATCAGTGTTACTAAGGGTGATTAGCATTAATTAATTAAAACAGAAAAGTTTTCTGGAATAACAAAAAAGAGGAGAATGGTGGTCAAGCATAGTTTAGGTTAAAACACATAGCATTCGATGGCTGTTAAGAAAAAGGGGAATGAGCAGGTTGATCATTAAAAACAACAAAAGGAAAAAAAGAACAAATCAATGAGATTTGGGCATGTGTAGCTAAAACACAAAGATTAAAAATAGAAATCCCTGCAGTTCAAAGAAGAAACAAAGCTGAAGACAAAATAACAAAAAAGTGATAAATGATATAGCTGTTAAAAACGTAACAAAGTATTATAGTTACCTAGCCTGAATAAACAGAGAGGAAAAATCAAATTATTTATATCAAAAACAAAAAAAAAGAATTCAAAATGAGCAAAGATGAATAAAGGAGACTTTCAGAAAATATTTTGTTCAATTATGCCAAAAAACTAATAGCTGACATGAAATGGATTTATACATTCAAAAAGGTTTTAAATATCCAGATGGACAGAACAGAAAAACATCCAGATGGACAGAACAAAAAGTGTCATTGTGTTTTTTAGTTGTTTTTCAGTTATGTCTGACTCTTCATGACCACATCTGGGGGTTTTCTTGGCAAATACTGGAGTGGTTGCCATTTCCTTTTCCAGCTCGTTTTACAGATGAGGAAACTAGGGCAAACTGGGTGGAGTGACTTGCCCAGGATCACAGAAGCTAAGCTAGCTTTAAGGCCAGATTTAAATTCAAATCTTCCTGGAGGCACAGCTTCCACTGAGCCACCTAGCTAGAACGAGAAATAAATTTTACTAAATAAATTCATGCATCAGAAAAAATAATCATAGAACTCTAGAAAGAGCAAGTCAGTTCTATAAAACATTCAAAGAGAAATTAATTCTACTATTATATGAGCTTACAAAAATTGAAAAAGAAGGGATTCTTCCAAACATGTCATATGAAACAACACTGAGTTTGATACCTAAACCAGAGAGAGAAAAAGAAGAGGATAATAACCATTTAGGCTATTATTCTTAAATGACTTATTAGTGATGTAAAAACAGTAAAGGAAGAATATTAGCAGAGGGGCATATTAATAACAAAAATAATTTTGAAATCTAGATGCAGAAAAACTTTGGATAAAATTCAATTCCGTTTTCTGTTGGAAACACAGGAATACATAGGAATAATGGCTTTAGCCCTCTAACCTTAATATGATAGAAATATTTAAGTCCAAGAGCCAACATGATTATTATATGTAAATGGAGAAAGGGTTAAGCCTTTCCAATATGATCAGAGGTACAAGAAGATGTGCCCATTATCACCACTACATGTGAAGGAGATTGAGGGAACACACAGGAGAAAAGAAACATCTCTACAGCACATTTTTTTGCAGATGATGTGGGTCTATCTAGAAGATCTCTAAGAGTCAAACAGTAATCGGGACAGTAACTTCAAGCAAAGTTTCACACCAGTGGTAAATGGACATAATCAACATTTCTATATATTACCAAAAAACTCAGAAGAGACAAAAAGAGGTTAAATTCCATTCTGAATATCTTCACAGAAGGTTTATACATTGTGTGTCTATGCTAATATCTACTGAGACACACAAGAATTATATTGAATAAAATCATAAGACTTTGCTCTTCAACAAAAAGAAGCCAGACCTAAATATTGCAGCAATTATTTGCTCATGAAATATTTGGCTCTGCAGAATTACCACTTAAATTATAAACACTTTAAAAAGAGAAGTAGAGAACAGATTAGGCATACAATATATGGAAGCAAATGAACAGAGTTAAATGAGGGGTGGTCCAACTTGCTTCCACAAACAGTATCCATAAGCATGGAATCTGGCAGAATGACTTAGGTTAGATATTGTAAAATCTCACAATTTACTTAAGCTCCACATGGATTCATGACCTATTGAAATGTAAGTAAAATACTTTCCATGTATCCAGTAATATGTAATACCAATTAGGCTATATAGGAATGGAATAGGAACTTATAATAATATAGTATTAATCCCTGATTAAGAGAGGGGAAAGACAAAGAAACAAATCCCTGAAAGACACAAATTGATTTAAAAAAACTACAAATTAACATTACATTATGTTGTATTTTTATTTATTTTGTTCAAATTCCCCAATCAGTGAGGTTGACATCTCTGCTTGTATTTTATATGCTCTTCCATAAGAATTTTGATTTGTTGAGAGCCTACCCATATTAACAAGATTTAAATTGCACTAGCTTTAAGTGAGCTCTTCCCCAGCAACAACTAACCAACTTGCGCCATCTTTAGAGGCACTTAATCTCCTTCCCTTCAGATAAATAACGTGTGGGACCTTCACAACAACCTCGCTGGCAAGAATGAGATCACCTGTACTGCCATACCGAAGGACAGATGGAGAAAGGACTGGGACAAGAGGAGAAGAGGGACTGGCCATTTATGGGCTCTAAAGACAAAACAGGTGACTTTCTCACACCTTTGTGGGCATGACTCAGGTGAATTGGAAGAGAGAGAAGGAGATTTTAAAAACATTATCCCATGGAGATTGGCCTTTATTGCTATGTACCCTTGATCTCTACAGAGGCCCTTTCCCTGTGATACAATCAAGAAAGAGCCAGAGCCAATTCACACTTAATTGCTTTATTTTATGGTCTAAATAAAGCAGACCACGTCTCTATCTCTATAGCAGGTGTACAACTTGATCTAGAGCTCTTCCATGTCCTCCTTTTCTGAAATTCAGCATTCAGAGGTGCTCCCAGGCCCCTGAATTGCTGACACTGGACTCTGCATCTCCTGGTACTAGAAGGAAACTCATTCGAGAGGAGAATTGACTCAGGCCAGCTGCACCTGACCCCCGGAGACCATAGACAATAGTAATGACGTTTTCACAATGTGGCAGTGGGACTCCATTGATATCTGGGGCAGTTCCTGAGCGGCTTTCTAAAGGATCATTTCCTAGGGAGAGAACAAGGAAAGTCAAGGCAGAAGCTACGCAAAGAATCTTTGAGGGGGGATGCACCAAAGGAATATCTTGTAGGGGCTTACCTTGCAAAGAATGTTGAGACCACATGATGAAGGCACTCACTCCCTCCCCCCCGCCACTGAGGCCTGAGGGGAGTTGTCTCAGCAAGTGGGGTTTCTCACCAAGTGGGGTTTCTCACCTGATGCCAGGCTTTGGTCTCCTGTGATCCCGGCCCTCAATTTATACCCTCCAGGACAGGTGACCCAACAATATCCCTGATGACTCACAAAGCCATGACATCACTAAAGTCCCTTGCCTGGTTGCCTCATGTAGGAGGCAATATTACCTAATATGGGCACGAGGGGCTTTTTTGTCTTTAAAAGGTATGCCCTCAGTGGAGATGGCAACAATATCCCTGATGACTCACAAAGCCATGACATCACTAAAGTCCCTTGCCTGGTTGCCTCATGAAGGAGGCAATATTACCTAATATGGGCACGAGGGGCTATTTGTCTTTAAAAGGTATGCCCTCAGTGGAGATGGCAACAATATCCCTGATGAGTCACAAAGCCATGACATCACAAAAGTCCCTTGCCTGGTTGCCTCATGTAGGAGGCAATATGACCTAATATGGGCACGAGGGGCTTTTTTTGTCTTTAAAAGGTATGCCCTCAGTGGAGATGGCAGTAGCATCTCCTTACATGGTTCTTTGAAGGATCAAATGACATAACATATGTAAAGCACATAGTACAGTGCCTAGGGTACAGTAGATAAGGGCTTGTTTTCTCTCTCCTTTCCTACTTTATCTACTGGCTGGAGAACTACATTATTCAAATGAAAAGCATAGCAAATAGAGCTCATGTTGTGACTTTGTGCCTACGTGATCTAGATGGAGCAATGTGAAGGAGGGTTTGTATTAGCTGTCAGCTCAGGAATGAGGGAAGTGGGATCCCTAACAATGTTTATATATGTTACATGGTTTATATTGTATATGTGTGTATATATGTGAGCCGCGTACTTAGACAAAAATAGTGGCCATGAAGGATGGTTTTGGGGAGTGTGTGTGTGTGTGTGTGTGTGTGTGTGTGTGTGTGTGTATTCTTTCCCCTACATGCATAGTCAGCTTTGTGAGGTTCCTCATGTTTTGCAGTTCTCAGAACTGAATCCCCAGAGGATAAGTGACTTCTCCTTTTATTCCCAGGTAAAAGACCTCCCTTAGTACTCTGACCATGAGTCATTCTCACTTGTCTTTCAAGTAAACACTTGTCATCTCCTGATAACCCAAAGAGTCCAAATGGCATTCTGATTCTTTCTACTTCTCTAAGACAGCAACCAGCCTTATACACATTCGCACTGTTAGAAACACAAACGTAACAGATGCCTATAGGTGGAGCAAAAGACTCTTTGCCCTGCACATATGCTTGAATTCAAGTTATTTAGGGGTATTTTTCTTGGCTAATATTTGTGATTAATTATTGTCACAAACCTCCACTGTTGCGAGACATGAGACTCACAATATACTGAGACTAACCCCACAATTTCATCTCACAAGAAGGCAAGTGGCAGTTCAGGGCTGGCAAACAGAAACTTAAGTGTCAATTGGGGCTCAGATGCTTTACTAGCTGTGTGACCCTGGGAAAGTGACTTAACCTCTGTTTGCCTCAGTTTTCTCAACTGTAGAATTCAGTTCTGAGAACTGCGAAACATGAAACAGCCAGTAGATAAAGTAGGAAAGGAGAGAGAAAACAAGCCCTTATCTACTGTACCCTAGGCACTGTACTATGTGCTTTACATATGTTGTGTCATTTGATCCTTCAAAGAACCATGTAAGGAGATGCTACTGCTATCTCCACTGAGGGCATACCTTTTAAAGACAAAAAAGCCCCTCGTGCCCATATTAGGTAATATTGCCTCCTACATGAGGCAACCAGGCAAGGGACTTTAGTGATGTCATGGCTTTGTGAGTCATCAGGGATATTGTTGCCATCTCCACTGAGGGCATACCTTTTAAAGACAAAAAAGCCCCTTGTGCCCATATTAGGTAATATTGCCTCCTACATGAGGCAACCAGGCAAGGGACATTAGTGATGTCATGGCTTTGTGACTCATCAGGGATATTGTTGCCATCTCCACTGAGGGCATACCTTTTAAAGACAAAAATGCCCCTCGTGCCCATATTAGGTAATATTGCCTCCTACGTGAGGCAACCAGGCAAGGGACTTTAGTGATGTCATGGCTTTGTGAGTCATTATGGATATTGTTGCCATCTCCACTGAGGGCATACCATTTAAAGACAAAAAAGCCCCTCGTGCCCATATTAGGTAATATTGCCTCCTACATGAGGCAACCAGGCAAGGGATTTTAGTGATGTCATGGCTTTGTGAGTCATCAGGGATATTGTTGCCATCTCCACTGAGGGCATACCTTTTAAAGACAAAAAAGCCCCTCGTGCCCATATTAGGTAATATTGCCTCCTACATGAGGCAACCAGGCAAGGGACTTTAGTGATGTCATGGCTTTGTGACTCATTAGGGATATTGTTGCCATCTCCACTGAGGGCATACCTTTTAAAGACAAAAAAGCCCCTCGTGCCCATATTAGGTAATATTGCCTCCTACATGAGGCAACCAGGCAAGGGACTTTAGTGATGTCATGGCTTTGTGACTCATTAGGGATATTGTTGCCATCTCCACTGAGGGCATACCTTTTAAAGACAAAAAGCCCCTCGTGCCCATATTAGGTAATATTGCCTCCTACATGAGGCAACCAGGCAAGGGACTTTAGTGATGTCATGGCTTTGTGAGTCATCAGGGATATTGTTGGGTCACCTGTCCTGGAGGGTATAAATTGAGGGCCGGGACCACAGGAGACCAAAGCCTGGCATCAGGTGAGAAACCCCACTTGGTGAGAAACCCCACTTGCTGAGACAACTCCCCTCAGGCCTCAGTGGCGGGGGGGAGGGAGTGAGTGTCTTCATCATGTGGTCTCAACATTCTTTGCAAGGTAAGCCCCTACAAGATATTCCTTTGGTGCATCCCCCCTCAGAGATTCTTTGCGTAGCTTCTGCCTTGACTTTCCTTGGTCTCTCCCTAGGAAATGATCCTTTAGAAAGCCGCTCAGGAACTGCCCCAGATATCAATGGAGTCCCACTGCCACATTGTGAAAACGTTACTACTATTGTCTATGGTCTCCAGGGGTCAGGTGCAGCTGGCCTGAGTCAATTCTCCTCTCGAATGAGTTTCCTTCTAGTACCAGGAGATGCAGAGTCCAGTGTCAGCAATTCAGGGGCCTGGGAGCACCTCTGAATGCTGAATTTCAGAAAAGCAGGACATGGAAGAGCTCTAGATCAAGTTGTACACCTGCTATAGAGATAGAGACGTGGTCTGCTTTATTTAGACCATAAAATAAAGCAATTAAGTGTGAATTGGCTCTGGTTCTTTCTTGTGTCACAGGGAAAGGGCCTCTGTAGATATCAAGGGTACATAGTGATAAAGGCCAATCTCCATGGGATAATGTTTTTAAAATCTCTTTCTCTCTCTTCCAATTCACCTTGAGTCATGCCCACAAAGGTGTGAGAAAGTCACCTGTTTTGTCTTTAGAGCCCATAAATGGCCAGTCCCACTTCTCCTCTTGTCCCAGGAGCCCTATGATGATGTCCTTCTCAATCTGATCTAATTCTTGCCAGTGGCCCCACACGTTATTTATCTGAAGGGAAGGAGATTAAGTGCCTCTAAAGATGGCACAAGTGGTTAGCTGTTGCTGGGGAAAGAGCTCACTTAAAGCTAGTGCAATTTAAATCTATTTACATAGAAATTATTTGTTATGTAGTTAATATGGGTGGGCTCTTGTAGCCAGAACAGACTTTGTTTTCTTTGAATGACTCAGCTCGCCTCGTTGAGCTTCCCTGGATGCTGGGGCTTGCTCTTCCGGGGCAGGACCAGAGCTTCCTGTGTGATGAGTCGTGGCGCTGGCTGAGGGGAGGTGTGTTAACGTGGTCTACGCTGGGGGAGGAGCCAATTCAAGAACCAATCAGCCCTGGTCGTTCAGGCGGCGCTTGATGATGTCAAGAACTCTATAAGAGGGGAGAGGACAGCTTGAAGATCCTCCTTTCCTTTTCCGGTTGGAGCCAGAGACACCTACAGCCGACGCTGAGCTGCCGGTAGCAGAGCTGACTAGAGGCTAGTGGGTAATCTTCTTACCGTAGAGGGGAAGCATGTATACGATTTTGGCTTATACCATCTCGCTTCTCTGTGGCCTTTTGGTTACCCTTGTAAGGCGGACTTATTGGGCCTGGAAGCTTTCGATGAAAATGTCAAAATGGGGACGCTGGTTTGTGGGCTTGTTATTGTGGCGTGTAAATACATGCTTTAGTTCTCCTGCCTTCTGCCTAGAGAATTCCTTATATCCTGCGGTTCCGGACCTTTTAGGCACATATGAGATTCTCTTTGAAATCATAAATTCTGCCTTCCTAATATATTTGGCGACGAGGTGAATGGGATCGCTAGATATAGGATCTCTGTTCAGAAGCAGAAGATCTTCAGAGGAAGAGATGAATATCCCAGGGTGGCAGGATCCATTTTATTCCTCCTTAGCAAAGGAATTGGCTAAAAAAGCCGGACTCTGTGAAAACTGAGAACCAAGACTACAGAGAGGAGATCCTAAGGATTTGGAAAGGTGTTTACAAGAGGTTGGGATTCAGTCAGGGGCATCACTATCTAGGCAAAGCTGGATAGTGTTATCAGCCTACCGGCTAGTATATGAAAGATTGAGATTAAGTGAAAGAGATGGGAGCACTCCTACCCCACAGCAAGAAGGGGAATCTCAGATAGCAGGAGAACAAATTGCTGCTCAAGAACCCACTGACTCAGATGAGAACTTTTCTAATGTGGCTAGGAGCAACAGGAGGCCAAATAAGCCAAGAGTGCATCCCAACTCAGCCCAGACCAAGCCTGACTGCCTGCTTTGTCCTTGCCATGGTGGCAGGGGAAGCGAGTGGGAGGAAAATGAGACAATGTTAGGGGCTGAGAGAGAAAATGCTACTAGGGTTCAGGACATCCCTCGCACAGAGAATGGGAGATGGTTAAATACTGGGACAAGCATTCGTCCCGTAGAGAGGAGGAGGACAGAAACCCGAGGTGGCAATTTAGTTACGAGGGAATTTCAGGAAGATTTCTCACCACAAGAGGTCACAGATATTTTGAGTAGATTCAGCCAAAGAGTAGGAGAACCATTAATATCTTGGATGGTAAGGCTCAGTGATCAAGGGGCCGGTGGAATATTAGTAGATAAGAGGAACTGTATGAGATTCATAGGTATCAGCCACGATCCTCTAGTTCAGCAAGCTTTTAGGGAACATCATCAGCAAGGAGATGATGCTAGCAGGACTACTCTGTTGGCATTAGCTGCTGCGGGATGCAATAAGAGATATGTGGCCCACTGAGCACAGACCCTGGTATTCACTTAAAGATTGTATCATGAGACTAAAGGAGGAGGTAATGAAGACTGCTATTATGACAGGAACTGCAGACAAATATTACAATGATCCCATAGGAATCCCTCATAGGAATTTAATAATTAGGACAGCTCCCCCTGCTTATAAACAACTAATTTTGAATCTGTTACTTGGGGAAGTAGGGAGCCATCTTACAGAGGTCATAAATAAGATTTTACAGTTACATGACTTAGGAGACTAGGGAAGGGATAGATCTCCTCGAGAGAGAGGGGTGAACAGCCAGCAAACTTGGCGCCAAAATGGAGTGACAAGAAAAGAAATGTTTACTGCTCTATTGAGAGCAGGGGTAGGTTTTGAAATGATAGATGGCATTCCAACCAATGAATTGTACAGGATGTACCGAGATAAAGGACTCGATAACAGGAGAGATAGGGAAATAAGAACTGCTCCTGCAAATGCTACAGATGGTGAACCTTCATACCCAAGTGAATCACATGCTAGGGAATACTAGGAAACAGGCCAGGCCCCAGCCCAAATTAAGGAAATACGTAAGCTGGATTGCAGACCTCACATTAACTTGACCATATATTGGAAAAATGGGTCAAGTACAGTAACTAGGGCATTAATAGACACTGGGGCCCAGGCCACCCTTATCTATCACAGGACTACTGAAATATCAGCCAGACAAGTTAAATTGATGATGAAAATTGGACAGTTGCCCAAGAAAGAATATAGTGTGGTTATTGTGCCTATTCCTGAATACATCATTGGAATAGACATTTTGAAGAGTATGACCTTAAATTTACCTGAAGGGAAATACCAATTTGCTGTGAGGAAAATAGGCATTAATGCAGTCTCAGTGGGAAAAATCAAGATGGATCCAATCACTTTGCCCGAACCTTCTGAAGTAATTACTTTGAGGCAATATCGTGTGCCAGGTGGGCAAGATGAAATTGCCAACACTATAAGAGAATGTGTTGAGGCAGGAGTGTTAGTCCCTACAAATACTCAATGGAACAACCCTGTCTGGCCAGTCCGAAAGTCAGATGGGACATGGAGGATGACAGTAGATTATAGACAGCTGAACAAAGTGACTCCTCCCTTGTATGCTGCTGTTCCAGACACGGTTACTTTAATAGAGAGAATACAAAAACATGAAGGGACTTGGTATGCAGTTATTGATTTGGCCAATGCCTTCTTTACGATCCCAATAGACCCCAAGCAATGGAACCACTTTGCTTTTACTTGGCAAGGCCGACAGTATACATTTACACGCCTGCCACAAGGATATATTCATAGCCCAACTATTTGCCACAGGATTGTAGCTGAGCATTTGGATGAATTAAAGCTACCTGGTGTACAGCTTACACATTACATAGATGACATCATGATACAGGGAAAGAATATAAAAGAAGTGGAGGAGAGTTTAGCATTATTAATTGACCATATGAAAAGCAAAGGATGGGAAATCAACCCCGCAAAGGTTCAAGGGCCAGCTCAAACTGTAAAATTCTTGGGGATACAGTGGAATAGAGGACTGCGAGAAATTCTCCCACAAGCTCGACAAAAAATTCAGGATTTTCCCACCCCTACTAATAAGAAAGAGGCCCAAAAGTTCATAGGGCTATTTGGTTATTGGAGACACCACATCCCACATTTGGGACAGATTTTAAAACCCTTGTATAAAGTCACCAGAAAGAAATATGAATTCGACTGGGGCCTTGAACAAAGTAGAGCTTTTGAGGAAGCAAAGGCTGCTATACAATTAGCCCTGGACTTATGGCCTATGCAAAATGGGCCAGTGGAGTTACAAGTGACTGTACAAGATGACTATGCAAATTGGAGTCTGTGGCAAAAACAACAGAGCCGAAGTGTACCTTTAGGCTTTTGGTCAAGGAAACTGCCCTCATCTGGAGTGCAGTATACACCTTTTGAGAAGCAGCTGTTAGCTGCATATTGGGCTTTAGTAGAAACTGAGCAACTAACCCTGGGTCATGAAGTGATATTAAGGCCTGGAATTCCAATTATGACTTGGGTAATGAGTACCCCAGCTTCTCACAGAATTGGACATGCACAAGAGGCAAGCATAATCAAATGGAAGTGGTATATTCAGAATAGGTCCAGAGCAGGCAAAAGTGGAGTTTCTGCTTTACATGAATCGGTGGCGAACATTGGCACTGAGAGAAATGAAAAACCCATTGAATCTAAGCAACAGATGGTGCCATCCTTAGTGAAATGGAATAATGGGTATGATGGACATGGGTATGTAGAACAGAAGAAACACGCTTGGTTTACTGACGGGACAGCAAAATACTTAGGACAGAAGAGATATTGGAAAGCAGTAGCCTATAACCCCTGTACTAGGCGAACTCTGGAAAGTTCTGGGATAGGGGGAAGTAGCCAATATGCTGAACTGATGGCAGTACATCAGGCCATCAGAATGGAGAAGGGAGGACAGTGTCATATATTTACTGATTCATGGGTGGTAGCTAATGGTTTAGCTACTTGGATGCCTATATGGAGGAATCAGAATTGGGAGATTCATAGCAAACAAGTTTGGGGTAAAGAGTTATGGGAAAATATATGGGACATGTCTTTGCTTACGGATTTGTCAGTTTTTCATGTTGATGCTCACGCGACCCTGACCACACCAGAGCGTGAGTACAATGCACACGCGGATCGACTAGCAAAGATTGCCACTGAATGTATTGTCCCTACTCCAACTCCAACTGATGACTTAGCCTTAGCGAGATGGGTCCGCCAGACCGCCGGCTATTTAGGGGTCCAGGCCACCCACCGATGGGCACAGGATCTCTCATGCATTGCTAAAACAAATAACAGAGGGGTGTTGTATATGTCAATTAGAAAAAGAACGAACTCTTCCTAGGATAGTAACTGGAGAAATAGCAAGGGGAAAAGTTCCAGCCCAAATTTGGCAGATAGATTATATTGGCCCACTACCCCAGAATAAAGGATGTAAATATGTATGTACGTGTGTTGACACCTATTCAGGTGTACTAGTGGCTTGTCCTTATAAGGACGCAACTCAGAAAAACACCTGTAAAACCCTAGATATTGTAAGTTTATACTATGGAACCCCAATGCAGATTCAAAGTGACAATGGGTCATATTTCAAGGGCAAAGAAGTGAAAAGATATTGTGTGTTGAACAATATAGAATGGATATATCATATTCCATATTACCCACAAGCATCTGGGCTGATTGAAAGAATGAATGGATTGTTGAAAGAACAGCTGAGAAAATTAAGCTCTAATAATTCATATCAACATTGGAAGGATAATTTGTCTATTGCCTTACGTAATTTGAATAATAGGCCCTTAGGGGGGAGTACACCTCTAGCCAGAATGATGACCCCAAATTTGCAGATTAGAGAACAGCAAACACATGAGATCCAAAATATTGAATTTTGGACTGTGAGGGAAGATGTCCCCCTATCATGTCCAGGAACACCTGGTTCGGCAGGATATGATTTACATTGTATAGAGAATTTTAGGTTGAATAGGAAAGAGATAAGAAAAACCCCTACTGGAGTATGTATGAGAATCCCCAAGAATCATTTTGGACAGATATTACCTAAACCAGGATTAGCAGCTCAAGGAGTACATGTATTGGCTGGAGTGATAGATTCGAATTATCAAAAAGAAATTGTTGTGACACTCCAGAATTTGGGTGAAAAACCTGTACAATTTGGTAGGAATGATAGGATAGTTCAAGTGATTATTATCCCCTGTGAAAAAATAATACCCTTTGTGAAAACTGACCCTCCTCCCAAAATAACTACTAGAGGGGCAAAAGGGGCTTGCTCCATTGATAGAATAAAGATGGGACCAAAGGTATGGGTAAAACGGAAGCCAAAGGCTGCAGAAGTCATAGCCCATGGGAAGAACAACACTGTAACAGTTGTCTATTCAGGGGAAGATAATTACCAAATCGTGCCCCTGAACCATATATTTTACCGTGAATAGGGCTATAATATTAGATTCACGGACCCCACAGGTATGGCTGATGCTGGTAATTGACACAAGCCACTCAGAGGGAAGGTGACTTTGTGTGCTTAACGGATGAAAGCTTGTACATCTGGGGAAAGTCTGGGAGGACAATCCTAATTTATCTAGGATGGGATCCTCCTGGTTTCCCTTGTACATCTGGGGAAAGGCTGGGAGGACAATCCTGGTCTCCATCTAGGGTGGGATCTTCTTGGCTTAGTTTCCTCATTGTGTTCCGTTTAAAAAGAAACATTTCCCATCTGAGTTTGGCTCTGATATTGGATCTCTGCATAACTGAAATTTCAACTAAACTGGAGATGATTTTATTTAAAGGATAATAGCCCATACTTGCCTACTCTTTTGTTCTCTGTTTTAGTTAACCTTGTCACTAGTTCTGTCTCCTGCAGGTTTAAGCACCCTGCAGTTTCCGGTGACTGCCTAAGTACGTAGCATTCTTGGAATTCCTGCCAGCTCGCTAAAGAACTGAACTCTGGAATGGGACTCTTTGGGGCAGGGACACCTCTACATCCAATTTCAGCAAGAAGAAACTATGGAAAATGAGACTTTCACCCATTACCCCAAGATTTTGAGCCCCAATTGTTTGAGGGGGGGAATGATGATAGTGTTCTGTGTATTTATTTTGTGTTATCCTTGCTATATTGTTTTATTGTTATGATATTATTGATCCTATGTAATGGATACGAAGATCTAGGGGTGGACATTTGAATTATTAATAATTATTTTGGGATGATTGATTGAAGAGATTATCTGGCTGGGATCTAGGGGTGGATCACATTTGAATCGTAAACCAATATTTGGGAATGTCACTGAATGATATGTTTTGCTTTATTGTGAATGATATGTTTTAGTTTCCTGCATAATTGCATCACAATGTTCTAGGATATATAATTTAATTTGAATTATGATTGGATTGTGCATCCTAGAACATTGTGAGGGGTGGAGTGTAGCCAGAACGGACTTTGTTTTCTTTGAATGACTCAGCTCGCCTCGTTGAGCTTCCCTGGATGCTGGGGCTTGCTCTTCCAGGGCAGGACCAGAGCTTCCTGTGTGATGAGTCGTGGCGCTGGCTGAGGGGAGGTGTGTTAACGTGGTCTACGCTGGGGGAGGAGCCAAGTCAAGAACCAATCAGCCCTGGTCGTTCAGGCGGCGCTTGATGATGTCAAGAACTCTATAAGAGGGGAGAGGACAGCTTGAAGATCCTCCGTTCCTTTTCCGGTTGGAGCCAGAGACACCTACAGCCAACGCTGAGCTGCCGGTAGCAGAGCTGACTAGAGGCTAGTGGGTAATCTTCTTACCGCAGAGGGGAAGCATGTATACGATTCTGCCTTATACCATCTCCCTTCCCTGTGGCCTCCTGGTTACCCTTGTAAGGCAGACGTATTGGGCCTGGAAGCTTTCGATGAAAATATCAAAATGGGGATGCTGGTTTGTGGGCTTGTTATTGTGGAGTGTAAATACATGCTTTAGTTCTCCTGCCTTCTGCCTAGAGAATTCCTTATATCCTGCGGTTCCGGACCTTTTAGGCACATATGAGATTCTCTTTGAAATCATAAATTCTGCCTTCCTAATATACCTCTCAATATGTGCTGATCAAAATTCTGATGGAAGAGCATTTATAAAATACAAGCAGAGATTGAACCTCACTGAAAACTCTGGTACTGCCACAATGAGATTCAAATGTAATTGGGAAATGTTTGAACAAAATAAACAAAAATACTAAACAACATAATGCAATGTTAATTTGTAGTTTTTTTAAAATCAAATCAGGGATTTTTTGATCTTGGTTCTGGACACTAGTTAAGCTCCTAGAGGCATTGGAGAAATTACCAATACCTTCTTAATTTTTTTATTGTAGAACCTTAAATAATGTTTCGACACAATAGAGCAGAAAAAGGGTTTCTAGAGGAAATTGTGAATCTCTTATATAAGCTATCTTGCTTTTCATTTAAAGATATATATATATATTATATAATATATATTATATGTATATGTAACTTACAAAAACTATCCTTCTCTCAGGGATTCCTTCTGCGTCCTTCTTTTGTTTTCTTCCATGCTTTTAAAAATACTTTAATGACTTATTTTTGTATGTATGTGTATCAGCTACTCCTCCTCACTCCACCGCCATCATGAAAAACAAAACCTCTGTTGTGTTGTGTGGCAAATACTTCTTGTGTAAGAACAAATTCCCACAGTTAGTTTTCTGTCCTCTGAAATTGAGTTCAGTGTTGGCACTGTGGTATAGATTCGTTCCCTGGTTCTGCTCACTTCACTTTGCATGCATTTCCCCTACAAGTCTTTGTCAGTCTCAGAAACTATTCCTTCATATTCTTCAGTGCGATAAATTCTACTGCATTCATAATATATGCCATAAATAAGTTCACTCATTCCCAAAATTATGGCCAATCTTCCAACCCCTTTTGCTCCCAATGTTTGCAAATTTGTATAATTTTCCATGTAGTTTATCTACATAAAAAGAGCTACTATAAAATATATTTATAAAGGTTGGTCACTTTGATCCGATTGTGGTAAGTTATATATATATATATATATATATATATATATATATATATATATATATATATATATATATATGTATGTGTGTTTACATATATATATATATATATATGTATATATACATATACACACATAACATGCACAACACATTATATCATTAAGGCAGAATTCATGACTTCAAAGATAACCATGAATATGCCTGAATGGTCCAGAATCGCAGGATATAAGGAATTCTCTAAGTAGAAGGCAGAAGAATTAAAGCATTTATTGTAACTCAAAAGTAGCAAACCCACAGACCAGCATCCACAATTCCACATCCTGGCAAGAACCTTCCAAAACCAGTATGCCCATCTCACAATAGTGACCAGGAGGCCACAGAAAAACATTATGACAGCAAGCCAAGCCATAACTGATGCTTCCCTCCTCCAATGCCAGGGCCCTCCAGCAAGAAGACCACCCACTGGCCTCTCAAGCCCCTGCTCAGCACTCTCCGGTCTCCATGACGATCAGTCTTGCTTTTTTGTAGCACCTGCCTCCATCGCCGCCGCTTCCGCCGCAATCTCCAAGCTGTGTTCCAGCTAGCTGACTGCTTCCTCTCTCTTTCAGCTCTTAACTGCTCTCACCAACTGCCTCACCAACTGCTTCTTGGCTCTGCTCCAATTGTTCAGCAAGCTCCTCCCACCACAGGCTTCATGTCATCATGTGGACTAGAACTCAGGTAGAACTCAGGCTCCAGTCCTAACCACTCCCCCCAGGTCCCTGAGAGCCCCACCCCCGAAGCCCACTCAAATGAGCGGGGAAGATCTTCCCATTCGCTGATTGCCTTTACACACATACACATACATACCTAGACCAGTATTGTATATTGCTAGATTTATGATCTTATAGAAAAGTATCTTACTTTATTTTTCTTCTAATTTGTTTGTGATCCCTATAAGTCATGAATCCATTTGGAGTTTATCATTTGTGAATTGTGTGAGATGTGTCTGTACCTAACGCTGCCAGTTATTTTTTTCCAGTTTTCTCAAAACTTTTTGTGAGAGACAGTGTTTATATGAGGGATTGGGCCCACTCCCTCATTCAAAAACTTATTATTTGCTTCTACATGTTGTGTTACTTAATCTGTTCTCTCTCTCTTTTTTCTTAATGTGTCAAATGACCAAGTCTTTGTGATGAAAGTCCTAAAGGACTCTTTCCCTTACATTTTTTTCATTATTCTTTTGAAATTATTGACCTGTTCTCCTTCACATGAATTTTGTTATATTATTACTTTATTGTTCTTAAAGGGAATATTCAAATAATTAATCTAAATTACGTTATACTGACATTTTATATTAGCAGAACTCAAATCATAAACAAAATTAGTATTCTAATTATTTACGTCTATCTTTATTTCTGTGAAGGGCAAAGTTTTGTGGTTATTCATTAAATTTTTATAGTTCTTGTGTGTCTTGGGAGAGGTAGGTCCCCAATATCTATATACACTCTATGTAATATTTTGAATAGCATGATGACACTGGTGGGCCTATATGATGTCATCTAACAGCCAGCTATTTTAATTCATCCCAGAATGTTGGTCTCACAGTATCTCACTAAAGCACAATGGGGAACATCATGATGTATGCTTGCCACACAACAACTCCCTTTCCCACATCCTAAATCCTCCATAGCTTATTATCTTTAGGTTACAACCTTATAATTTTAAGGGGCCATGTTGTCCTTCTGTTTAGAAATTAATTAGTTCCATATGTATATCTAATTCCTCTCTCTCAATATTCTGTATTAACTGGAAAAAATGTCAGGTAGCACTGTATGACTTTCAGGCATGATCCAAAATAATAAAAGCATCCATCATCAACCAGCTCTTTCTTTGAGAACCTGATTAAAATTTAAGGCAAGAAGTAGGGTTTATAACTTCAGTCAGATGAAACCTGCTTGTTACTAAAAGAAAGAAAACCACCTCTTGGTGAATTACTTGTTTTCAGGGCCCATGTTGGAAGGGGGTTGGGTAGGTAGTCATTCTATACTCCTCCTAGCTGAGCAGGAAGGAGCTTTCAGAAAAACCAGGGAGTCATGCAACCAAGCTTGAGATCTTATTCAGTGGTTGATCTAGCTCTTTCAAGGAGGTGCCAGAGTTGACCAATGCAATGCAGAAGAAGGATGCACTCTTGTCAGGACAAGTGTCAGCGCAGCTGAAAGCAGTAGGAGACTCATCTAGACATTGGGCAAATAGCTGCTACCCAGGATTTCAAAATGAGGCATGGAAGGGGTAAACTTTGTGAGAAGCAGCATTGACCAAGGCAGGCTAGACTCTCTAGTCATGGTTGAAGCTAAGCATAGCAGATTTCTCCTCATCAGTCAGTTCAAAATCAAACACCTTAAAGTTCTCAGCAATCCATGACAGGGTGACTGACTTGGGGATTGCAACTACTTTTCTCTAGATGTAGAACCTGATCAGAATCTGTGCTATGATTTTGGTACTTTGTTGCAATGGCCTAGATCCTATGGTCATTCAAGAGAAGAAAGGTCCAGCTTGGTCCACAGCCAATCTTGGAGAATCAAGGAGTTTGTGGTTTGTTACTACCTACAATGCCTTTGGACTGTCAATATTTGGTCAACTTCTCCTGGGTAGCACTTGATCTGGTTAATTGCTGGTTCGTGCTTCAGCCGCAGCTTGGTCAAGATCTTCTCAATCTGGAGGTGGTTGAAGGTGAGGACTCCAATGGCTTCACATAGTCCTATATCTGCTGGCTGTTTATCCAGAAAAGTTTGTGCTGCTATGAAACCATACACTGCCTTGTCATCCAGTGGGGAGAAGATCCTTCTCAGCCTCAAATCCTGTAGGCCAACGAACAAGGGTAAAAATCCAAGAATCCAGCTTCAAGTAACTCAGAGTGTTTTTGGAAGGCTGACTTAACCAAGCTTTTCTTGTGGTTGGCTTGCTGACAATGAAGAAGTCTTCCCATTTAACAATGTTCACCTTGATCTTCTCTTGGATGGCCTCACCTTCATTCTTGTTCTGGTACAAGGTGGATACAGTCAATATGGTGGTATGCAATATCAATTGCAGTCTTCACTGCATCAGCCACTTTGCCTGGAGGGGACTTCCAAGTGCCCATGCCCAGGATGGGCATCTTTGCTTCATTCCTTGGCACAAGGAAGGTAGCCATGATGCTTAGGCCTTTGCAGAAGACAGCCTAGATTGCAAATGTAAATGCTGCCCCAACACAACCTGACAGTGCATCAAAAAAAAAAAAACCTTAAAGAAATAAGTTTGCTCACTTTCTTATATTATATAGACTTTATAGACTTTGAGTATTGTGTTTAGCCAGCTTGGATCAGTCTGTCAGGAAACTTATCTATATTAGCAGCATTTTTGATAATACACTGAGGATACAGAAACTACAAGCTACAAACAACTATGTACAAATGAAGGATACGTATGAGATGGATGAATTACGGAGATCGATTATATTAGAATTAAGGGGGACCAGAAATGCTTATTGTAGAAGTTAGGATTTTAACTGATAACTGAAGAAAGATACAGAAGAAGCCAGGAAGCAGAGATGGAGAGAGGCATGGAGGACAATTAACAAAAATGCCCTGAGGCAGTTTGGTGTATCTTGTGCAAGAGCAATAAAGGTGTGTCATGTGGATCACAGGGTAAGAGATAATAAGAATGGAAAGTAGGGGAAGGCAGAAGGTTATGAAGAGCTTTGACTTGCAAAGGATTTCATGATCCTGGAGATGAAAGGGAGGGGAAAGACCAAATGGGAAGAGACAACAAGGAAGGTGGATCAATATCAATATGAATCACTAAAAAAATCTGACTTTCTCTTCTGTTGAAACACTCAGCTCCTGTGCCCTCAGCTTTGTTTTGTTCTAGTAGAATTTCTCTGCAGAGTTCTCTACCAAGAATCTACCCTAGCAGAGTGAGTTGAATTCTATGTTCTAAAATTCTGTGGCTCAGTAAGAATATTTACTTGGGACTTCAAATAAAGTTCCACTGCTCAAGTCATCTAAACAACTAGATACATAGACATATACATATCTTGGAGGATCTCCTCCAGCAGAAATTTAGTGCTCTTGTATGTTTCATTGCCACCAACTGCTACAGGCTCAGTCCCAGTCACTTGCCTAGAAGAAGTATTATAACGTCATAATTTTATAAAATAACATCATAAACTGGAATTTTCCAATACAGACTGACACTTCAGAGCTAGGTCTTACTAGAGCCACACAAGGTCTGCTTTTCCTGTTGCCACTACCAAAATAACTTCAAGGATCTTGTCACTGTGATCCTTAATTAGAAAAATGGCCATTTGAGATGCACTGTTTTCAACCTCTAAGCATAAACTAATCTTGCCATTTTATGCCTTTGAATCAGTGTTGACCCCCAGAGGTACATCTCTAATGTGTTCGATCAATGCAAGCTATTTTTTCCAGAACTTTAAAGTTTTGCCACCATCCTTCTTCAACTATTTTCACTATTTCTAGTAACTGCCCACAGACAAGTTGGCTCTTCTCTCCTGTGAGTTCAAAGCAGGTGAAAAGAAAGATCTTTTTTTTAAAATCAGCAACAAGAGATTCAAGAAAGGACAGGGACATAATTATTACCCTGATAGAACTGACTATGATAGGGGTGAATATACGGGAAATTATTGTTGGACAACATACCTTCACCTGGGAGACTGGGCAGGCAGCAGTAGGGGAAGGCACTGAGGTTTTGCGAAGAATGGATTCTCTGACTTCCTCAAGCACTAAGGCACATTCACAAACAGCCTTGACCTCCTCAGCTGCAATCTTCCTCAACCAGCTTCTCAGGAACTCTGCCCAAATAGGATAAAGGTGGGGGCAGAGGAACAACTGCATTTGGAACTCCCTTGGAAGAGACAGAAAGGAGCCCCCAAAGTAGATTCAAGAGGTGACAGAAACAACCAAAATTCCTCAGGCAATAATGATGAAAAACATTTCTAATACTAATACTAAGAAAATGTACTTAAGTAAATTGTACTAAAAGTGAGCATTTATTATTAATAGCAAATTATTATTTATAAGTATATGTAATTATATTATCTAATTGTAAAATATATTATATAAAATACTGTATAATTATGATCATTATAAATTAGATGATAAATGCTTAAAGCTAAGCATTTGAATAGCTTAAAGCTTTGGAAATATGATCTCCTTTTAAACAAATTAGCAAAGGAGACAAAGGATGGAAATCATTAATATTGTTAACTAGTGCTGTTGGTGGAATGGTGAATTGGTCCAACCATTTGGGAAGAAAGTTTGGAATTAAGTGAAAAAAAAATGTCCAAACTGTGTGGACTCTTTGACTCAAAGATCGTAGAGCTAGTAGAATTTCTCCAGGAAATCAGAGAACAAGTAAAGGGTCATTAAAATATCCACAACTGTCTCTTTTTATGACAGCAAAGAACAGAAAGTAGGTACATCGTAATGGTGTGAATGGCTAACATTGACTGCAGAGGAATAAGAAATGAAGATAAAGAATTCAGAGAATCAGGGGAAAAGTTTATATGCAGGAAATAAATAAAGGAGGACCAAGACAAGTAATAACTACAAGAATAACAAAGAAATACCAGCAAAATGAAGCTATAACTGAGATAAAAGAGACAAACGGAACAGTGCCTGTGGTCAAGAGTCCTGCCTATCAGGAGAGACAACATGTGGACGCTGCAGAGATAGAATTACAAAGCAATTTAACAAGGTAATTTCTGGGGGAGTCCCCTGGCTAGCTGGAGGGTTAGCAGAGGTTTATTGATTCTAAGAGGCAGAGGTGAGGCTAGCCTGAGTACAAAAACCTAGACGGAATGTCATGTTTTTCTTTGTGATATGTGCAAAGGGAAGTAATGTAAGAACTATGGAAAGGTAGGCTGCTGTAATCAATCAGTCAATCAGTCAATTGTCATTATTAAGTGCCTGCCACATGTATGAGGCACATTCCTGCCCTCAAAGAGCTCACAATCTAGTGAGGGATACAACAAGCAAACAAATATGCATGAACAAGTATATACAGGAGAAACAGGAAATAATTAATTAACAGAGGGAAGGCACTTGGGACTTAAAGGAAGCCAGGGAAGTCAGTAGCAGAATGGAGGAGGGAGAGCATTTCAGGCATGGGGAACAGCCAGAAAAAAATTGCCCAGAGCCAAGAGATGGAGTACTTTGTTTATGGAGCAGCCAGGAGGCCAGTATCATTGGAGTGAAGAGAATATGTAGGGGCATAAGGTATAAGAAGACTGAAAAGGGAGAACGGGGCCTTTGAACGCCAAACAGAGAGCATTTTATATTTGGTCCTGAGTCAGAGGAGTTTGTAAATTATATGATCCTTCCTAGTATGTTGTGAAGAGTTTTAATACCAGAGCCTGAGTGTCCTAAAGGCCAGCAGGGATCCCTCCACTGCATTTTACATATTGGAGTGGGGGGGGAGGAGGGTAGTAGGAAGCTAGTTTAAATGATGTAATCTAAATAATGATGAGAACTTGATAATGTGATAGCATGGAGAATTACAGAAAAAAGTTGGATTTGAGAGCCTTCACAAACATCATATGGATTTTTGTGATTTAACAATAAAGGATAGAGGAAAGAACAAAAGATTGTCACACTTTTTTATTATCTTGTTTCTTCCATCTTCTAAGGGCATCTCGTAAAAAAAAAATCTAAGTTGGTTGCTAGCTCCCAGTATTTTTTAGACAACTTTTCCTTTTCTTTGGAATTGCTTCTGTGTTTGTCCATCCCTCCTGGATGGACACATAGCTTCCCATGACCTCCTTTGGAAAATCCGATGGATTGGAAACTTGAGATGAGGGAATGGGGCAAGAAGAGGTGGCCGGATGAGTGGAGAGATGAAACAGTCTAATCAGCAAGATCCAATAACTTAATTGGGATATTGGGTCTCCGAGAGACTCTTAAGTCACAAACATGGGAGACTAGAAATATTAGGAGAAAACCATAAGACTAGGAAATCCTTAAGCCAGCAGGCGGCTCTCCTGGTCTTCCTAGCCAACTCAGGAAGAATTTGTTGTGAGTGGTGTCTATACGAGGAGGATAAGAAAGGACAGAAAATTCAACCGTGAAAAATTAGGAAGAGAATTCCAGCAGATAGGAAAAATAGGATCCCAAATATTTCAAGGGGCTCAAATTTAGCACCATAACTAGAAATTTGTGCGTGTGGGGGACAAATGCTTCAGTGACTTACCAGGGTGATCACACCCAAGGAAGCAGCCGCATGAAAGAAAGAGGGCATGGCCAAAGAGTATGCTCACTGGAGGGTAGCTTCTTCTTTAAGTTCAAATCCTTTCTCACTCACCCATGATCCATCCCACTGCTCCCCCCATTTACAACTTATTTATTATATTGACGTTTTCTGCTCACTAAGACCCAAGATTATTATTCAGTGCTGTCTAATAATGTCTTTCCATCTGTATTTGTGAAGTTTTTTTTTAATTCCAGTGTAGATTTAATTCATTTCTTTTGAATATTTTGTACTATGCATGTTTTAGAGAGGTGGGACGTGGACTCAGTCTTCTTGGCTCCAAAATCCTCTACTTGTATACTAAGACCCTAAAATTATGATTATATAATGATACAATTTGTAGAAATTGCTGTTCTCCATCAGAAGGAGCTTCCAAAGCTCAGTGCATGGTGCTCAGTGCTCTGTTGTTCCTACACTGTCTGTATCACCTTCTAAATGTGACAAGGCCCTAGTATCTCACCTGTTATGATGTGGGACGTAGATTACTACTATGAGGACTATGCAATATTTCTTGGTTTATCTTTTATTTGAACAGTAACCCCAAGTTGGCATATAGAAGTCACATAATAAATACTTGCTGCCCTGTAAGTAAGAAGCTGGAACCAAAAGATAGATTTTTCGAGTTTCTGAGCAGAGGCTTAAGTCAAATGAGGCACACAAGTTAGTCCACAAACCTTAACATATCACTTACTGCAACCCAAACTTCTACTGTGCTTTCAATAATTCAAGGCCAATATGTTGTCAAACTCAAGATATTTTGATAAATAATTTTATATATAATATAATAAAATGTAATATAATATAATATATATATATTTTATACATATAGTTTTATAATATATTTTTGGATTAAACTACATATAGACCAGACACATGCCATACACACACACACACACACACACACACACACACACACACACGAACATAGGGGCAGGGGAATTCCCTCTCAACTCCAAAGCAAAAGGAATCTCACATGGCTAGCTAGGCACAGGCAAGGTGGTGACAGTTTACAGGAGCCCCCAAGAAATAGATTCAGCTTCCTTTTGCAGGGGTCCAAAACTTCTGTCATAAATTATACTAATGGGACAAATGAAAATAGTCACAATACAACAAAACGTAATTGCTAAGGGATAACAACTGGAAAGAAACAGTTGTTTAGGACACAATGGAGAATGTGTGTAATTTTCATTCCAATTTTTCGGGTAGCTATATGCAAAAATACCAAAAACAAAATAAAAGAATTGATAGGAATTGATGTTCACATTTCCCAAAGACCTCAGTCTTCTAATATTAAATGGAGCAAAATTTTACAGAGACTATAAACATCAAGACAAACTCTACTATGGTTTATATACAAAATATAATTAATTTGTTTCCAGCTCCAGTTGTGACTAGCTTGACTTTCTCCCAAAGCAAGTCTCCTCTGCTTGATCCTGTAGAACAAAGCAGCCCAGGCTGACATTTCAGCCTGATTAACAATCTGTCATGTTGTAAATGGACCAGTAGAACTCCATTGTTTTGATGTTGAACCTGTAATTTGCATCTTTAATGGAGTGTGACCTCACAGGTTTATGGTTTTTATTTGGGACTGCTTCCTACAATAAATTGAATATGAACCTAAAATATTTTTTTTGGCAAGCAATGGTTGATACATGATTTTTAAGTGAAAAAATTATTTGCAAAGAGCTATTGTCATTGACAGTGTTGAAAAAGCTTCATCTCTCTCTATGCCAAGGCAAATAATTCTTGCCAGTATCTTAAAGGGAGAGGTCTTCATTCAAGGGAGCTCAGACCCAAGGACAGAAATTCAGGAATTCGTGTTATGCTGAGTTTTCTGCTTAAAAGAGTGTGAGATCCTTTCATTGAACTAAATGACTATTCTCTGTACACAGAAATCAAATCATAATACAAATCATGTTATATGTTCTTTTTTAAGAATTCAAGTTCATTACTGCTACCTACCCCCCAAATGATATACTTCCTAATCTATATAGAATTTTGATTGAGGGCATCCTTGTTGAAAATACTAATGGGGATATTACATTTTTACAATAACAAAATTGGTTTAGAGGTTGTAGGCTTTCAAAATGGCAATATCGTTTGTTGACTATAAAATGGTATGTGATTTTGTAGAGCAAATCACTGCTTTTAAACCTCCCTTCAAACAAGGGTCTTCTAGTCTTAGCGTATGTCAAAATCATACAGGGTTCCTTAAAAGATGTAACATAAGTATTGGATTCAACAATCCTTTGATTAAACAATATTGATTACAGAAAAAAGATTCAATTAAATATGCTCTACTCTCATAGGCCAAAGTTCAGATTCATAAGGAAAATGGCATGTATCTGAAGATACATGCCCGTTTGTAAAGGATACTCTGCTGAACTACAAGAAAGCCCTAAATAATATTTCTGATCATCTCAAGCTTGTGATCCCTAACTGCCCGAATAAATCCTTAATCCTCTCTCAACAGAACAGTAACAACAACAAAGGTTTGGCTTAAATAATCTACCCCGGAAAATGCAAGTGGATAAAGAATGCCAGAACCCTTGGTATGCGATTGGATGGACAACCCATGGAGCTTATCTACTAGTTTAATATCTGAGACAGCCATCCAGGCCAGAAATCAATAAAAGAAAGAGAGAATTGGACTGCCTCAGAAAGGATATGCATAGTCCTTTAATGATACCCCCAAGTTTTTCACTGAAACAAAGACCCATATTTTTCATAATTGTCTAGAAATTCTGTATGGGGATGATACCACCTCCAAAGAAAGGAAGATGAATCCTCACTCAAAGGGTAATGGATAGGAAACATGCTGCAATACTTCCACATGAGGAATTTATGCAGGAGAGATGACATAAAAAGAGAAATGCATGAAAATAATGAGAAAGAAAAATAGGTTGGTCAAGGAACGACCAATGCAGCTCATGTGCTATACTAGCAACCATGCAATGGTGAGAGGATGTCAGGAAGGTCTCTGTGCAATTAGGCAGGCTTACAATGGAGAACTTAGAGGAGGATATGAATGAGAGTTACACTGGATGGGCAACAGGATGATATGATTTCAAGCTGTTTCACATTAGGGTAAGCTAGGTAATTTCTCCCTTCTGCCTCTAATTTGCTTAGGACAGGCTGGGGAACCTATAGCCTTGAGGCCACATGTGGCCTTCAATGTCCTTGCAGGTGGTGGCCCTTTGACTGAGCCCAAGTTTTATAGAACAAATCCTTTTATTAAGGGGATTTGTTCTGTGAAGTCTAGATTCAGTCAAAGGGCCTCACTTGAGGACCTAGAAGGCCACAGTTGGCCTCTAGGCCACAGGTTCCCTAGCCCTGGCTTAGGAGGTCACTCTTGATGTCTTGGGCAGCTGGGTGGCACGGCATTGGATTGAGTGCAGGGCCTGGAGTCAGGAAGACTCATCTTGCTGAGTTTAAATCTGGCCTCAGACACTTACTAAGCAAGTTATTTAACCTTGTTTGCCTCAGTTTATATCTGTAAAATGAATCACAAAAGGCAAATCACTCCAGCATCTTTACCAAGAAAGCCCCAAATGGGGTCACAAAAAGTTGGATACAACTGAAAAATGCCTGAACATTGAACTTTATGTCTAAGTCATGTTTCCATTTAGAGCTTATATAGGTACACGTTAAGTCTGTACTTCGTCTCTACCACTTTGTTTTCCAGTTTTCCTAGCAGTTTTTGGTCAAATAATGAGTTATCCATGTTTACTTGATTCTGCATATTGTAAATCTAATCGGTTCCACCGATCAACCTTTCTATTTCTTAACTAATAAAAAGAAAGTTTTGATGATTATTGCTGTTTAAGAAGTAAAGTTCAAGATTTGGTACTTTCAGCCTCCTCCCCCCCATACCCTCCTACTTTTTTTCCCAATCCTTGGTTCCTCCAGTTGAATTTCACTATTTTTTCTAGCTCTATAAAGTAATTGGTATGAATGAGTACTTCAAAGAATAAGTAAATTAATTCAAATAATATTGTAACTTTTATTATATGGGCTCAGTCATATATGGGGTATATGGAGGTGTTCAGGGAGGACTAGCACTTCTGGTATGAGGACTTGCTAAGCCTTTTGCAGGGCTGCTCATCTACCTTTGGTGTCCACCTGATTCACTTACCTCTCACAAGTGGTTCCAAGAAACCGTAGCAAGCACAGCAGCTATACCCTGGTAAACTGTCTTGGCAGATGGGCTAAAACAGGTTGAGGGTACCTTCTAGGCCTCAAACCTTTTGCTGACTTAAGGGGATGTCTACCCCAAGCATGTGAAGACTTTGCCTGGTGGAATGGATGAATGAGAACAATTTGCTCCAATGGCCATCAAGGTGGATGAAACAGGCACTGTGGAGCACTGAGAGATTGGGCAGATAGTGGAGATGCCAAAGTCATCTATTGCATCCTGGGTCATCACCAGTCATCCTGACTTTTGCCTTGCCACTGGACTTGAAGGACTCACTCAGAGAAAGTGAGGATGATGACTTGTGCAAATCTGCCCCACTTAGATCTAATTCATGGGAAAAGTTTATATGTCACCCTGATGTCTTTGGGACATCCTCTTCCAAAATGAAGGACAAACAACATACAGGCTCAGCCTATCCATGTACAATGAACATTTCTCTACTTATTTAGATCTGTCTTTTTCTTGGAAAGAATGTGTTATAAATCTAGTAACATAGTTCTTGTGTATATCTTAGCAATACTCACAAGTATTTTATAATTCTCTAGTTATTTTAAATGGAATATCTCTCTCTTCCTGTTGAGTTCTGTTAGTAATATACAGAGGTGCTGATGATTTGTATGGATTTATTTTCCATCCTGCAACTTTACTGAAGTTATAAATTGAATTAATAGTATTTGATTCTCTAGGTTTCTCTAAGTAAACAATCATACCATTTGCAAAAAGGGATATTTTTTCCCTCCTTGCTTATGCTTTTTCTCTAAATCTCGTTTTATTGCCTAGAATTTTGAGTATTATATCAAATAGCAGTGGTCATAATGGACCCCTGATCTGATTTGAAAGTCCTCAAATGTATTCCCATCACACATAAGGCTAACTCTTGTGTTTAGATAGATGCTGTTTGTCATATTAACAAAAGGTACAGTTATTCCTATATTTTCTAATGTTTTTTAACAGGGTGGGATGTTGTAACTCATCAGAAGCTTTTCCCCCCTTCATCTATTTACATAAGAATATGATTCTCGGTGTTTTTTGTATTAATGCTATCTCTTACACTTACCACCCCCGAATTCCTGGTATGTATCTAACCAATTCATAGTGTCTGATATTTGTGATGTCCCCATAGTCTTCGTGCTAATGTTTCACTTAAAATATTTGCATTAACATTCATTATTGATACTGGTCTATACTTTCGATAGGTAGTAAAACTATATTTGTAGCATAAAAGGAATTTGGCAGAATCCTTCTTTTCCTATTTTTCAAAAGTTTTCTAAAATCACAACGACAATAACCATAGCTAGCATTTGCATGTTCTTTTGAGGTCTGCAAAGCATTTTACAAATATTACCTTATTTGAGGCAGGTGCTATCAGTATCCCCATTTTACAGATTAGGAAACTAAGGCACACAGTTTAAGTGATTTGCCTAGGGTTATGTAGTTAGTGAGTACCGGACACTCTATTTGAATTCAGGTTTTTCTGACTCCAGGCCAAGTGCTTATTCTTGTTCAGTTGTTTCAGCCATGTCTGACTCTTTGTGACCCAATCTGGGATTTTCTCAGTGAAGATATTGGAGAAGTTTGCATTTTCTTCTCCAACTCACTTTACAGATGAGGAAACTGAGGCAAACAAGGTTAAGTGACTTGCCTAAGGTCACACAGTTGGTAAGTGTCTGAATTCAGATCTGAACTCCAGAAGATGAGTCTTCCTGATTCCAGTCCCTGTTCTCTATCCACTGCAGCACCACCTAGCTATTGTAGTGCTCTTTCTACTGTAGTACATAGCAGTATTTAAACCAAAATTGTTCTTTCAAGGTTTGAGAAAATTCCCTTGTAAATACATCTGGTTCGGGATATTTTTCCCCTTTTGGAGCTCATTTGTGGCTTGACTGGGTTATCTAGGTTCTCTATTTTTTAATCTGTCATTCTGTACATTTTGTTTGTATAAAATAATCATCCATTTCATTTAGGTTATCAGTTTTATTGGCATATACTTGGGCAAAAAGGTTTCTAATAATTTATTTTATTCATTTGTTGTGAGTTCTACTCTCTCATTTTGGTATTAATAATTTGTTTATCCATTTAAACTTTTTTAAAATGAAATTAGGGAACGGATTATCTTACTGGGTTTTTTAAAGGAACTATATTTATGAAATTTAATTTATTAAGGTTTTATTAAGTCAATGATTTTTTATGTCCAATTGTGTTAATTTCTTCTTTGATTTTCAGGTTTTCTATTTTAGTGTTTAATTAGAATTTTAAAAATTCATTGGTCTTCTAGAGTTGTTTTTTAATTGCATGCCAAGCTTGTTTTTCTAGTTTTTCTCTTTTATTGATAAAAGTTTTTAGAGATATAAATTTTCTCCAAAGGACTATTATGGCTGTATCTATAAATCTTGCTATGCTGTCTCATTGTTATAATTCTCTTTAATGAAATTACCAATGGTTTCTATTATTTATTCTTTGACCTATCAGTTCTTTAGGATTATTCACTCTCCCATTCATTTTAATCATTTCTTTCATAGTTTGTTATTGAATATATTTTTATTGCACTGTGGTCAATAAATACACTTAGTATTTCTAATTATCTGCATTTGTTTGTGATGTTTTTATGCCCTAAGATATGGTCAGTTTTTCTAAAGGTGATATGTGTAGCTGAGAAATATATGCACAGATATTTGCACACATACATGAATGGGAATAGAAAGACACATAGGTGTACCTACACATATATCTTTATATGCACATATATATTTATGCAGATGTGTGTCCATATACACAAACATATATAATTTAGCTTTTATAAAATTCTTTTCAGGTCTTTAATTTCTTTCATGTTTATTTTTACACAAGATTTGTTTAGCCCTGAAAGGGGTACATTAAGTCACCCTATTATTGTAAGTTTATTATTTACTTCTCCCCATAACTCATTTAGCCTTTTAAGTATTGTCATTTGGTACATTATAAAATACAAATTTTAATTAACTATGATACTTTTTTTAGTGTAACAGCTTCCCATTTATCTCTTTTGCTCAAGTCTATTTTTGATGCCTTGTCTGATATCCTGAGTGCTACTTCTGCCTTTTTGATTTGAACTGAAAGATGACAGATTTTGCTCCAGTCCCTTATTTTAAACATGTGAATCCTAGTGTTATAGATTTTTTTTTTCTGTAAATAGTATAATGTTGAATTCTTTTTTTCCCCTTTGCTATTCTGTGATCATCTTCCATTTTATAAGTGAGTTCTTCCCATTCACATTCACAGCTTTCTAATTGGTCTTCCCACCTCAAGTCTCTACTCCAATCCCTCTTTCACACAACTGCCAAAGTGATTTTTTTCCTAGTATATGTCTAACCATAACATTCTCCCTAATAAATTAACTCCAGAGGCTACTCATTACCTACAGGATTAAATGTGACTTCCTTTGTTTGGCTTTTAAATCTCTTTACGACATGGCTCCTTCCTACGTCTCCAGTCTTAAACTTTTCTCTCATGAATTCACAAAACAATTCAGCCATTCTGGCCTACTGGTTCCTCCACATGTTACTTTATCTCCTGCTTCCATGCCTTTGCAATGGCTGTCTTCCATGGCTGGAATGCTCTCTCTCTTTACTTCCCCTTAGAATCTCTTGCTTCCTTCATTAAGTTCCCTCCCTCCCCTACTGTCCCACCCCCACCCCAGCTGCTAGAGCCTTGCCCTCTAAGGCAATGGTGTCAAACCAGTGTGGCAGGTACCAGAATAAAATGTTTATCTGGAAATGTTTAACAAAATAAAAATAAAAAAGACAATACAACCTAGATAATGGTAATTTGTGGTTTTCTAAGCCAATATGCAGTCTGTAGGGATCCTTTTTCATTTGAGTTTGACATGGCTACTCTAAGGTAACAAGCTCTACCTATTCTCTATGTATCTTGTAAGTACCTAGACATATATTATCTGTCTAAACTTCTTGCTGGGGTTGCCTATTTTTGTATTTCTTTGTATCCCCAGCACTTAGCACCATGGCTGACACATCTCTGAATTTAATGAATGCTTGTTGATTGATTGACTCTGAGGGTTTCATTTGTGTTTGCTGACAGTTAGTTTCCAGCAGAAACAATTTTATATTGTGGGAAAACATGTGCCATCTTTTTCTGTTTCTTTTGTCCAATCTCTAGTCACATGAAGGATACTAAAACCCCTAAAATACCAGTAATCTCTACCAAAGAGAGAACCCCCTTCAGCACATTAAATTGACTCAGTTAATTCAAACATCCTCACCACAACAAATGAGAAAGTGGATGAACTATGGGCCACTAAGAATTTCAAAATGCTTTAAAAAACAACTTCTATCAAGAAAAATGCCAGGATGCAGGATAACCAACCACCTTGTTAATGAATGAGGATTTTTTAAAAATAATATTTTACACAGCTTCTTTAAAAAAAATCAAGTAGTATTGAATGGTTAAGTTTTTTAAGGGACTTCTTGTCGTTAAAAGACCAATTTTTAGTATTCTTGCTATCATTGTAGCAAAGGCACTTTTAAAAAATGTACAGAAGTAGCATATTCAGTTAATCAAACAGTACAATTGATTCTTCATTATGTTGTGTTCAATGCTGAGAAACACTTGGGCTTCTTACCCTTAAGCATCGGCTTTGGGGTTTTGCAAGCTTAGGGTGAGTTTAATTAAAGTCGAGGGAGAAAACCAATTAAGCAGTGAGAATTGCTGGCATCTCTCACGTACTCTAAAGACAAAAATGCCACTGAGGATATGATGATTCCATAATCTCTGTATAAATACCACTGTCGACTTCAGCAGTTCTTGTGGGCCAGGTGTTCTGAACACTTAGAATACCAGCGAGTTTGGGATGTTCCAATTTAAACAACAGTGTATCATTTTCTCCAGCTTGAAATCTCTTCAGGTAGGAGGAGGTTGGAAAGGAGAAAGTCATCAATATAAAAAGGGACTATATTTTAAGCCTTCAGAAACATCTATATTAAAATGCCAGCCTTCAATGAACCATTTGCTTAGAGATTCCAAACATATTTGAGCTCCTTTGGAAAGGACGTTAACATTTCCCTTGGTCGCCATGGCAGAAGTTCTATAGGCACCAATCAACGAAGTTCATGCCAGATCACTGTGGTCGAGACTCTGAATGCAGTGTTAATACTGTTCCATAGCACTATTGTACAGTACCAAACATTGGGGTAGAAAAGACAAAAGTGCTTCTTTATGGCTTGTCAATCAATCAGGCAGCCACAGAAATACAACTACTGCTACCATTTTAGTGCAGACCTAGGGTGGGTGATGGTGGCTGCAGGGGCAATGTAACTGACACAACATTGAGATTCAATGAAATGTGGCTTAATTGGATTTATTTGTACATCTCCAGGTTTGTTACAGATATTAACTGTACTGTAGAGCTACTGCTCTAATTGGTGACAAGCATATCAGCTCTCTGGGCAATCGAATACAATAGCAGCGAATGCTTTGTGCTCCGTAGTGACCCCAGATGGAGCCTCCAAGCTAGTGAGGTCAGTTGATTTCGCCCACGAGGGTTCTTGTGGATGTTCTTTTGGAAAAAGCAGATCATTTATGTAGCATGCTCAGGAAAACATAACTGTCTTCTATCCTATTATTTATAAGAGCAGTTATGACTCTTGGGTTAATAGCTGATAAATCTCAGTCTTATAGAACTTTTTCATATTTATAGTCTGCAACAAGTAGGAGTTGTCCTTAGATAGAAGTTAGCAAATCCTTTTCATTATTCTTCAAATCTTATAATAAAGTGGTGAGACTGAACAGGCAAGGGGCTGAATTTAGCTACAGCCTCTGTAACAGGTTTGAATGGCTACCTTAGTGTCTTTGGTCTGCACCAGTAGTCTGGGGACTTCGTGGTTTTAATAAATGATTCAGACAGGTCGATCATGCATAAAGCCATATGTCTTTATGATGATGAGTTTTAATTCAAATGAAGGAAGGCCCAAGGAATAAAAGGAGGCACCCATGAGTGGGAGAATGAGAGAAAGGACAAAGGAAAGAAACAACCACAGAAGTCACAGAGACACTGAGCATGATGATTTCCAGGTGGAGAGTAGGGGGAGGGGGAGGGGAGTCACCAGCATCTACTAGAGAAGGTATTTCTAGTAATGTCCTAGAACTAAGTGTGCCCAGTATTACCAAGTTCCTGTAGTTTCTCTATGTGCACAATGTCTGAAGTGCTGTAACAACATGAGAAATTTCTGAGGCATTTGAAAGTCATAGGTTTTATGAGGAAGAGGAAGTTTCTTTCTTTTTTTTTTTTGGTGGTGACATATGACTTTATTTCACTCTACCCTGCTTTATACATCCTCTTATCTAGTAAGGATAGCTTTTTCCTCATAATATATCCTATGCTCTCCCTCTTCATACTGTCACTGCTTTGCAATGCTCTATGCTTAAGACATTCTTCACCTTCCTGTCTTTTTTTTTAATTTTTTATTTAATCTATTTATTTAACATATTTAGTTTTCAGCATTGGTTTTCACAAGAGTTTGAATTACAAATTATCTCCCCATTCCTACCCTCCCGCCCCACTCCAAGATGACGTATATTCTGGTTGCCCTGTTCCCCAGTCAGCCCTCCCTTCTGTCACCCCACTCCCCTCCCATCCCCTTTTCCCTTCCCCTCTTGCAGGGCAAGCTAAATTTCTACTCCCTGTTGCCCATGTATCTTATTTTCTAGTTGCACGCAAAAAACTATTTTTTTTTGTTTTTGAAAGTCAGTTTTTTAAAAACTTTGGGTTCCAAATTCTCCCCCCTCCTCCCTTCCCACCCACCCTCCCCAAGAAGTCAAGCAATTCAACATAGGCCACATGTGTATCATTATGTATAACCCTTCCACAATACTCATGTTGCGAAAGACTAAGGGAGAAAATTCAATAAAGGGGGATGGGCTGGGAAGGAGCAAAATATAACGAAGTTTCTTTCTTAAGAACATCTGCATGGTCTCCTGTCCCTGATGTCAGGTATTGGATAAGGGAGACCTGAGACACCTGGAAATAAGTCAAGAAAGCAAGCATGGGAGGAATAAAATTTTCTAGCCAAAGAAAAGAGTGGCAAGTTCAAAGCAGAGACAGCCTGCAACAATGAAGCCTTATGGGTATCTAAGTGAGGCCCCCCCAAACAGATGGGTTTTTTGGACTGCGGCACTGATAAAACACATAAATCATTTGTTGAAAAAATGAGTTCTATTATTAGTTGTTAAAATGAGGTCAGGTTCCTGAGTTACCAAAACTGGTGTAAGAGGCATCATTAAAGACATATAGCACTGAAAAAGGAGAGAGGATCACATGATCAGCAAGATGGAAGAATTTGTGCTTCCTGTAACCCTCAGCAAACTTTCTAGTTCAACTGATACTTGGAAAAGAATCCCTGTTGCTCGATATCCCCAATAAGCGATTATCCAGCCTCCTTTTGAAGCCCTCCAAAGTGGCACCCACTGCTTCCTGAGCTTGCGCATGGGTAACAATGCATCCTACACCATGCCCTAGTGGTAACTCGCTATTAACACCACCATCTGACTGAAAATGCCAAGGACATCAATATTATTGTTACCTCAGCGACTCCAGGTAGACTCTGGTGTCTGAGGGGTGAACATCATCCATGACCTGAGCCATGCATGTGACTCTCCTGCCTTCTTTTTCCATTGAATTGCCTACCCCCAGTCCTTCCAGAGCCCAGGCAGAGCAAAGTGCCAAATTACCACCAAGGGAATTCTTAGGTCAATGAATGTGCTTGCTGTAGGCTTAGCATCCCAAAATCGAATAATCTCAGCACTGGGTTAGAGGGGAGAGATTCATTAGTGCCAGCTACTGTACTAGCAAAGAGAAGCAACTTCGATAAATGAACATCGCCCCAGAATTAGTGCATTTACCAGCCAAGTCCCAACCCAGCTAAAATACTTTAGAAGGAACTGTGCCAATAACCTAATGCCTTTAGATGGCTGATTTTCATATGAAAGCACTTACAAATAAAATTAGAATGCCAATTTACCCCAATATACCTCCCTCAGACAATGCTGCTAATTCATACTGGGTCACAAATCAATGAAATTCAGAGTTAACTATGACACAAAGTGTATTCCCTGGAAAGCTGGGCTAAGCTTTAATAAGGGTTTGGAGGAAATTTTTCTCCATAGGAAAAAGAGCAAACAGAAAAGGGTACATACCAACCAGGAGGCAGGATAGAGGCTTCAGAGTGGAGGGCAAGACATTTATTTCAATTCAAAGAATATTTGAGGTCTGTGGCATGCCTCTTAAGGGTCTTGGGAGTGAGAATTCTCATTTGGTTCTTGGATGAGCCACAGAATTTCTGCCAGATCCTTACTAAAGTTCTTTGGCTTTTCAGGGCCTAGTTTTGTCCTTCTTGTAGGTTAGTCACTGTGAATAAAACACTTATGTACAAGAATAAGAATACCCTAAGGATGCAATGTGTCAGGGTAAGGAAAGGCCCATCTGGAAACTCCCTACACCAATAGAAACCACAACCTACCTATGACTCAATAAATAAGTTCTAGGGGATTTCTATGGTGAGATCAAAAGGTCATTGATTTAGAGCTGGGAGAAATCTTAGAAGCCATTGGGTCTAAATCCCTCACTTAAAGACGAGAAAACTGAGGCACAGAGAGGTTAAGGGACATGCCCAGGGTCACACAGTTAGTGAAGGCCAGAGGCAAAATTTGAACTCAGATATTTCGGACTACAGGACCAGTATAGCGTTGACTAACTCAGGCAATATCTGTTTCCTTTTATTACTATTTTTAACTTCTCTGTTTCATTCAATCATAATTATAATGGTTGAATGGGGGAGGGGATTTGACCCCATTAAGAACTATCTTGAAAAATTATACTTGATGTCATTATCCTGGGAGTTTCTAGACTATTGATGAGTAATCCTTAAAATTTGCTGCAAAATTGACATTCATGAGAGAGAGAGACAGAGAGAGAGAGAGATCAAAGCACTTATTAAATACTGGGAAAAACAAATACAACTTTCCCCCATCCCAGATATTCCCTACCCTCAAGGACTTTATATTCTAATGGGAGAAGAAAATATATAAAGGAAGCTGGAAAGTAGGGAAGGGGTAAAGAGAGGATAAGGCAAAGTGGAAAAGTCCTGAGAGTCAGCAACAAAGCCAAGAGGCTCTGAAGGCCTGGGCTTTTCATCAAATAGTAGTCCTAGGCTGGAACTCAGCAATCAGAAGAGGTATCAAAGATGCAGATGGATCGTCACAGTTAGAAGGCTGGTGACATGGAGGCGGATGAGGCTGGGAAGACAGGAGAAGAGCCAAGAGGGAAGAATGAAGTTAAGGGTTATTAGTGAAATCTGGTAGCAAAAGTCTGATGAGTTATAATGAAAAATCATAACCCCAGAGAACTGTTGAGGGAGACATATGATTCATCTTAGTAGACGGTTGGGGAAATGGAGGAAAAACTCTATTAAGCTGTCAGATGCATTGTGTTGATTGGCTTTCTTTAAATGTTTTTGTTACAAAGGGAAATTGCAAGAAGCTGGCAGCATTTGAGAACCTAGAGGAACCCAGAAGCTCACAAACATCCTTCTAAAATTCTGAAAGTGCATGAGAATTATGGACAAAAAAGAAACTAAAAGGGAATTAGCTATTAATGCTCCATCTAGTCCAGAGCTTCAGAAAGAGTTAGAATCCTGCCAAGATAAGCTAAGATAGGTAGAAGGCAGAATGCAAACTGTAACACAGAGGGCCAGAGCAGCCCCCATCCCAGAGTGACCCAAGGGCCCCATCTGTGTCAGGAGACAATAACCTAGCACCGCTCAGGAGCCACATATGCAGCAGGACACAAGGCCAGACCAGCACATGCTTGACCTAGCATCCATTTTGCCAGTGCCTAACCAGCTCCTGCTCAACCCAGCATCCCGACAGCTGGGGCCAAACCACAGCAGAAGGTGAGGCCAGACAGTTACTATAGAAAGTGGGACCTAGTCTTTGTCCCCAAACTCAAGATCAAGCAGGATCTCCCCATACCTTCCAAGAGTCTGAGAGAGGAATCTGACCTAAATATAATATACCAGTCCAGAAACTTAGGCTGGAAATAGGAGTAAACAAGAAAAAAATAGAACGATAAAATATCTTAGAATGAGAGAAGCCCAAGGAATAAACCTCAAAATGAAAGTAACTCTACAGTAAGTCCAGAAAGATCTTCAGAGAAAAGAATGCTCTGATCACCAGGACTATAAAGGTACCTGGAGGGAAGGAAACAAAAGATACAAAATGTGATATCTAGTGAAGAAAAAATGGAAAAGAGAATTAATACCTTACAACACTCAGAGGGAAACATAATCAGAAATTAACAACTACAAAGAAAGTACTGATATAAAATGAAAATGTTGAAGAAATCAACCAATCAATAAACATTTCTTGCATGCCTATTATGTCCCAGGCACTGTGCACTGGGGATCCAAAAAGAAGCAAAAAACAGTCCCTGCCCTCAAGGAGTTTACAATCTAATGGAGGTTACAACATGGAAACAATTATATACAAAGCAAGCTACGGACAGGATAAATTGGAAATAACCAACAGAGGGAAGGCAAAGGAGAACCAAGACAGAACAGGATCAATCTTGAAAACCTAGAGAAGAGAGTGTGACCATGCAGGGAGAGTGATCAACAGTGTCAAATGCTACAAAAAGGTTTATAAGGATGAGGAGAGAGAGAGAGAGAGAGAGAGAGAGAGAGAGAGAGAGAGAGAGAGAGAGAGAGACAGAGAGAGAGAGAGAGACAGAGAGAGACAGAGAGAGAGACAGAGATACAAAGAGATAGACACACACACAGAGTGAGAGAGTACAATATGTTGAAGAATATAGGACAAGATGGGAAAAGATGAGATAGGATCAAGGACACATGTAAAGAGAAGGGCCACCATTTCATGTGAATCTTAAAGGAAATAATGCAAACAAGTGAGTCAGAGGTAAGCCTAGTAGTACCGGGTCTCACATTATACTACAATACAATATTCAACAAAATAATTTAGTAATGGTTAAAAATCACTGTAAAAGGCTGGGTACACAACATGTAGAAGCAAGCACAGTACTCAGAAATTAGGTATAGACTAAAATTTCACTCTGTATGCAAAGAAAAGCTCCAAATAGATAGATGACTTAGATACAAAGGGTGACATTATAAACAAATTGGAAGAAGAAAAAAAAAATTATTACCTTTTCGGCTTATAGATAGGGTAAAAGTTCATGATGAAACAAATGATGGAGACAATCAGAAGATCAAATGAACATTTTGATCACATAAAATTGAAAAGATTTTGTACAAATAAAACTAATATAGATTAAATTAGAAGGGAAATAGGTAACTAGGAATAATGTTTGTAATAAATTTATCTACTAAAGTTTCATATCTAAGATATATAAGTAAATGGCTCAAATTTATAAGATCAAGAGTCAGTACTCAATAGATAAATGGTCAAATCATAAGAATAGTGAGGTTTCAAAGGAAGACTTCCAGATTATCAGTAGCCATATGAAAAATTCTATAAATCATAAATAATTAGGGAAATGTAAGAGGTTCTACATGATATCCATGAGATTATCAAAGATTTCAAAAAAAGGACTGCAGAACCCACAAAATAGCAGAGGAAAGCAGGGATCCAGCCCAGGACAGCCTGGATGGTCGCTGGATGAGGTCTATTACGCACAGAGTGGAGGTGAGCTGAGCTCAGTGTGGGAGGCAGCAGGACCAGCCAGACCAGGAGCCAGGCAGAACAGGCCCTAGCACCCTGAATCAGTGAGCTGTGGCAGTCACCAGACTTCTCAACCCACAAACACCAAAGACAACAGTGAAGGTTAGTGGGAAAAGCTGTGGGGGACAGAGTTTGCAGTTCGGCCACTGCCTCAGGGGCAGCGGGGGAGGTGCAGCTACAAAACTACAGCTGCAGTTACTTCCGGCCACAGGCCCATGTGGTAGGAGGAATTAAGTGGCGGATCAGAGCAGGAGTGAAGAGCCTGCCGAAGACTTGCATCAGGTCCGGTTTGGTGGTTCTTAAGGAAGGAGGAGTGCTGGGGTGGCAGAGCTGGCTATATAGAAATAGCTCTGAAATCAATGGCGCATCCCCTCAAGCTTGGAACAAAGTACTTTTTGCTCTACAAGCAGTCATCCCCCGACGAAAAACTCAAGGGTCAAGTAAGCTGGCTGGGAACATGATCAAGGCAGCGAAAACACACCCAGATTCAGTCTCAAACTTTGGAATCTTTCTTTGGAGACAAAGAAGACCAAAACATATTGCCTTAAGAAGTCAACAAATGCAAGAGCCTACATCAAAAGCCTCCAAGAAAAACATGAACTGGTCTCAGGCCATGGAAAAGCTCAAAAAGGACTTGAAAAAACAAGTTAGATACGTAGAGGAAAAATTGGGAAGAGAAATGAGAATGATGCAAGAAAACCATGAAAAACAACTCAATCACTTGCTAAAGGAGACCCAAAAAATACTGAAAAAAATATTGAAGAAAACGACACTTTACAAAATAGACTAACTCAAACGGCAAAAGAGCTCCAAAAAGCCAATGAGGAGAAGAATGCCTTGAAAGGCAGAATTACCCAAATGGAAAAGGAGGTCCAAAAGACCACTGAAGAAAATACTACCTTAAAAATTAGATTGGAGCAAGTGGAAGCTAGTGACTTGATGAGAAATCAAGATATTATGAAACAGAACAAAAGGAATGAAAAAATGGAAGACAATGTAAAATATCTCATTGGAAAAACCACTGACCTGGAAAATAGATCCAGGAGAGATATTTTAAAAATTATTGGACTACCTGAAAGCCATGATCAAAAAAAGAGCCTAGATATCATCTTTCAAGAAATTATGACGGAGAATTACCCTGATATTCTAGAGCCAGAGGGTATAATAGAAATTGAAAGAATCCACAGATCGCCTCCTCAAATAAATCCCAAAAAGAAAACTCCTAGGAACATTGTCGCCAAATTCCAGAGCTCCCAGATCAAGGAGAAAATACTGCAAGCAGCCAGAAAGAAATAATTTGAATATTGTGGAAAAACAATCAGGATAACACAGGATCTGGCAGCTTCTACATTAAGGGACTGAAGGGCTTGGAATACGATATTCCAGAGGTCAATGGTGCTAGGATTAAAACCAAGAATCACCTACCCAGCAAAATTGAGTATCATGCTCCAAGGCAAAATATGGATTTTCAATAAAATAGAGGACTTTCATGCTTTCTCAGCGAAAAGACCAGAGCTGAATAGAAAATTTGACTTTCAAACACAACCATCAAGAGAAGCATGAAAAGGTAAACAAGAAAGAGAAATCATAAGGGACTTACTAAAGTTGAACTGTTTTGTTTACATTCCTACATAGAAAGATGAGGTGTATGATTCATGAGACCTCAATATCATAGTAGCTGAAAGGAATATGCATATACATATACATATATATATATATATATATATATATATATGTGTGTGTGTGTGTGTGTGTGTGTGTGTGTGTGTGTATACATATACATATATGTGTGCTATGTATGTATATATGTAGGTATATATATACATATACATACATATATACACACACACACACACACACACACACACAAAGGGCACAGGGTGAGTTGAATATGAAGGGATGATATCTAAAAAAATAAAATCAACTTAAGGGATAAGAAAGGAATATATTGAAAGAGGGAGAAAGGAAGAGATAGAATGGGGTAAATTATTTCGCATAAAAGTGGCAAGAAAAAGTGGTTCTGTAGGAAGGGAAGAGGGGGCAGGTGAGGGGGAACGAGTAAATCTTGCTCTCATTGGATTTGACCTGCGGAAGGAATACCATACACACTCAATTGGGTATCTTACCCCACAGGAAAGAAGGAGGAAGAAGATAAAAAAGGGAGGATGATAGAAGGGAGGGCAGACCTGGGGAGGAGGTAATCAAAAACAAACACTTTCGAAAAGGGACAGGGTCAAGGGAGAAAATTCAATAAAAGGGATAGGTTAGGAAGGAGCAAAACATAGTTAATCTTTCACAACATGGGTATTGTGGAAGGGTTTTACATAATGATATGCGTGTTGGCCTTCTTAGGGAGGGTGGGTAGGGAGGGAAGAGGGGAGAGAATTTGGAACTCAAAGTTTTAAAAACAGATGTTCAAAAACAAAAAAAAAGTTTTTGCATGCAGCTAAGAAATAAGATACACAGGCAGTGGGGCGTAGAAATTTATCTTGCCCTACAAGAGAAGAAGGGAAAGGGGGATGGGAGGGGAGTGGGGTGACAGATGGGAGGGCTGACTGGGGAATGCGGCAACCAGAATATACACCATCTTGGAGCGGGGGGAGGGTAGAAATGGGGAAAAAATTTTTAATTCAAACTTTTGTGAAAATCAACGCTGAAAATTAAATATATTAAATAAATTTTAAAAAATGATTATAAAAAAAGATTTCAAAAAAAGGAAGATGGCAATTGTTTGAAGATGTATGGGAAAACAGGCACATGATTGTACTGTTGCTAGAGATATGAAGTGTTCCAACAGAAAATAATTTGGAATTGTACTCCAAAAGTTAATAAAATGAATTCTCTTTGATCAAGCTATACCACTTCTATGCCAATGATTGAAAGAGTTCAAAGGAAAAGGAAAAGAATCTAAATGCATAAAAATATCTAGAGCAGATCTTTCTTTTTGGCAGCAAAGGATTGGAAATTAAGGTGGGTACCCACCCATTTGGAGAATGGCTAAACAAATTATGGCTTTGGAATGTAACTAAATGTTACTGTTCCAGAATGGCAATACAGATGGCATCAGAGAAACCTGGGAAGATGTATATGAACTGATACAAGTTAAAGCGAGCAGAACCTGGAACAAATTTATACAATAACAACAACATTATAAAAAGCCAGCATTGAAAGACTTTGGAACTTTGATCAAAGCAATGATAAACCACAAAGCCAGAGGACTGATTATGGAGCATGCTACCCACCTCTTGACAGAGTAGTGGTAGACTCAAGATACAGAACAAAACAAACATTTTTAGACATAGTCATTTTGGGATTTTTTATGTAATTAATTTATTTTTAGTTTTCAACATTCGCTTCTATAAGATTTTGAGTTTCTTCCCCTCCTTTCCCTCCCCTCTTCCCCAAGACAGCATACAATCTGATGTAGGCTATACTTATACATTCATGTTAAACATATTTTCACATTAGTCATGATGTAAAGAAGAATTAGAACTAATGGAAGGAAACATGAGAAAGAAGAAACAAAACAACAAAAGAAAAGGAGAGCAAATAGTATGCTTCCATTTGCATTTAGATTCCAAAGTTCTTCTTCTGGATATGGATAGCATTTTCCATTGTGGGTCTTTTGAAGTTGTCTTAGATCCTTGTATTGCTGAGAAGAACTAAGTCTATCAAAATCAGTCATTGCACAATGTGGCCGTTACTGTGTTCTCCTGGTTGTGCTCATTTCACTGAGCATCAGTTCATATAAGTATTCCCAGGTTTTTCTGAAGTCTGCCTGCTCATCATTTCTTCTAGCACAATAGTATTCCATTACATTCATATACCAGAATTTGTTTAGCTATTCCCCAAATGATAAGCATCCCCTCAGTTTCTAATTCTTCACCACCACAAAAAGAGCTGCTATTTTGGTACATGTGGGCTCTCTTCCCATTTTTTAACCCCTTTGGGATACAGACCTAGAAGTGGGTATGCACAGTTTTATAGCCCTTTGGGCATTCTAGACTTACTATGAGAACTATGAGCTACCAGAACTGTGCACACAAAACAATGCTACCGAGACAGTAAAACCTGTGGTGAGAGTCTCCTTAGATGCTGGGGGGCCAATGCCTCTGAACCATGGGGATTGTCCACAATAACTCCTCCACTCCTGGGTGAGCTACTTGGGGGGTGCTGGTGTTGGTGCTTGCCTGCTCCACCACCCTGGGGCTTATGGTCTCTCCACAGTTTGCTGAGGTGGAGCTTGCTGGGCTGTCTCCTGTCCTGTACTGCTCCACCTCAGAGTGAGAGGGGCCTTTCCCCTTAGTCCTCTAAGCTTCCTGGGCTACACGACTGCCGCACTGTTTCAACAATCTGGCTGGCAGCTTCTGTGGGGGTGAAAGACCAACACAAGTCCAACAGCAAGAATGCTGCCAAAGCCCAGGTTCTTTTGATCTGCTTTACTAAGGAAAGCAATGTTAAGGGGTTGACAAGCTTACTTTAATTCAGCATACAAATACCACTCACTTAGTTCAGGGGAAAAAGCCAGCACCCTGAACTTCAGTGCAAAATACAAACAAATTACAGACATCAACAGACAGACCAAATACAATTCATAGTTACCAACATCTGAGTTCGGCCCAGGGGTTCATAACAAGGGTTGGCCCAGAGTCACGCGCGCTACCATGGCTGTGGATAAGAGCTCTGAAAAAGAGAAAGCCAACCCCTGGTTTTATATCTTTTTCAGGGTCAAGGGTGAATCACACATGCGACTCACCCATGTGACCTAGAATCGTCACAGAGACTCACCCATGTGACCTAGAATCGTCACAAAGAGGTGACTTAAACCCACGTGGTCTAAAAGCCTCTGATGTCCCAAACATGTCATTCAAACTCATGTGTAAACTAGGCTCTCCCCTGAGGCAAGGAGGTCACCAAGGACTCTCAATCTAATCAAGGAAACAAAGGCCAAACTCTTCAAGGGCGTTTGGTTGAACTGAGTGCTAAGAGCCCATTTTGCTTACCAACACATGCACCTGGTCTTTCTGCTGGTTCAGCTGTTCCAGGGTTTTTCCTGGGGCAAAATTTTCTGAGTTTTCAGAGGTCTATAAGGGACAGTGAGTGTGATTTACTTCTTACTCCAACATCTTGGCTCCCAGAAGTCGGGACTTTGTTTTGCCTGCCTATATATACTTGTTACAAGGGCTCAAAAAAAGTTAATGGCTTTTAATGTTACTCACACCGTGAAGTTTGTAACTGATTGAAAGAGGGAGAAACTACGTTTAAATACAAGACCTGGGGTATCACTGACTATAAAAGATAAAGAGTCTTCCTTAACATAACAAATAAAGTCAAAGCTTAAACAAAGAATAATTGATAACATCTGGATTTAGTTTTGAAGGTACAAGTTTATATCTAAATTTTTATATTTATTTAGCTCTCTCCAAGTTAAATGTCATTTCATTATACATTTTTCTTAGTGAGTGAATTATTACTATTACTATTACTATTAGAAAAAGTTATAGTTTATAGGAAAAAAGCCGAGAAGCTAGATAATGTGCTATCTTAAATACCCATGCTTCTTGCATATAATGTTGGGCCTAGATTTCGCATTGGTTAATTTTGCTGTACTGTTATTTGTTCATTTTTATTATAAAGTATAGCTCTCTGAGAAGCGGCCAAGAGAGTGATACATGGGGAAATAAAGGTGATGTAAACACAAAAGATGTCGATAGAATATTTTAATTATCTATGCCTTGGAAAAAGATGAACCATTTGGCCTGTATGAACAATTTCAAGGTAGTACCATTTGCCTTGTGGCAATAATACAAAGTACTATCTAGGAGGAAATAATCAACACCCACAGGGCTAGTTTTATGAAATCAAGCCTATTTAAAGCTATTTTGAACATCACCGTTTCACTTGTAGACTGGATGTAGAGTGAAAAGACATTTGGGTTTCAAAACCAGCCTCTGATTCTGACCATGATCATAGGCTAGTTTCTTAAGTTGTCTGAGCCTTGATTTATTCATCTTTAAAATGGAGATAAAATTGCACCTACTGCACAAAATGAAGATCCAATATAATCATAAGCACTTGGCACACCTTAAAGTGCTACTATGTAAAAATATTGATTTAGTATTTTTATTTCCCCCAATTACATGTTAAAACATTTTTTAACATTTTTCTTTAAATCGAGTTCTAAATTCTCTCCCTCCCTACCTCTCCCTTGGAGAAGGCAAGTAATTTAATATAGGTTACACATATGTAGTCATATAAAATATATCTACATATTAGTCGTGTCAGAAAATGAAACACAGACAAAAAACTCAAGAAAAATAAAGTAGAAAAGTACACTTCAATCTGTATTCAGACTCCATCAGTTCTTTCTCTGGGGATGGACGGCATTTTTGATCATAACTCCTTCAGAGTTATCTTGGATCATTGTGTTGCTGAGAATAGCTAAGTCATTCACAGTTAACCATCTTACAATGGTCATTTACTGCTGTGCCTTCAGTACCTAATCTATTCCACTGATCCTCATTCTGTTTCTTAGCCAGCACCAAGTAGTTTTGATGATTGCCATTTTATGATATAGTTTTAGATCTGGTACAGCTAGACCAGATTTTAGCATTTTTTTCATTAATTCCCTGGATATTTCTGACCTTTTGTTCTTCCAGATGAATTTTGTTATTATTCTTTCTAGCTCTATAAAGGAATTTTTGATAGTTTGGTATGTCACTGAATTAGTAAACAAATGCATTGATTTAACACCTGATATTCAGATAGCTCTGCAGAGAAATAGACACCTTCACTGTGTATAGAAAGAATGCATATAATTAGCAAGACTCATTGCTTTAATAATTAGCAAAAAGTATAAAAGGTCAATCCAGATGAAATTAAAAATAAAACTATTAAAAATGAAAACCAGTAAATACTGATATATATGTGTGTATATCATCTATACACACACTCTCACACACACACACACACACACACAGCACAGCACAGCTGGAATCCACAGCTTTCAAGTTAAAAACAAAGCAAAGCATGGGGCAGAGCCAAAGTGGCTGCTGGAAAGCAGGGACTTGCTTAAGCTCTCTCCCAAATCCCTCCAAACACCCATAAAAATGACTCTGAACAAATTCTAGAGCTGCAAAACCCACAAAATACCAGAGGGAAGCAGGTCTCCAGCCCAGGACAGCCTGGATAGTCATGAGGAAGGGTCTATCACATGGTGCTGGGAGGGAAGCGCAGCCCTGCTTGGGCTGCACCAGGATGAACCAGACTGGGAATCAGGTGGAGCAGGCCATAGGGCCATGGATCATTGAGCCGTGGCATTTACCAGACCTCTCAACCCACAAACCCCAAAGACCAGTGAGCATGTTAGTGGGAAAACTGCTGGATCTGGGTGAATGCAGTCTGGCCACAGCCCTGGGCAGGGGGGAGGGGCAGAGGTGGCACGGCAGTGGCAGAGGCAGAAGCAGGAAGCTCCTATGGCTGCTTCCAGAGCTCCAGCATCAGCGGCTTCCAGGGTCCTTGGCTCACATGGTGAGAGAAATCAAGTAGCAGATCAGAGCAGGAGTGCAAGGAGCACTTTGCTGGCACACAGGCAGGTTCTCTTGCTGTGCCCTGCTTGGATCTAGGTTGTGGTCCTGGTTGGTGGTTCTTGAGGAAGGAGGAGTGCTGCTGTGGCAGAGCTGGTTGGGACTGTGGAGTAGAAGTGGCTCTGAAAACAGCAGGGCAACCCCTAAAGCTTGGGACAAAGTACTCTCTACTCTACAAGCAGTCATATCCTGACAAAAAGCTCAAAGGTCAAGTAGTTGGCTGGGAACATGAACAGGCAGTGAAAACAGTCTCAGATTCAGACTCAGACTATAGAATCTTTTTTTTGGTGACAAAGATCAAAACATACAGCCAGAGGAAGTCAACAAAGTCAGAGAGCCTACATCAAAAGCCTCCAAAAATTATGAATTGGTCTCAGGCCATGGAAGAGCTAAAAAAGGATTTGGAAAAGCAAGTAAGAGAAGTAGAGGAAAAATTGGGAAGAGAAATGAGAGTGATGCAAGAAAAGCAAGAAAAACAATTTCACAACTTGCTAAAGGAGACCCAAAAAATAATGAAGAAAATAACACCTTAATAAATAGACTAACCCAAATGGAAAAAGTGCTCCAAAAAGCCAATGAGGAGAAGAATGCCTTGAAAGGCAGAATTAGGCAAATGGAAAAGGAGGTCCAAAAGGCCACTGAAGAAAATAGCACCTTAAAAAACAGATTGGAGGAGGGGGGAGCCAAGATGGCTGCATGAAAACAGCATCTTACTGGAGCTCTCTCACAGGTTCTGTCAGAGTCCTATAAAAAAAGTGAATCTGAGCAGATTTGAGAGAGTTAGAAACTGTGAGCAGTCTGAGTAAGGCAAATTTCCAAGCCAGGAGGGTCCAAAAGGCTGAAGAGATGAATCTGTAGGGTGGGAGAGCACTTGGCGTGCAGAGATGCTCCAGACAGCACCAAAGATGAAGTGGCCATAGAAACCAACGTGTGAGACAGGCTGGAAGAAAGCTGGGTGCCCAAAACCGGTGGAGATCCCCAGGCCTCCCAACACAGGACAGGAGTCTGTGGAAGCCACGAGAGGCAGCAGCACAACGCCACCAGCCAGGAGACATCAACTCCTGATGCTTGCAGCCCAAAGGTATGAAATGCGCATTTTTGAACTTCCAGGAGATATAATGGCCAGGTAAATTGCTCTAATCCCTCCACCCCTGACCCAGAAAATTCCTCGGGAGAAAACGCTGGAATAGAGGAAGCAGAAGTAGGGCTTCAGTGGCTGAGTAGTGGGAGTTTCTGAGTCCCAGAGGGGCAGAGGCAGCAGGGGTCAACACCAGGACAACAGATGTACCCTTGCTTCCCCAGGGGAAGTGCCAGACACCAGCTCAAACAACAAACAGCTGAGAACATTGCTGAAGAGCAACGGTGCTGGATAGCAACCCCAGGGGAAGAGACTTCAGGCAACCAGACCCCTCCCCGACACCTCAGGAAACTGAAGGCTATAATTCGCAAAGCCAGTAACTAGACTCACAATTCCCAGAATAAGAAAGCTGGGACAGAGAGCCCTGAGCCCCCAAAGCAGAAATGTATTGTAAATCCAGGAAAAGACTAACCAACATGAAGAAGAACACAAAAAAACCGAGGAACATCGCTTCTTTTTATGGAGACAGGAATGATCAAAATACCAATTAGGAAGAGGATAGCAATGATACTATATCCACATTTGATACCTCAAAAGGGAATGTGAACTGGTCTCAAGCCCAAAAGCATTACAGGAAGAGCTAAAGGAGGATTTTAAAAACCAAATTAGGGAGGTAAAAGAAAAACTGGAAAAAAATGGAAAAAAAAACACTGACTAAATCAAGTCCTTAAAAAGAAAAGATTGACAAAATGGCTATGGAGATACAGAGTCTAAATAGAGAAAATAACACCCTGAGAGGTACAATCAACCAATTTGAAAAGGAGACTCAAAAGCAAAATGAAGACAGTAACTTATTAAAAATTAGAATTGAGCAAGTGGAAGCTAATGACTCTATAAGGCATCAAGAAGTGGTCAAACAAAATGTAAACAATGAAAAAATAGAAAAAAATGTGAAATATCTGATTGGAAAAAAATAACTGACCTGGAAAACAGATACAAGAGATATAATTTAAGAATTATTGGTCTACTGGAATTCCATGATGAAAAAAGAGCCTTGACAGTATCTTTGAAGAAATTATCAAAGATAACTGCCCAGAGGTTCTAGAACCAGAGGGTAAAATATTCATTGAAAGAATCCACCAATAACCCCCTGAAAGAGATCCCAAACTGAAAACACCAAGAAATATTATAGCCGAATTTCAGAATTACAAAGTCAAGGAGAAAATTCTGCAAGCAGCCAAAAAGAAACAATTCAAATATCATGGAACTACAGTCAGGATTGCACAGGATCTCTCAGCTTCTACGTTAAAAGACAGGAGAAATTGGAATATGATATTCCAAAGGGCAAAGGATCTGTGACTACAACCAAGGATCAATTACCCGGCAAAATTAAGCATCATTTTCCAGGCAAGGAGATGGACATTCAACAAAATAAGGGAATCCAGACCTTCCTGATGAAAAGGCCAGAACTCAATGGAAAATTTGATCTTCAAATACAAAACTCCAGAGAGATATAAAAAGGTAAACAGGGGGAAAACCCCCCACAAACCTTATTAATCAATAAGGGCAAATCATTTACATCTTTATATAGGATTATATCATCTTATGTAGGATATATATGTATATATACACAAATACATATATATGTCAATCTTGAGAATAGTACAGCTAATATGACAATTGAAAGGGATACACATAGACAGTGAATGTCTGTATAAAATAACTGATATAAGGATAAAAAACATAATTAAGAGATGTAAAGGGAGGGTTATGGGAGAAGAGGTAAGGATGTAGTAGAAAAGGGTAAATTACATCAAATGAAGAGGCACGAAAACACATTACAGTAGGGGGAAAGAAGGGAGGGAGAAGAGCAGTATTTGAGCTTTGCTGTCATCTGATATGGTTCAAGAAGGGAATAACACACCCTGATAAGTATAGAAAACTAATTTGTCCTACAGGTAGAAGGAGGGGAAAGGGGGAAAAATGGAGGGGGTAGTCAGGAGGGGGAAGAAGTAGCAAGTAGAAAATGGTAAGATAGGGGAGGGGAATCAAGAGGGAGGGTAAACTGAGGAAGGCAACAGTCAAAAGCAAAACTTGGTTGAGGAGTGGAAGTGGAAAGGCAGAAATAAAAGCATAAATGGGGGGAAATAGGATGGAGAAAGAGACAAAGATAGAAATCATAACTGTGAATGTGAATGGGACGAACTCTCCCATAAAACGGAAGTAGATAGCAGAATGGATTAAAAACCATGATCCTACAATATTCTGTTTACAAGAAATACATTTGAAACAGGGGGACACACACAGGGTAAATGTAAAAGGCTGGAGTAAATATATTGTGCTTCAGCTAAAGTAAAAAAAAAAAAACAGGTGTAGCAATCTTAATCTCAGACAAAGCAAAAGTAAAGCTAGATTTAATTAAAGGAGATGAGGAAGGACACTACATCCTGTTAAAAGGCACCATAAACAATGAAGTAATATCATTGTTTAACATATATGCACCAAGTGGTATGGCATGAAAATTTTTAGAGGAGAGGTTAAGGGAGGTACAGGAAGGAATAGACAGCCAAACTATAATAATGGGAGACCTCAACATCCCCCTTTTTGAACCTGATAAATCTAACCTCAAAATGAATAAGAAGTTAAGGAGGTGAACAGAATTTTAGAAAAAGCAGATATGATAGACCTCTGGAGAAAACTGAATGGGGATAAAAAGGAATATACTTTCTTCTCAGCAGCACATGGCACATACTTAAAAACTGACCATGTGCTAGGGCATAAAAACCTCACAATCCAGTGCAGAAAGGCAGAAGTAGTCAAAGCATCCTTTTCAGATCACAATGCAATAAAAATTATTTGTAATAAATAACCATGGAAAAAATAAGCTAAAAAGTAATTGGAAACTAAATAATATAATTCTAAAGAATGAGTGGGCCAAAGAACAAATCAGAGAAACAACTAATAACTTCATTCAAGATAACGACAATAATTAGACAACATGCCAAAACTTTTGGGATGCAGCAAAAGCAGTTCTTAGGGGAAGTTTTATATCTCTAAATACTTAAATGAATGAAATAGAGAAAAAGAAGATCAATGAATTGGGCATGCAACTGAAAAAGCTAGAAAAAGAACAAATTGAAAATCTCCAACTAAATTCAAACTAGAAATACTGTAAATCAAAAGAGAGATTAATAAAATTGAAACCAAGAAAACTATTGAATTAATAAATAAAACAAAGAGCTGGTTTTATGAAAAAACCAAAAAATTGATAAACATTTGGTCAATTTGATTTCAAAAAAAAGAAAGCAGAAAATCTAATTACCAGTATCAAAAATGAAAAGGGTGAATTCACCTCTAATGAAAAGGAAATCAAAACAATAATTATGAATTATTTTGCCCAATTGTATGCCCATAAATTTGACAACCTTAGAGATATGGATGAGTATATACAAAAACATAAATTACCCAGATTAACAGAAAAGGAAGTAAAATTTATAAATAACCCCATCTCAGAAAAATAAATTGAGCAAGCCATCAACGAACTCCCTAGACTAGGACTATAGTCTATAGACTATAGATTTTATGGACCATTTGGGAAAATAAGTGAAGAAGGAGTCCTACCAAATTTTTTTATGACACAAATATGGTACTAATACCCAAACCAGGAAGAGTCAAAACAGAGAAAAAAATTATAGACCAATTTCCCTAATGAATATTGATGCAAAAATTATAAATAAAATATTAGCAAAAATATTGCAGCAACTTATCACCAGAATAATACACTATGACCAGGTAGGATTTATTCCAGGAATGCAAGGGGGGTTCAATATTAGGAAAAACTATCAGCATTATTGAATATATCAACAACAAAAGTAGTAGAAACCATATGATCATCTCAAAAGATGCAGAAAAAGCCTTTGACAAAATACAATACCCATTCCTATTAAAAATATTAGAAAGCATAGGAATAAATGGAGCCTTCCTTAAAATTATAAATAGCATCTACCTAAAACGATCAAGAAGCATTATTTGTAATGGGGATAAGCTAGATGCATTCCCAATAAGATCGGGGGTGTAACAAGGATGTCCATTATCAATCCTACTATTCAATTTGGTACTAGAAAGTTTAGCTGTAGCAATGAGAGAAGAAAAACAAATTGAAGGAATTAGAATAGGCCAAGAAGAAACTAAATTATCACTTTTTGTAGATGATATGATGATTTACTTAGAGAATCCTAGAGAATCAAGTAAAAAACTACTTGAAATAATAAACAACTTTAGCAAAGTTGCAAGATATAAAATAAACCCACATGAATCCTTGGCATTCCTATACATTTCTAACAAAGCCCAACAGCAAGAGATAGAAAGAGAAATTCCATTCAAAGTTACTTGGCAGTCTATCTGCCAAGACAAAACCAGGGACTATATAAACATAATTATAAAACAGTTTACACATGAATAAATTCAGATCTGAATAAATTGAAAAATATCAGTTGCTCATAGTTAGGCTGAGCCAATATAATAAAAATGACAATTTTACCTAAATTAATCTATCTATTCAGTGCCATACCAATTTAACTACGAAAAAATTATTTTACAGAGCTGCATAAAATAATAACAAAATTCATCTGGAGGAAAAAGAGGTCTAGAACATCTAGGATATTAATGAAAAGTAATGCTAAGGAAGGTGGCCTAGCCATGCCAGATATTACACTGTATTATAGAGCAGCAGTCATCAAAACTACCTGGTACTGGCTAAGAAAAAGAGTCATGGATCAGTGGAATAGGATAGGAATACAAGATGGAGAAGTCAACAACTATAGCAATCTACTCTTTGATAAACCCAAAGAGACCAGCTTCTGGGCTAACAATTCAGTATTTCACAAAAACTGTTGGGAAAATTAGAAAATGGTAGGGCAGAAACTGGGCATAGACCAATATCTTACACCATATACCAAAATAAAGTCAAAATGGGTTCATGATTTAGGAATAAAGGCTGATACTAGAAGCAGTTTGGGAGAGCAAGGAGTAGTTTACCTATCGTATTTGTGGAAAAGAAAAGAAATCATTAACCAAGAAGAGATATAGAGCATTACAAAATACAAAATGGATAATTTTGTTTATGCTGAACTGAAAAAGTTTTGTGTAAACAAAGCGAATGCAAAAAAGATTAGGAGGGAAGCAGAAAACTGGGAGAAAATCTTAACAAGTAGTGTCTCTGATAAAGGCCTCATTTCTAAAATATACCGGGATAGTGAGCCAAATTTATGGGAATACAAGTCATTCCCCAATTGAGAAATGGTCAAAGGATATGAACAGGTAGTTTTCAGAGGAAGAAATTAAAGATATCTATAGGCATATGTAAAAATGCTCGAAATCACTACTGATTAGAGAAATGCAAATCAAAACAACTCTTAGGTACCACATCTCTCCTGTCAGATTGGCTAAAAATGACAAAACAGGAAAAAGATAAATGCTGGAGAGGATGTGGGAAAATTGGAACACTGTTACATTGCTGGTAGAGTTGTGAACTGATCCAGCCATTCTGGAGAGCAATTTGGAACTATGCCCAAAGGGCTATAAAAATGTTCATATCCTTTGACCCAGCAATACCACTTCTAGGGCTGTATCCCAAAGAGATCACACAAGTGGGAAAAGGACCCATATGTACAAGGATATTTATAGCGGCTCTTTTTGTAGTAGCTAAGAATTGGAAATGAAGGGGATGCCCATCAATTGGGGAATGGCTGAACAAGCTGTGGTGTATGAAGGTAATGGATTACTATTGTGCTATAAGAAATGGGGATGATATGGACTTCATAACGACCTGGAAAAACCTACACGACATATTGCTGATTGAGTGGAGCAGAGCCAGGAGAACAGTATACACAACCACAGATATATGCATGCTGTGAGGACTAACCCTGATAGACTTGGCTCTTCTGAGCTACACAAGTTGCAAAGACAACTCCAAAGGACTCATGATGGAGAGAGCTATCTACATCCAGAGAAAGAACTATGAAGTATGAATGCAGATTGAGGCACACTTTATGCTTGCCTTTTTTTCTCTCTCTTTTGTTTTTGTTTTTGGGGTTTTTTTGGTTCTGTTTCTTCTTTTTCATGATTCATTCCATTGGTCATAATTCTTCTCCACTACTTGACTAGTGTGTAAATTGGTTCAAGGCGAAGTTATATGTGGAAGATATATCGGATTCCATGCTGTCTCGGTGATGGAGGGGGGAAGGGAGGTAAGAAAATCTGGAACTCAAAATTATGTAGAACAAAGTGTTGTAAACTAAAAATGAAAAAAAAATTACAAAAATTAGATTGGAGCAAGTGGAAGCTAGTGACTTTATGAGAAATCAAGATATTATAAAACAGAACCAAAGAAATGAAAAATGGGAGACAATGTGAGATATCTCATTGGAAAAACCACTGACCTGGAAAATAGATCCAGGAGAGATATTTTAAAAATTACTGGACTACCTGAAAGCCATGATCAAAAAAAGAGCCTAGAAAACATCTTTCAAGAAACTATCAAGAAAAATTGCCCTGATATTCTAGAGCCAGAGGATAAAATAGAAATTGAAAGAATCCACAGATTGCCTCCTGAAAAAGATCCCAAAAAGAAAACTCCTAGGAACATTGTCGCCAAATTCCAGAGCTCCCAGATCAAGGAGAAAATACTGCAAGCAGCCAGAAAGAAACAATTTGAGTATTATGGAAAAACAATTAGGATAACGCAGGATCTAGCAGCTTAAGGGATCAAAGGGAATATGATATTCTGGAGGTCAAAGGAGCTAGGATTGAAACCAAGAATCACCTACCCAGCAAAACTGAGTATCATGCTCCAAGGCAAAATATGGATTTTCAATAAAATAGAGGACTTTCAAGCTTTCTCAATGAAAAGACCAGAGCTGAATAGAAAATCTGACTTTCAAATACAAGAATCAAGAGAAGCATGAAAAGGTAAACAAGAAAGAGAATTCATAAGGGACTTACTAAAGTTGAACTGTTTTTTCACATTCCTACATGGAAAGATGATGTGTGTAATTCATGAGACCTATCTCAGTATATAGACAGAGGGAATAGGGTGAGTTGAATTTGAAGGGATGATATATTAAAAAATAAAATAAAATTAAGGGATGAAAGAGGAATATATTGAGAGAGGGAGAAAGGGAGGGATAGAATGAAGTAAATTGTCTCACATAAAAGTGGCAAGAAAAGCAGTTCTGTTGGAAGGGAAGAGGGGGCAGGTGAGGTGGAATGAATGAATCTTATTGTCACCGCATTTGACTTGAGGAGGGAATAACGTGCATAGTCAAATGGGTATCTTATCCCACAGGAAAGTAGGGATAAGGGGATAAGTGACAGAAGGGAGGGGAGATCAGAGGAGGAGGTAATCAAAAGGAAACACTTTTGAAAAGCGACAGGGTCAAGGGTGAAAATTGAATAAAGGGGGCCAGGATAGGATGGAAGGAAATATAGTTAGTCTTTCATTACTTGATAATTGTGTGTTTTGCATAATGATACATGTGTGGCCTATCTTGAATTGCTTGCCTTCTTCAGGAGGGTGGATGGGAAGGGAAGAGAGGAGAGAATTTGGGACTCAAAATTTTAAAGGCAGATGCTCAAAAAAATTTGTTTTTGCATGCAACTTGAAATGCATAGAAATCTATCCTGCCCTACAAGAAAGTAAGGAGAAACTGGATGGGGGGAGGGGTGACAGAAGGGAGGGCTGACTGCGGAATGGGGCAGTCACAATATATGCCATCTTGGATTTGGGCGGAGGGTAGAAATGGGGAGAAAATTTGTAACTCAAAATCTTGTAGAAATCAATGTTGAAAATTAAAATATTAAATAATTAAATATGAAAAAAAGCAAAGCAAGCAGCCAAGAAGAAAGACATCAAGCATACAGGAACTATAACCAGCAACTGCTATAAAGACAAGGAAATTTTAGAATATGCCAAAAGGCAAATGAAAAAGCCCTGAAACCAAAAATAACTAATCCTCACAAACTGAGTAATAATCCTAAATGAGAAAATGGGTCTTTAATAGATTATAAGCATTACTGTTGAGAAAATAAGAGCTGGGTAGAATTTTAGAAATATAAACACAGAAGATAAGAAAAATGTTGAAAGCAAAGACACAGAAACAAAACAGATTGTTCCATGGGGAACAGCTGTTTAATATGTTAATATTTTATTGCTCTGGAAAAATGATGAATATTACCAATTCAGAGAGAGACTTTTCTGAACTAATTCAGGGTGAAGTGAGCAGAACCGGGAGAACAATTTACAGAATGACTACAATATTAATCTGAGGGAACACAACTTTGAAAGATCTTGGAACTCTGACCAAAGTAGAGACCAATCATGATTTCAAACACTGAGTATGAATTGTACCTCTCACATTTTGGCAGAGAGGGGCTGGAATGGAAGTCAGAAACGCGCACATGTTCTCAGACATAGCCAATGTGTTGATCTATTTTGTTTGCTCACATATATTTGTTGCAAGGGAGGGTTTCTAATAGGAAAGAGGGAAATGAGTTAGTAGGTAATGATAGACACACACAAAAAGAGCATCAATAAAACATGTTTTAATGTGAAGAATAAAAAAGTGAAATATGAATGTATATGTAGAGCCTATGTCAGATTGCATACCGTCTTGGGAAGGGGGGAGGGAAGGGAGGTAAAGAAAATCTAAATCTCAAAAGCTTGTGGAACTCAATGTTGAAAACTAAAAATAAACTATTTTTTTTAAAAAGTGAAGAGGATACAAATACAACAACTTGGTTACTACCTTGTTAACATATATTTCTTTAGGATAAAAAAGATATATAAGAGTTCACAATTTCTTATACGTTATTCATAGCACCACTGAATTTCAGAGTTAGAAGGAACCTTGGCGATCATCTATCTAGTCCAAGGAATCACCACTATAACACACAGGACAATTAGTTCTCCAACCTCTGACTGAAGAACTCCAAGGAGAAGGAATCCAGCACCTCTCAAGGCTAATCCTTCCAGTTTGGGACAGCTATACTGCTAGGAAGTTTTTCTTTTTTTAATTAAGTTTTTTTATTTTTAGTTTATAACACTCAGTTCTGCATGATTTTGAGGTCCAGATTTTCTTCCCCCCTCCCTCCCCAAGATGGCATGGAATCCAGTACATCTTCTACATATAACTTCACATTGAACTAATTTACACAATCATCAAGTTGTGAAGAAGAATTATGACCAATGGAGTGAATCATGAGAAAGAAGAAATAAAACCAAAAGAAAAACAAAAACAAAAGAGAAAAAAAAAACAAAAGAAAAAAAGAAGGAAAAAGGAGAGCAAATAGTCTGCCTCAATCTGCATTCAGACTCCTCAGTTCTTTCTCTGGATGTAGATAGCTCTCTCCATCACGAGTCCTTTGGAGTTGTCTTTGAACCTTATGTTGCTGAGAAGAGCCAAGTCTATCAAGGTTAGTCATCACAGAATCAATGTATCTGTGGTTGTGTATAATGTTCTCCTAGTTCTGCTCCACATTGTATTGTGTAGGTTTTTTCATGTTATTATGAAGTCTGTATCTTCCCCATTTCTTATAGCAAAATAGTATTCCATTACATTCACATATAACAACTTGTTCAGCCATTCCCCAATTGATGGGCATCTCCTTGATTTCTAGTTCTTTGCTACTACAAAAAGAGCCGCTATAAATATCCTTGTACATATGGGTCCTTTTCCCACTTGTGTGATCTCTTTGGGATACAGCCCTAGAAGTGGTATTGCTGGGTCAAAGGATATGAACATTTTTATAGCCCTTTGGGCATAGTTCCAAATTGCTCTCCAGAATGGCTGGATCAGTTCACAACTCTACCAGCAATGTAACAGTGTTCCAATTTTCCCACATCCTCTCCAGCATTTATCACTGTCCTGTTTTGTCATTTTAGCCAATCTGACAGGAGAGATGTGGTACCTAAGAGTTGTTTTGATTTGCATTTCTCTAATCAGTAGTGATTTCGAGCATTTTTACAAAGGCCTATAGATATCTTTAATTTCTTCCTCTGAAAACTACCTGTTCATATCCTTTGACCATTTCTCAATTGGGGAATGACTTGTATTCCTATAAATTTGGCTCAGTTCCCTGTATAGGAAGTTGTTCTTGACATCAAGTCTAAGTGTATCTCTTTTTAACTCACCTGTCCTCTCCCTTATTGCTCCTGGTTCTGCCTTTTGGAGCAAAACAGAACAAGCTCAATCTCTTCTTCTGCCAACCCGCCCTTCACATACTAACATACCTCACACATGATCATATCCTCTCCACTCCTTGACTCCAAGACTTCTTTTCTAGAGGCTAACCTTGTCTAGTTCCTGTAATCTAATACTCATGGACTTAAGGTCCTTGCATGGTTATGAGCATAATGTCTCAGCAGACTGTGAGCCATAAAGGGCTGTTTCTGCTTTTCTTTGTATCCCCAGCTTTTAGCACAGTATACAGAATATGTTTAGTGTTTAATACATGCCTGTCGACTTGATCATCTTGGTTGGTCTCCTCTGTCTACTCTGGAATTTATCAATATCCTTCAGCTGCAGTGGCCAGAACTGAACACGATATTCCAAATGAGGTCTGATAAGGGCAGGTGGCAAAAGAATTATCATAGCCTCCCTTGTTCCCTGAAACTAAAAGCCTCTTCAATCTCTGGCCAAGAATATATTAGCTTTATTGGCTACTAATTCACAACAATTCAAACCCTCTGAAGTTTTTTAAATGCTATCTATCCATTTTCCCCCAATCTTACATTTGTAAAGATTTTTATGTAAGTACAAGGTTTTACACTTATTCCTATTGAGATTCATCTTCTTAGATTAAGCCCAGTGCTCTGCTCTGCCAACACCCTTTGGGATCCTTATTGTCATCCAGTATATTAGTGATCATGCCCAGTTCTGTCATCATCCCGTTTGATGAGCATGCCATCTGTCTTGACCCACATCACTGACAAACATGTTAGACAGTCCTCTTCCTCATTCTTCCTTGTATCTTGAAATGTTTGTGTTTGGTGATAGTTACATTCATGATTTAAAAAATATTAAAGGACATACCGGAGTAGGGCAGATATGGGAATATAAGGAAAGGGGCTAGCATGTTGATGCTGTTCAGTTGTTCAGTCATGTCTGACTCTTTGCATCGCCATGGATCATAGTGTGCCAGGCCCTTCTATCCTGCACTGTCTCTCGAAGGCTGCCCAAGTTTATATTTGCCATTTCCATAATACCATATCCATCTCATCCTCGGCCACCCCTTTTTCCTTTGGCCTTCAATTTTTCCCAACATCTGGGTCTTTTCCAATAAGTCCCATCTTCTCATTATGTGGTCAGAGCATTTAGGCTTCTGCTTCAGTATTTGACCTTCTAGGGAATAGTCTGAAGTAATCTCTTTAAGTATTGACTCATTTAATCTCCTTGATATCCAAGGAGTTCTCGAAAGCCTTCTCCAGCACCACAATTTGAAAGCATTGTTTCTGCAGCACTCAGCTTTCCTCACAGTCCAACTCTCACAGCCATGCATCGCTACCGAAAAAAACACAGCTTTGACTCTATGGACCTTTGTTGGCAAGATAATGTGTCTGCTTTTTAATATGCCATCCATATTTGTTACAGCTTTCACATCAGTTCTCAAAATTCTGCCTCAGACATTAGGACACCAGGGCCTAAGGTTGGAGGTTTCTCCAGGATGGCAAGGCGGCTGAAAAGGAGGTGGAGAAGTTCAGAGGGTGGAGTCAAGACTGAAGTGCTTGCAGGACTGGGCAGTGGACAAGAAGGCAAAGGAATCTTGACTTTTTTTCTCTTTATAACCTACCTCCCAAACTTCCTGCAAAATAGCACTTTCCAAACTGTAAAGCACCAAGAAAATGACAGCTGTTATTTTATCATTACGTTACTGTTAAGCATCACAGTGGGTGTTTCCCCACAAATAGAAAGCTGACCAGTAACAGCACTGAGTTTCGCTTCTGCTACAGAGTACCATGTGGCTTCCAAAGGCTTCAGCGCGGCATTTAAGGGTCCCTGTAATCTGGTTCTATCATACTTCTCTGGACTTTTATCCTACTCCCCTATTTTACTCCAAACTGTGAAGCTAGCCTTTTTGCTTATAACTCTTTCTCCTCTGCCCTATCTCTTATTCCTGTTAAAATCTGAACCATTTAAACAGTATCAGCACAAATGGCACCTCTGCCATGAAGCTTTCCCTGGTCTCCCAAATTGAAAGCAATTTACATAAAGAAAAGGAAATAGTCATTTTAAATTGACACCTTCTGTTTCTACATCAAAATCGTTTCCAGGCAGATCCACCCACCCACTGACCAGTCCCTTATAAGAAAAACAGTTCAGCAAAACCAACACAGCAAGGACATCTGACACCATATGCAACATTTTATATCCATAGTCTCCAAGGAAAAAAAAGGGAAGTACAGGAAATATTTTTTCTGGTATAAGAGTTTTTTAATCTTTCAATTAATTAGTTACTTAATTATACCATGGATAAGTCACTTTATCTCTTTGGACCTAGTTTCCTCATCAGAGGTAGTTAGGTAGTACAGTAGATAAATTGCTGGGCCTGGAATCAGTAGTCCTGAGGTCAAATTTGGCCTCAGACACTTTCTGGCTGTGTGTCTGTGGGCAGGTCACTTAAACTTTGTTTGTCTCATTTGCCTCAACTGTAAAAGGGGGAAAATAATAGCCCTTACCTCTCAGGATTTTTGTTAGTGTGAAATGAGATAACCATTTGTAAAGTGCTTAGCACAGTGCCTGGCACATAGTATTATTTTCCATATAATGAGTGCTTAATAATTACTTTATTCATTGATTCCTTATCACAGAATTGTTCTGAGGAGCAATTGAGCTAATATGCATAAAGCACCTTGAAAATGTTAAAGCATTAAATAGCATCTGCTATTCTTAAGAGTACTGGGTCTTTTACACAGGCAACATTCTTTTTTATTTTCAGTGATCATTTATGTCTGGGTTGAATTTTCTGACTAGATTATAAGCTTCTGGATGGCAGGTGTTGTCTCTGATTTCATCTTTGCATTTCCCCAGGAGGCCAGCACAGATCTCTATTGTTGTTTTAAAAAAAGTTTCTTAAATTGGAAACATCTGTGAATCTCAAACAATATTCTCAAAACGGGGGATGAGTGTGCACGGAGAAGGAGTTTTGTCAACGTCTATTAAAGTTAAACATCTTTATAGGAATCCCATGAAGCAGAATCAACATGAACAAAATTCCACAAGACTACCAAATCCCTGAGTTTGGCCAAGGGAGTGGATTGTAATTGCCCAAATCAACTACTGCTCTCGATGGTCCACCTAGGAGGTTTTCTGATCAGCTTTTGCTTTGGGGAGGACCAAACTTGTGATTTCTTTGCTGTAGGGAATGCCAAGTGAGGAAACCCCCACTCTCAGCACAGTGGGGCTGCAAGTGCTCTATAACTTGGATTTCTCAAGTTTCCCTGAGGCATGAAAGGCTACTTTGCCCAGGGTCCTACAGTCAGAATATGTCAGAGACAAGACTTAAACCCTGGTTTTCCTGACTCCAAGGTTACCCCTCTGTCCACAGGACCAGAAATACTGTCCTTCATAACTACGCTTTAAGTTTAGAATATTCACAAAGATATGAACCATCAGGAGACTCGGATGAATAATGGCCCTTCAGTTTTCCTTGTATTCATTCAATTCAGGAAGTACTTATTAAGTGCCAATGATGTTCTAGTAACTGTGCTTGGAACTTGGAATATTAAGATAAACATGGAATAGTCCCTGACATTAGGTAGCTTTCATTCTACTAGGGGTTAATAATATATATATATATATATATATATATATATATATATATATATATATATATATATATATACAAGCATATTTACAAATTTAAAAGATATTTGCAGGAAATGCTGAATAATTTCTTGGTTGGCATAAAACAAGGGAGCACTGAGATCAAGACACCAGTCTTAAAGTAATTTACAAAGTAATTTAAAAATAGCTAAAGTGAATGATAATAAATGATGCCAATGTGGTCAAACCAAGGGATCCAGTACTGCCTAACTCTGGCTTGATTTGTAAAATGGTTTGGCTCTTGGAGGTTGGTAGGGAATAAGAAGTTTAAAACTTTCCTTACTCAGGCAATATATCAGCTGCCCAAGTCTTCTCCTCATCAGTCATGCTTGTTGGCCTTTGACTTTGACCAATCTTGGTGACACCGTTATCAATGATACTTCAGAAACATCTGCTCCAAAGCCATTGCTTACTGCCATGGCACACAGGAAATCTAATGGCGCCAAAAAGGAGTGACAGGAGCCCCATTAAAGTGTAGCAATGCTAAGAAATACAAGCTGAGCTCTATGTACTCTCCATTGGAGTCAAACTAGCCTTATACACAGCATGCTGTCTCTTCCCTCCATACCTTTGCATACATTATCTCCTAGATTGAAACACTCTTCTTCCTTATCTCCACTTTATGAGATCTCTAGAATCTCCCACATGATAGCAGTCATGATCCTGATTACTTGTGCGTATGTGTATTTGCGTGTGTGTGTGTGTGTGTGTGTGTGTGTGTGTGTATAATGTACTTATTGTATATATGCTATTTTACCCCAACCAAATAGAAACTCCCTGAGGGTAAAGGTTATTTTGTTTCTGTATTTGTATCACCACATGTTTGTTGAACTGAGTTGTTGAATTTCTATGGCTGAGTCACTTGGAAAGCACTTGGCATAGTTCAGTTAATGAACTACTATGTGTTCTTATAATTTCCCTGGAAGGACTCCTAGCCATTACAACCATTACAGCAAGCAATTTCTGATCATCCATGAACTAAAGTAAGATTAAGGGATGATATCCCTTTGTGGGGCAGGTTAGAAGTTATTCCTATCTGTCTTGGATCAATCAATCAGTATTTATTAAGTACCTACTACGTGCAAGGCACTGTGAGAAATGCCATGAAAACTAAGACAAAATGAAACAATCATTCCTCTCAAGGAGCACACATTCTATCAGGGGAGACAATATAAACATATACAAGAATATACAAATTAGATACAAAATCAATGCAAAGGAATAAGGACACTGGTAGGGGGATCAGGAAAAGTATCATGTAGAAGATGGTATTTGCATTGAGTCTTGAAGACAGTGAAGGATTTCATTAGGTGAGGTCGAGGAAGGAGTAGAAAGGTTTGGAGATGATGGGGGATGACAGGTTATATAAGACGGAGAAAGAGAAGGATAATTGTCATGGATATCCGAGTATGGGAAGGGAAATTATGAAGAGAGAGTCTGGAAATAGGGGTTAGTACCAGGCTGTGAAGGACTTTAACAGCCTGATAGAGGAGTTTATACTTTATCCTAGAGTCAATAAGAAGTCAATGGAGTTTATTGAGTAGGAGGGTAACGTGGTAAGGACTGAACTTAAAAAAATCATTTTGGCAGCTGTATGGAAGATGGATTGGAGTGGGGAGAGACTTGAACCTGGGATTCTAATTAGAAGGCTATCAAAGTAGTCCATGTAATGATGTCCTGAATTAAGGTAGTGGTAGCAGGGAAGAAACCAAGAGATAGGAACAAGCTAAAGATGAGAGAGCTCACGGGGGAAAGTGGGGGGGAGAGGTGAGTGACAAGGCAACCTGATGAAAAAGATGGGATCATGAGCCCATGCAGAAGTGGTGGCCTTGGAGACAATCGCACCATAAAAAGCTATTTTGATGAGAGGGATGCTCAAGATAAAAGCCCGAAAGAAGAGAATGATTCCAAAATATTGACAAGCAAAGGCTTCAAGAATAACATCCTGGCCATAAATTGAACCAGCATTCCTGGAAGAGACTGTACAATGGCACAAGAGGTTTTTTAAGAGTTAAAATGGTTTTTGTTTAATAAATGAAATGAAAGTGCTAGAAGAAAAAGTGGAAAAGAAATGAGAGCCATGGAAGAAAAAAACTGGAAAATGAATCAATAGCTGGGCAGGAGGGGTACAAAAGGTTGCCCAAGCAACAACCTGGAAATTAAAACAGACCAAATAGTAGCTGATGACTCCACGAGACAATAAATGTTAAAATAAATCAAAAGACTGAAAAATAATAGAAGAAAATTTAAGGCATCTCATACCAAAAAGAACTGGCTTGGAAAACAAATCATGAAGAATCTCTGGAAGACCTGGAACTCGTGACCAAAAAAGAGTCTAGATATCATATTGCAAAAAATTATAAAAGAAAATTTGAGAACTAGATGGCAGAGGAGAAAGAAAAAAGAATTCACTGTTCACCTCTCAAAAGAAAAGCCAAAGTGAAAATTCCCAGGAACATTACAGAAAAAACTCAGAGAGAGTAGGTCAAAGAAAAAGTACTGAAAATATCCAGAAAGAAAGAATTCAAGTACCAAGAAGCCACAGTCAGAATCAGACATGATTTAGCAGCCACAACTACAAAAGAGTGTTGAGCTTGACATATGATATTCTAGAAGGCTAAGTACATAGGATTAGGACCAAAAATAAATTATCCAGCAAAACTTAGTACAATCCTACAGGGTAAAATGGAGACCGTTAATGAAAGAGAGACCTTCCAAACATTCATGAAGAAAAGACCAGAGCTTCATAGAAATTTTGAAGTGTAAACATAGGATTAGAGAGGAATGTAAAAAGGTAGACAGGAGTGAATAATCACAAGGGATTAAACAAAGATACATTTTTGACATCCTAATATGGGGAGATGATACATGTGTCTCCTGAACCTTGTCATCTTCAGGAGTCACAGAGGGAATCTAATTAAACAGAGGACCTGATGGTGGTTCTCTTATGTCCTGATTGTATTTAAAGAAGAATGGAAAGGGATGAGGAAGAATACACTAGTGGGGAGACATAGAAAGGATGCAGAAAATTATCTCATATCATTGAGGTACACAAGTAGAAGCCTACACAAACAAGGAGGAAGGGGTGGGGGACAAGTTGACATGCTCCTCACTCTCCTTTGAACTGGTCAAAGGAAGGAAGAATATACAATAGAATTTGAGAGAAGGAATAGCACCTTTGTAAAATGACTCTTCTCAAAATAACTCAACAAAGAGAACCAAACCTTTTTTTCCCAACTGTCACCCATTCATTTCACAGCTCTACCACCATGTTCAATAGTCCAATTTTCCCTGGTCAAATTCCTTGAAAATGATACTTTATTTCAGAAATCTTCCATTCATCTTCAATAAATCTTGAAAATGTGTGTGTGCGTGTGCGTGTGTGTGTGTGTGTGCGTGCGTGTGTGGTGTGTGTGTGTGTGTGTGTGTAGTGTCAAAGGGCAGCTATCTTTCTAGGAAACTGAAGAGCAAAAAGATCGACTTTTTAAAAATTAGAAACATTTGGATAAAGAAGCAAGTAGAGTATGTTACAGTATCTGTTAATAGAAAGGAACTGGGAGGGGGAAGCTGAAGAAAGAGTAGGCCTTTTCTTGGAAATTCCCTGGTTCTTTAGAGTGGTAGGTACAATTGATAGCTTGAGCCCAAGTCTCTTGATATGCCTGTAGAGGTAATGGCCCTGCTTGATCCTCCCTTCTTTGCCCCAGCTCAGTCCTCCATTCACTGATTGCTTCCTTGCCACTGATTCCTTCCAGTTTCCCTCTTACAGTTCCCCATTCCTCCCTCTCCACTGCCAGACATTGGAATCCCTGGGTTCTGAACTGGCTTCCTATTTTATACAAAATCCCACAGGACATACCCAATGTGTGGTGTCATTTCATTTCATTCCATGACTTCCAGCTTCTAATTTGGTCAAGGACTTTTCACATCCAGTTAAAATGCCTTCTATTGATTAATTCACTAGAGATGTTTAGGCCTTGTTCATATGTAGTTTACCTCTCATGGATTCAATTGAGCAGTGTGGTCTCTCTAATTATTGAAGTAGGGATATGGGACATACTTCTTATCCCCAGATGAGGAAAGGGAGATTTGGAAAGAACATATGATTCGAGGTCACAGATTAGATAGTAGCAGAACTGGGAACCAAAGCCAGGGTCCTCCATTCCAAAAGCAATCCTTTTTCCTTAATTTTCCCTGAAGAAAAAAATGCACATAGGAGTGAGGCATTGAACTTGATTCTATCTCCTATTTTACAATCTAGCCTGCAATTCCCTTTTTATAGTCAGACCTCTTGGCTACTGGCTCCTAATAATGCCACTATCTGGAAATGGAAAATCACATGGACTTTCCCCGATCTGAGCGAAGGAGTCCCCCTCATTTTACCTCATTTGAACTACAAATAGCTTTTTGAAGGCTGGAGCATGCTGAATCAGCAATCAAAACAATGATAGTGTTAGAAAGCACGTGGCAAAAGTACAGCACCAAGTAAAAGTGAACACTCAGCAAGCCTGTCCCTGCTATTGTGTGGCCCACTTGGGCCCGACAGACACAGAGAGGAATCCTGTGCTTTGGACTGTAGCTCTTTCCCTGGTACTAGACAAGATGGTGCATTAGATCTTCTAGGGCTCTGAAAGAACTAGCACATTTGTGTTTGAGCAGGTATCTTGAGAAATACCTTCCCTATTCACCCTTGACCTCTGTCTCTACTTGAGGACTCCATTGCTTGGTTTCAACAATCCCCAGCTATCTAAATGGGCTGCATTAAACCACCACCTCCCCACACACTTTGTAATAGAATGAGAAGGTCCCCATGATTTGACTGCAGGTTTTTTGGGAATTTGTAGTCATGTCAGCATTTTCATTTAAACAAGTGGCTTTAAAGAAAAGGACAGAAAGAAAGAAATAGGGAGGGAACATCATAAGCAAGTTGGCAGTAGGGAAGGAGATAGGAGTGGGGGAAACATCCGTGACTAGCTCAGCTCTTTCATTTTTGAGCCTAGTAATCTTGAGGCCATTTTCCTCCTCTCTATGTGACTTATCAGTTTAAGAATTCTATACATTTTTATAAGGGTCCGATTCCAGGGCCACGTCGAAGAGATTTGGGACTGACCAGACAGCTGCTAGAGTGTATACATGTGGCACTCACTGATAGGGCTTGCCAGTCAAAATAAATATTCTTTAGCATCACTAAGGCTCTAGCAAGCTATTTGTCTCTTTCAAGTCATTTAATTAAAAAGGAAGCCCATTTCAAAGTGGGGCATTATTAAAATGGATCAGGGGCTTTCTGGGAGCAATACTTTCTGATGAGGCTGCATCTTCATACTGTGCCATGGATGTTACCCCAAGGCTTGTGCTTTGGCAAATCCTGCCTTTGTGGCATTAAGTACAATGTTCTGATAAACAGTTTCAGTGGATACAAAGAGAAAGTCAGTGGGATGCTGTCCCACAGTAGGATTTTTTAAAAGTATATAATAAGATTCATAACTTGAATGGGTTGGACTGTGTGTGAGAAACTGGCTTGTGTATTCGATGACCCCCAAGCTCCCTGCCTGAAACAAAATCCCATTTTTTCCAAAATAGCAATATCCTCCCAGTGGGGTTACATGGCTACAAATGATATAACATCTCAATCTATGAAAGATCAAAATTGTGGGCCAATCAAAGCTCCATAGAGAAATGTTGGTGGGTAAAAATAGGCTGCAGCAGTGACATCGATGGCTTTTGCCATCAAACATGCACATGTTTGATCGGGCTGCCTTCCTAGAAGAAAATGCAAAATATGCAACTTGAGAATATTTCTGAAATTAGAACAACCTTCATTTGTTAAAGTCCTATAATCAAAGCAAACCTCCTAAACAGCCTTGGGAACAGAAGTTCACGCAGAAGCACAATTTATCATTTGCTTACTGTCTTTCCTTTCTCTGAGAATTACTTTATTATAGTAATAATTCACCCATAGAAAAACACAAACCTCAAGTCACCTTCATAAAGTGCCGAGCACACACAGAATTATACCCACTTTACTGATAAGCAAGCTGAGGATGAGAAAGGTTAGAGTTTGGATTCCAGCTAGTCTTCTGTCTGGCCCCACTGTTCTTTCTGCTATATTAAAATAACCCTTCTTTCTCTTTAGCCAAAACATATACACAAGTTCTTACGAAAAGATGTATATAATAGGAAAGGTTCTGACCTGCATCGATAGAGTCTCCTTGCCTCTCCTATACTCCATAAAGGTCTAGTACTTATCCATATCCCCACATGACATTCACCTGCCTGCACATCACATATCTATAGCTCGATACTCCAAGGACTCATGGCTGTGTCAATGTAGACTTCATCAGGAATGCAGTCCACAATTCCTCTTTGACTTGGTAGATAGTCCTTCCGTGTTCGTGTTCTTGCAACAAAAAGAAACTAAAATCCAAAGAAATAAACTCTATGGTCAGCCTAGTTATGAGCTTCCCCAACCTTAGCTGGGCCACTCCTTGGATAACAAGCATACACCCTGGATTGCTCTATGTTTCTAAAAATAGTATTTTTTTTCTGAGATCAAAGTGCTGGGTAAACTCTCCTCATTGTTCCCCATGAGAAATGTGTTTTCCATTTTAGAGATGAAGAAACAAAGGCATCAAAAACTACATTAGCCTGGGCTCACCAAGTCAGTGAAGAATTCAAAACAAGACCCGAGGTCTCTGCAAACTGGGCCTAGTGTTCTGTACAGTAGATGAGGCCTATCCCACCATCTCTCTTTATGAGAATTAGAAACATCAGTCAGAACGATTAAATGAATACAAGAACCGAGAGCACACTGTTAGCTGTGTTCTCTACCTCCTGCAAGAGTAAAAGTATCATTTCCAAACTTGCATATACTAGTAGATGCTTAGGAACATGAGGCTATCATTTCAAATGGGATTTTTTTAAAAAAGCTTGGGTTTCATTACGCAAAGGAAAATCCTGAATTCTGTCCAGTTACAAAGACAGAAGTTGTAAATAAATAATTTATCATTTCCCAAACTCAAATCATTGAGCAGTATATATGAAGTCACTGTTACGTAGGACCATAACTAGAATGGGGCAGCATTTAAAGCATGTTGAAAGAACTTACATTGTTTAGCATGACAGAAACAATAGAGCTATGTTTCCAGCAACTCAACTCAGGCAGTTTATGATACTTTCCCAAGAACAAAAATTCTGAATTATGGCATTTCTGTGTATTATTAAAATTATGGTTATAATTATTACATATATCACAAGGACGTGACATGGTTGAATACTCTACTGGACAATTTACAAGACCCATAACTATACAGTATTCACACATGATGAAGTGGTCAGAAAAATCTTCTGCTAATAAGTGAGGCAGGAGCCACGGTCTATGGATAATGTGCACATGCTCAGCTCTCTCAGATTTAATGTCTTTGCCAAACTAAAAAGTATCCACTATGGTTGGCTTTGGTTATCTCACTTCAAATCATCCTGTGATCAAGCAAGAAAATGAAGTTGATGGAATAGGCTGGGTGGGGTAGGGAGGGGAACCAGTGATAACTTAAAAACAACAACAAAAACCCCAAATGAAAAAACCACAAACGTTCATGAGTCATAGACCCAGAGCTTCTGTTCCCCACCCCTAGCTTCAAAGAGAAGAGTCTATCAGAATCCAGCTATCTCTTTTGTCAATAATTTTGCTTCAGAAGTGAGATGACTGATTCAGATGCAGTATCAAAATATCAAGGCCAACACAATCATTTCAAACATTACCTCTGTATTACCTCTAACTATGTATGCAGAGAACACTTACCCTCTGACATTTCCCAGTAATAAATCAGCACCATCTGTCCCTAGGCTCTCCCTCTTCTCTCCTCCTTACACTCTGTTCAAGGGCATCCATCATGTTCCTTCCATTAGTGGCCGCCATAAAGCTGTGTTGTTCTGACACCTGCATATCAGCCAAAGTTATACTCCCAGGGTGCCAAAATAACTCATCATATTGTCATGATCACCAGCCCCTTCTTTCCATTGAAAAGCATTTTGGATTTCTGGAGAAAAATGGTCCAACATAAATTTAAGTTATCATTATCGGTCACATTTTTCCTTGAGAAGAAACCAGTGTCAGCTTCTGTTCTACTGTGATTGGACAGTGATTTCCAGCCAAGGCTGCTGGGTATGACAGCACTGGAAGAGGAGACTCTCTTCAAATATTCCGATTGACTCCAGATCATCTCTACACAGACTGTGTCCAGACCAGGTAGTTATACTATTCAGCTTGCTTCTTCCTGGTCTTAGTTAGCTCTAAGAATGTTTACTGCTCAGCTTTGATTCATAGGGATAGTCATACACAGAGGTATAAGAGAAAGCCCCCTATGAGGTACAATTTGCCTAGTATTGAAAGGCCTTTCTCACTCAAAATTTCTCCCTTCCCCCCAAATGAGCTTTCCTGAAATTCTAGCATTAATCACTACTTTGGAGTAAGAAATCGAAGGCCCATGCTGAGACACTTGTTACCTAGAAAAGGTGACACATTAACCTACTATCAGCCAAAAATATCTAAGCTCAAATTAGCATAGCAGCTTCAATTACCAGTCTTGTAAACAGATAATTGAGATAATGAAGTACAGGAAGTGGAAAAATGGGGTATCAGGAAATATCCATAGGATATTGCCTGAAAGTCGTGATCTAGGTGGGGGCAGTGTGGTGTGGTACCCTGAACAGCATAAGGGTCCTAGGTACCTGGTGGGGAAAGAAAGGAAGGAGAAGTACAGAAAAGGGATTAGAGGGGGTTGCTATTTCTCCCTCTAAGATTCTTTGCCCTTTACTAAAAGATAAAGAGGTCTCCCTTTATATTGCCAAAGCTCTAAGTCATGTGTGTGTGGGTGTGGGGGAGGTTAATGAATATTTCTTTAATTGAGCTAAAGTGATATGAATTATTCAATGTTTGGGGTTTTTCTTGCCCACAAGAACATTTATGTTGAAGGAAATGAACATTACAACCAGACGGATTCTTCTGAAATGTTGGTTCCTAAAAATTACAGCAATCTTTCAGATGTATGTGGCTCTGGCATTGGCTAAGCTTTGAATGGCCAGCCCACTCACCTATCCCCACTTCCATCTATTCTTGGCTGCTGGGCTTCCTGCAGGGAGCAGTCTCATCTAGCCACAGACGCTGGGACCAATACTGACCTCTTGGCAACTGCTCCTTGGCTCATCATTGACAGACTCTGGCTGCTGACCTTGCTTTAATGTCCAAACCTTATCACAGAGTCAAAGACCCTCTTGACTAGAAGAGAACTTAGAGGGTTTCTAATCCAATCTGCACCTGGCAAGAACTTACTCCTCACAATTCCAGATACCTCAATCCTTTTGCTTTAATCTCCCTGGTGAGGGAGAAATCTACTTTTTAAGGCAGCTACTAGCTATTTCTATTTTTTGGCTAGCTCTATCTCAAGGTCTTTGAGAGACCCAGAGGGAATCCTTTCAAAGTTAGTTTATAGAACTGTCTGAGCATGAGATTTCTTACTAATATCAAACACTTAGCCCCCAATCCTTGGACACAAGGAAAAGACAGCATGGCCTAATTCCCCAGTAACCAGGATACCTGCCTTGTTGCCTAGATGCCAGTGACTAGACCCATGCTTTGTCCAGTTCCTGAAGATGCACAAATTTAGAGAATCCACCCCAAAAGTTCACAAGGACTATTTGTGCCCAACCTTGGTAGAACATTCCGAGTATTTGTATTTGTATTGTATTGTATTTGTCTGATCAGCCACAGTCAGACACACTGAAACTTGACTCTAGCATAGTGATGTCATTTTGGTTCTCTTTGAGAACAAAAGACAACAGCCAACCAACCAAGTTCCCACTTAGTCCATCTTCTCTGTGAATTGGTTCTTGCCTCAGTCCCTTGTCCTCCTCAATGACCGGTACCTCAGCAATGAGATGTCCTTCCTACCATAACCAATTTCATTACTCAGCACTAATTTAACATAAATCAAATAAATGACAGGATTCCCAAATAGATCCAGTCATTGCCCAACTCATATGGGCAGGAAAAGGCACCTTTTGCTAATATTACTCACATCCTGCCTCTCTTGTCTCCTATGAGCTATGGCACTGTGGTTGAGTCATTTTTCAGTCATGTCTGATTCTTGATGACCCCATTTGGAGTTTTCTTGGCAGAGATACTGAAGTGGTTTGCCATTTCCTTCTCCAGCTCATTTTACTGATGAGGAAACTGAGGCAAACAGGGTCACACAGCTAGTAAATGTCTGAGGCCAGATTTGAACTCAGGTCTTCCTGGCCCTTCCTTCCAGGACAAGCACTCTATCCACTGCAGCATCACCTCACTGCCCATGGCTGTGGTGCTATCCAACCTATAGTAAACAAACCCAGACTAGAAAAGGCCAGGAATGGGAGGGAGTTCAGCGGTGACACTTGCATAGCTAGCTCCTTCTTTATTTATCTGATCATTCAGGTGTTTCTAGACACTTATTCTTGGTCTTCCTAAGTCTGGTTGATCCTGCCACCACCCTACCTACCCCATGCCTCACAAATCTATCTCCCATGCTCAAGCTATTGTGAAATGCATATGTGAATCTCAAATATTTGTGTGGGGATATAAAAGGAAGACAATCCTCCTCAGTCTTAGAGTCAAAATCCTTCCCTTCCCTTTCCTTCCTCTTTCCTCCTTGGTTAAGTCATAATTAGGAGTGATTCCATTTCAATTGTCAGCATCACATAATGCAATCATAGACCAAGAAATAAAGGAATGTGAGAGATCATCCATTTTGATTCCTTCATTTTACAAGTGGGGAACCTGGATTTAAGAGAGGTTAATTAACTTGTCCAAGGTTACACAAGGTAGTGAGTGGCAGAGCTGGGATTTGAACCCAGGTTCCACTGATTCCAAATCTAGCCCTCCTTCAATGATATCGTGTGCAATTTATAATTATTAGGACACTAATTATGAAACTTTAGATCATAAACAACATTCTCTTTATTTCTGAACCAGAAAGACCCTTAAAGATCATCTCTCATATGATTCTCCCTCCTACACTCTCCACTTCAGTCAAGTCACACTCTTGACTCCTCTCCATCCACAACAATCCATCTCTCACGTTTGCAAATGTGGCCTCCTCATCTCAACATGCCCCAAACTAAACTCACTATATTTCCACCTAACGTCTCCCTTTCTCCAAACTTCCTGATTTCTGTCAAAAGTGTACTTTCCTTTCAGTGACTCCAGTCCATAAGCATTATGGAATTATGGGAAGCCTGGTTCCTGGCATTATCCAAGACTCTTCTTCACATTGGCAATCAGATGTCAAATCTTGCCATTTCTATCTCCACACCATGCCTTGCATCCATCTCACTCTCTATATTCCCATAGCTGCCAATTTAGCTCAGGTCCTTGTCACTTAGATTACTGAGACTGTCTCCTAAGGCAGCTCGCCCTGACTCAATTCTCTTCCCACTCCATGCCATTCAACGCAGTGCTGCCAAAGTGATTTTCTTTAAATGGAGATCTGACCATGTGACTTTGCTACTCAACTAACTCCAGTGGCCTTCCATTGCTTGTAAACTCCTCTCTTCAGTGTTATATTCCTTCAAGACTGGGCCCCAACCTATCTTTCCAGTCTCCCTGGATATTAGTCCCCCACCCCCAGCACTGTGATCCAGTCAGATTGGCCTCTTCTCTGTTGCTCACATATGACACTCCATCTTCACACCCCCATGCCTTTCCCCATGCTGTCCCACATCCTTGTTATTCATTCTCCCATTCCCTTCACCTCAAAGAGCCCCTTTCTTCATTTAAGATGCAAGTCAGGTACCATCTTCTGCAGGAAGGCTTTCTCATTCCTCTTCCCCCTAACAGCTGGGACCCTCCCTCCCAAATTGCCTTGCATTCAAAGACTTTCTCCCTCATTGGAATGGAAGCACAATGCAAGTAGGAAGCCTTTTATTCTTTGTCCTTGTATTGTCCTTGCACATAGTAGGCACTTGAAAAAATTCTTGCTTGCCTGGCTTCCTTCAAAGTTCTTCTAAGGCATAATCTCTGTTACTGGACCCTTCCTGCTTCTTCACCATGAACCCCCAGCTGTTAGCCCTTTCTCCTTGAGGAAATGACTTGGTAAATACTTTGCATATACTTAAGAGTATTCATGATGGATCCTTCCCCCTCACTCCCACCCCATTAGACTGCAAGTTCCTTAAGGGCAGGCACTGATGTGTGTTATCTCTTTTTCCCTGCTGCCTAGCCACAATGCCTTTCACATCCTTTGTACCTGCTTAAGAATTGCCCTATGAGTTCTTTCCTCTTTCTCCCAGCTTCAGTTCCAAAGGACTCATGATGATAAAATAATATCCAACTCCAGAGAGTGAACCAGTGAACTTGGAGTACACGATAAAGTATAATTTTCTCACTTTCTTTTTCTGCTTTTTTTGTTACAACATGGCAAATATAGAAATATGTTTTGGATGACTTTACAAGTATGGTTGATATATTGCTTGCCTTCTTAGTGAGTGGGGAGGGGTAAGAGAGATGGGGAGAATTTGGAATTCAAAATTTAAAAAGAAAAGAATATTTAAAATTAGTAAATAATATTTTTCTGGAAAAATGAGAAATGCTTGATGAATTGAACAAAATTAAGTTCAACGCTGTCACTTTATAGCTGATGGCCAGAAAGAGGACAAGACTACACTTGAGGTGACGTGGGTAAGAATGAAGACCAAGATAAGAATCTAGAGCTTAATGTGCCTTTATACAAGTTACGGGGAAAAGAATCCCACTCAGTAACAACAAGAGCCATGGGCCAAACCCCCAAGTTTAGAAAAAGGAGCAGACATCAGGACAGAGCACCCCTTTTTCTCTTGTAAATACATTAGTGTCTTAGGAAAAAATAACTTTCTCTTTGAATTTTCCAAGATTATAATATTTTCTTGTATAAAAAAGTGAGCATTAAGAGACCAAGAAATAATAAAATAAGAAGAATGAAAAAATAGAAGTGAATGTGAAACATCTCACAAGAAAAACAACGGATCTGAAGAACAGATCAAGAAGAGAAAACATAAGAATAATTGGACTACATGAAAGCTACAAACAGAAAAAGAATCTGGATACAATAATATAAGAAATAATTAAAGAAAAATGCCCTGAAGTGTTAGGACAAGAGGGGAAAGTAGAAATAGAAAAAAAAATACATCAATCACCACCTGAAAGAGATACTACAAGGAAAACCTACAGGTATACTATAGTCTAGGGCTGTCCAAAATGGGGCCCACAGGCCAAATGCAGCCTGCAGTGCTATTTATGTGGCCCGCCTACAAGCATAGAAATTTACATAAATGCTTTAGTAAATGAGGCCAAGTTGCTGCAGAGCTCTCACTAAAACGGCAAATCAAAATATATTGTCTATTGTTTCAATAAAAACCTAAGGTTGGACAGCCCTGCTATAGTCAAATCCCAAAACTCTCAGCTCAAGGAGAAAATAATATGAGCAACAAGAAAAAAACAATTCAAATATGCTGGAACCACAACTGGAATCACAGAAGACCTAGCAGCAGTGATAATACAAGACTGCAGCTCTTAGAACACTACATATCAAAAAGCAGAAGAACTGAGGTTGCTGACAAAATATCATACCCAGCAAGGTGAAGCATAATCCTGAATGGAAAAAAAGGGCATTCAATGAATTACCAGACTTTTAGGATTTTGTTACAAAAACCTTGAACTTAATAGAAAATTTGCCACACAAGATCCAAGAGAAATATAAGGCACACATCAAAGACTAACTACAAGAGATTCACTAAGGACAGATGCTTTACTTTTTATATGAGGAAATGTAAAACATATGTCTAAGATCGTTACTAGTGATTGGGTAATTTGAAAGAAGGAATAGGTTAGACCTGGGTATGATGTGATTCTAAAAAAAATAAAACTGTTTAGGAAAAGTTAAAAGGAGAAGTTATCTTATACAAATGAGATGTGAGAGGAAGAGCTGACACAGAGGAATTCGATGGGGGAAGAGGGCTGGTAGTTCTGGAACCCTATCCTCATTGGGAATGGATTAAAGAAGAAACTATACATATGTATCTAGAAGGGCATAACAGTCTTCTAAATTAAGAAAGAAATAAAAGGCTAAGGGGATAGGATAAGGGAGGCATTTTTAGAGGCAACCCTACTCACATCAGATCTGGGTTAAAGAGAGAACAATATACACATTTAGAAGGTAATAAAAGTCTTCTAAATTTATAAAGAAATAAGAGGGTGAGGGAACAGGATAAAGGGGGGTATAGAAGGGTGTCTAGATTAATGGGAATGGGATAAAGGAGGAATAACATATATTTAGAAGGCCATAAAAGTCTTCTAAATTCAAATAGAAACAAGAGGATAAGGGAAAAGGGTGGAGGCGAGAGGATAAAGGAGAGATGCTTGGAGGGGATGCGAGTAGGTTAAGTAGGAGGAGGTCAAGTTAGCAGGTAGGAGTAAAGCAGAGCAGTAAGGAGGCATAGGAAATAAGACATACACACAAAAATAAAATAAAAATCAGGAGTGGAATTTATTAGGGAAAAAAGCAGAGGTAATAATCAATCTCAGACAAAGTTAAAGCTGAAATAGATTTAATCAAGAGGAAAATACATTATATGTCAGCTATATTAACCAATATTGTTTTAAACTGTTTAAAATAGCTAGACAGTATAAGGTTGGAATATTGCTGTGGTGTAGGAAATGATGAGTTGGTGAACTTGGAAAAACATGGAAAGACTTGGATTTGTGAAGGAAGAGGTTATCGACTCTCAGAGAAATGGAGGACAAAAAAGCATAGTATGGTTTTACATAGATGCATATGAATGTATATGTCTATATATGAGGATAATTACAGATATCTAAGTATATGTACGTGTAGGTATGTGTATATGTATGTATATATGTTTATGTAGATATAATATGTTTGTATGTGTATATATGTGTGTGTATGTGTGTGTATCCATGCTTAATTGTAGCCTTGTTGGGGGAGGGAGGAGGAAGGGGGATAGGAAGAACAAAGTAAAAAGTGCACAGCAGAGAACAAAAGAAAACTTATAAGGAAGCAAAGATGGACAGCTCTGAACACAATGTGCAGTGTTTATTATATAGGCTTTCTTAAAATGGAAATTTCTTTTGAATCCTCTCTTACATTCTTCTGTGTACATGGAAATGCTTTTTTTTTCTTTTATTACTTTGTATTTAAGTTTCTTTTTCTTTTTGTATTTAAGTTTAAAATATTTTTTTTTAAAAAAGAAAGAAAAGAAAAGAAAAAGAAATAGTGAGCAGGGCATCACAGAGGAGAAATGCCAGGCTCTGCCACCCGAATAGGATGATGTCCTTATAGGAGGCTGATGGAGATGGAAGACATTTTCATTTGGAATTTGACATGTTAGACTTGTCCAGTTTCCACTCTATTTCTGGGAGACAAGTGGGCACAGTAGACAATGTATGGAACATGGATCCCAGGAGATGTGGATTCAAGTCCTATCTCTGACACTTCCTAGCTGAGCAGCCATGGGCAAATCATTTGATCTCTATGGGCCTCAGGCAACTCTCAAAGGCTGTAAGTAATAGATGAGTAATCTAGAAAAGCACTAATGGCATATGCATGATGAAAAAGATTTCTGGAAGACAACAGACTATATCCACTATATATAGATATTTTTAAAATCTGTTAAACATATAACAGCTTTAAGGCCCATACAAGATCACCACATTTGGAATATTCTCTGTGGTTATGACTGCATTCTCTCAGAGAAGATATGATAAAAATTTTTATGAGGTTTGTGGGCAAAATTACAAAATAGAAATGCTTTAAATTATACATGTCTTTTCTTCTTCTTTGGGGGTTTACATGACCATTTTGTCTCATTATGCCTTATTGGTATAAACCCCTGTAGAAAATGTACATTTATTATTAAACACTGCTACCAGAAAGCCCTGGAAGACAAATATCTTATTTGCAATTCCTGCATCACCTTTATTTAACTAACTGTGACAATAGCCTTTATCTTTTCCTAGTCTAGAGAAATGCAATTGCTGTTATCGACATTTTAAAAAAATTAAATTGTTTTTTAAAAGATACTATTCTTGTCTGTCATATCGAATTTCTTCTGCATTATTATCTAAGACCAAGATTATTTTCTTTCAGATGACGAGTATTTATAATTTTATATCTATGCCTACATATGCAGATATATGGATATTTTGTGTGTGGGGAAAAAAACAGGAGATCCTGTAATGTAAGAACTTTTCTCTGTTATGAGCTTATGGTGTTATTAATGCTGTTGTCTTTTGGTTTTGGTTCACAAGTATGATTTCATTTGCATAGAGAACTCCTACTGTAGAAACTCCCTTTGTTCCAACCTATCTCTAACTCAAAGTCTTAGAGAATTGTTTTGGGGGCAAGGAGAGGTTAAATGCTTTTCCCACGTTCACACAGCTATGCCTGGGTGAGGTGTCTTCCTGACTTCAAGGCCAACTCTCTATCCACAATGCCAAATTATCTCTCAGGCTCTAAAATTTGGCAAACAACAGGAAAGAAATCCTTTTGAGTCCATGTGTCGGGAGTACCAAATAATTTGGATTTATGATCCAAAGAGAAGATGAATTGGTCACAGATGAGAGTAAGGGCCAACTTTAAGGCCCTACACAAGCATCCTTTTGATCTCAATCAAAAGTGAGCACAAGGGCCACAGGACATAGGGTGGACCTGTGGCAAGCTTTTGAGAAGACATGAATTGGACTCATTCAAGATTGCCAGGCACGGGTGGGCTGTGATCTACAAGGGTAAACAGAAGATGCACATCGATGAGAGCACAAATCTGTTGGCATGGTTAACTCCTCACTACCAAATATTCAGTTGATAATTAGTCATCCCACAAACAGAAAGACCTCCACAATATTCTGTTAGACAAAGGCAAATGGAGGTATGAAATGGGCTAGCTTTGTGAAGTGAAACTCTAGAAACAGAAAGGATAAAAGTCTCACAATCTTTTTCTATTATCAAATAAAATGAGGTGTGTTTGTTTTTAAACGTTCCTTCACCTTATCAATGCTATTGTCAAAAAGTAGGCATAGTCTCAGGCAGTCTACAGGGGTTTTTGACATTTATGGATTCCATTTTCTCTAAATAGTCTTCTTTTGAATCCAGATTGCATTGAAAGGCTGTCTTTCACAACAGATTTATTTCCCTTTGAAGGGAGAATTTTCCATTTCTCCTGCTTGAATTTTCCTTGTTTGTGCTCCAGAAAGGGAAGATGGTGCCTGGGATCAGTGACGTAGCACTTGCTAACTTGTAAATGAGACATGCCTATAGTAGTCTGTAATTAACGTACTTTCCAACTTGGCTCCCAATACTATTTAGAGTGGCGTACTGATAAACAACTCTTTTGAAAAATTCACAGTCCAACATAACAGCTGAATAAGTCTTTGGATCTTGCGAGCAGATTCTGAGAGTAGGATTAACACCTTTATAAAATGGCTTTTCAGAAAATAACTCAACAAAGAGGACCAAAATTTTTTTTTTCAGCTGACACCCATTCATTTCACAGTTCTGCCACCAGGTTCAATAGTCCAATTTTCCCTGGTCAAATTCCCAGAAAATGGGACTTTATTTCAGAAATCTGTCCATCTTCAATAAATCTTGAAAAATCCACATGTGTGTGTGTGTCTGTGTGTGTGTCTGTGTGTGTGTCTGTGTGTGTGTCTGTGTGTGTGTGTGGAATCAAAGGGGCTGCTATATTTCTAGGAAACTGAAGAGCAAAGAGATTGGCATGTTTTTGTTATAATTCCTTAAACACAGTTTTGAAAAGATGCTGTAATTGTACCATTGCTTTCCCACTTGTGCTATATTTTCCTTCATCTCGCCCTTCTAAGACTTTAAGCCGAAGAGTGCCCAAACCCAAGCTGTCACCTGGGAGTCTCTGGATGAGGCCCCTTTTCCCCATCAGTAAAATGAGCAGATTGGACTAGATGAACTCCAAGCCCCTTCCAGTTTTCACCTTATACCAGCATTTTAAGGAGTCAGGAATGGATTAAAAAAAGACCCTGCATAGCAACAAAGACCAAAACAACAGAACCTAAGATCTGTGTCTGGCAAACAGTGGGGGTCTCTTTGAAATTGAATCCCAAACAACTGCAATTGAACTTTTTAAATCATCATGTGAACTAATGGATCTATTATAAAGTGCTATGGTAATGCAGTGCCGCCCCCCCACCCCCACAGAGATGTGGTGATTCCCAAATGTGCTTGCATACATGAAGCACTTGGCAAAATTTAAAGGGCTACAGAGATGTGAGTGGTGGTGAATGTGTAGAAATTCTGGTATGGAAATGCCCTCCACTGCGGCAGACTAATTGTTTATGGGTAATATAATTTCAGAGTAGAGGTTTTTAAACTGGCTTCTACAGATCCTCCAAAGCAGGGCGTCCAACCTTAGGTTTTTATTGAAACAATAGACGATATATTTTGATTTGCCATTTTAGTGAGAGCTCTGTGGTAGCTTGCCTTCCTTTACTAAAGCATTTATGTAAACTTCTATGCTTGTAGGTGGGCCGCATAAATCGCACTGAGGGCTGCATGCTGCCCGTGGGCCACATTTAGGACAGCCCCGCCCCAAAGGATCTGTGGATAGATCTCATGGGAGTATATAAACTTGGATGGGGAAAAACAAGCTTCCATTTTTATATTCACTAACCTCTAAGTATTTCCTTCAATTGTTTAAATAAATATAATTGTGGGAAGTGGTCTATAAACTTCACCAGACTGCCTACCAAAGAGGTACATAAGTCACAAAAAAGTTTGTGAATCTCTTTGAGAACTGCTTAGAGCATCAAGGGGTAACACAAGAACTGTGTTCCAGAAACAGGTCTTAGACACAGGTCTTCATACTTCTGGCACTATGCCACTGGGTCTCTACCTTTTGTTGTATCCTGGGTCCCTTTGGTCATTTGGTGAAGACTGTGTTCCCCTTCTCAGAATGATGACTTTAAAGAGTTGAAAGAAATGCCAAGTTTCAGCTAGAGGTGAATGAACATAAAGATGTAAATTTTTTCACATCCAAATTTCCATTTCTTCTGCGATCAGTCAGTCCATGGACTTCTGGCTAAGAAAACTTTCTCCATATGTGATCATCTCTCATTGAATTATTGCTCTTACTGTTACCACGACTACTACTACAGCCACCCACCTTTATGGATATATTAGTTTAGGACAGAGATAGCTTAAACCATATAGGCTAATTGGGATTTCCTTTGGTTTTCAAATTGTTTTCCCAGAATATGTTATTTCCTATGAATTCTGCCTCATAAATTGCCCCTCAGAAGTCCATGCTTCCTGGGATTTTCCACTACCATTTTCTTTATTACTATTCTATCCCATATCCCAGAATGTGCTAGGAGTTCTGAAGACATGACTATAACCAAAACAAAAAAGTCAGGTCCATAAAAATAGCTAGTCAGCTATACTCAGCGATAGAGTTTTATCTAATCATGGGAAGATGGGAGAAAACTCTTCCATTAGCTCCCAATACAGTCATGGCCATGTGCCCCCATCATGGCCATGCTCATGTCAGTCAAACATGGCTAAGAGATATTCTGCCAGGACTCAGGTTTGCAGAGTTCTGACATTACAAGCATGTTAACCAGCAAAGCCATTACCAGTTAGTTCTAGCATGTGGGTAAGCATACCAACAATGCCCTAGTGGCAATTCATTAAGGGAGTAGGCAAGGAGAAGTCTGAGGGTACAAAGCCCCAGGACATAAGTTGCCATTGGAGGAGACCCTGAAAACCATGAAGCCAATACCTAGGGAAGCCACCCAAGGGGAACAGAGCAAGATGTGGCTAGGCCAGAGCTGGGTTCACCTGGAGTCAAGCCTAGCAAGTGATGGAAGAGAGAAAAAAGGAAATGCTCCATATGGTACCTTCCTATTTAGCTAATTATTTTTGCTAACTAGGTACTAAAAGCAATTGTTTCAGTCTGTGGAAGGAGTTCAAATGCTGTCAGGATGACTCAAATTACAACACCCTGGGGCAAAGCCCAGAACACCCTGCCCTAGTTCCTTATGGTGCTAATAATCAGGATCCTCTGACTTTATATTTTATTCCTTCAAAAGAACTATGATGTTCTTTTGGAACTATGTGGTTCCTCCAATAATACAATGTAATATAATATAGTATTGTATATGTATGTATATGTATATGTATATTTTATATATATATATATATATATATATATATATATATATATATATATATATATATATATATATATATAATACTAAGACAGAATTCAACCTCTCCAAGATTTAGTAAATTGTGTTTATATGCTGCTGTCCATCCCCTCCCCTCCCCTCCAACCTATCACCTGGTGGCCAGCCTTTAGCCTGTCTAAACTTAGCTAAGCTGGTCTTCAGAGGACAGACACTTAATCTATTGGAAGACTTCAACAGAAGTCCTTTCTAGCTTCTTTCTTTCTAGCTTAGTAGGTCTTCGCAGAACTTGGCTGTGCACACATTGCTTCAAGAAACCAGGGTAATTAATTCCAATACTATGTAAACCGTTTGAAAAAATAGGCAAAAAAGGAGTTCTACTAAATTCCTTCTATGACACAAATATGGTGCTGATACCTAAACCAGGGAGAGTAAAAACAGAGAAAGAAAACTAAGGACCAATTTCCCTAATGAATATTGAGGCAAAAATTTTAAATAAAATCCTAGCAAGGAGATTATAGCAACATATCACAAAGATAATACTTTATGTCTAGGTAGAATTTATACTAGGCTGGTTCAATATAAGGAAAATTAAATTGACCATATCAATAACAAAAAACAACAAAAATCATATAATTATATCAATAGATGCAGAAAAAACCTTTTGATGAAGTATAATATCCATTCCTATTAAAACATTAGAAAACAGCAATAAATGGAGCTTTTCTTAAAATACGTAATAACTATCTAAAACCAAGAGCAAACATTATCTGTAATGGGGATAAATTAGATACCTTCTCAATAAGATCAGGGATGAAGCAAGGAAGACTATAATGACCAGCATTATGCAATACTGTACTAGAAACATTAGTTATAGTAATAAGGAAGAAAAAAAGCAAGAAAATTGAAGCAATAAGAATAGGCAACAAGAAACAAAACTATCACTTTCTCCAGATGATGGTATTCTTAGAAAATACTAGAGAATCAACTAAAAACCTAGTTGAAACAATTAACTTTAGCAAAGTTGCAGGATATAAAATAAACCCACATAAGTCTTCAGCACTTCTATATATTACCAACAAAAACCAGCAGGAAGAGGCAGAAAGAGAAATCCCATTTAAAATAACTACAGACTATATAAAATACATGGAAGGCTAACTGCCAAGACAGACACAGGAACTATATGAACACAATTACAAAACACTCTTCGCACAAATACAGATCTAAACAATTGGAAAAATATTAATTGCTCATGGGTAGGCCAAGCCAACATAATAGAAATGACAATTCTCTCTAAATTAATTTACTTTTTCAGTACCATACTTATCAAACTACCAAAGAATTATTTTATATAGCTAGAAAAAATAATAGCAAAATTCATCTGGAGAAACACAAGGTCCAGAATATCAAGGGGAATCAATGAAAAAAAGTGAAGGAAGGTGGCCTAGAGGTACCAGATCTCAAATTATACTACCTAAAAATATATGTATATAATATTAGTATATACATATATAATATTAGTATATATATTAGCATATATTAATATAAGTAATTATACTACATAAAAACAATTTGGTACTGAAGAATAGAATAGCTGCTCAACAGAAAAGGTCAAGTACATAATATACAGAAGTAAATGACCAAGGGAGCAGAACCAGGAGAACATTGCACACAACCACAGACACATAGCTCCTGCAATGGCTAACTTTGATAGACTTAGCTCTTCTCAACAATGCAAGGTACTAAGACAGCTCCAAAAGACTCATGATGGAAAAGGCTATCCACATCCAGAGAAAGAATTATGGAATCTGAATGCAGATTGAAGCAGACTATTTGCTCCCTCTTTTTTATTTTATTTTTGGTTTTGTTTCATCTTTCTCATGATTCATTTCATTTGTTATAATTCTTCTTTACAATTTGATTATTGGGAAAATAAATTTAATGTGAAGGTATATGTAGAACTTGTATCAAATCATATGCCATCTTGGGGGGAAGGGGGAGGATGGGAGAAAATTTGGAACTCAAAAACTTGTGGAACTGAGTGTTGTAAACTAAAAATAAAATAAACAATATATATCTTTAAAAAAGAAGTAAATGACCCCAATAACTTACCATTAGATAAATCCAAAGATCTCAGATCTTATGACATAAACTCACTATTTGACAAAAACTGTTGGGATAACTGAAAAGAAGTCTGATAGAAACTAGGCATAGACCAACATCTCACACCATTTGCCAGTACATTATTAGACATAAGTGGGAAAATTATAAGCAAATTAGGGAACATGGAAAAACTTACATGTCAGATCCATGGAGAACAGTTTATGACCAAACAAGAGAAAAAGAGGTGTGAGTGGAGCCAAGATGGCAGCTGGAAAGCAGGGACTTGTGTGAGCTCCCCTCCAGGTCCCTCCAAAAACCTATGAAAAATGGGTCTGAACAAATTCTAGAACTGCAGATGCCACAAAATAGCAGAGGGAAGCAAAGATCCAGCCCAGGATAGCCTGGATGGTCACTGGATGAGGTCTATTGCACACAGAGCGGAGGGGAGCAGAGCTCAGTGCAGGTGGCGGCAGGACCAACCAGACCAGGAGTCAGGCGGAACAGGCCCTAGCACCCTGAATCAGTGAGCTGTGGCAGTTACCAGACTTCTCAACCCACAAACACCAAAGACAACAGAGAAGGATAGTGGGAAAAGCTGCGGGGGACAGAGTTCAAGGTTCGGCCACCTCACCAGGGGCAGTGGGGGTGGTGCAGCTACAGCTGTAGTTACTTCCAGCCCCAGGCCCACGTGGTGGGAAGAATTAAGTGGCAGATCAGAGCAGGAGTGCACAGCCTGCTGAAGATTTGCGTCAGGTCTGGGTTGGTGGTTCTTGGGGAAGGAGGAGGGCTGGTGTGGCAGAGCTGGCTGTATAGAAATAGCTCTGAAATCAATGGCACATCCCCTCAAGCTTGGAACAAAGTACTCTTTGCTCTACAAGCAGTCATACCCCAACAAAAAACTGAAGGGTCAAGTAGGTTGGCTGGGAACATGGCCAGGCAGCGAAAATGCAATCAGATTCAGTCTCAGACTCTGAAATCTTTCTTTGATGACAAAGAAGACCAAAACATACAGCCAGAAGAAGTCAATAAAATCAAAGAGCCTACATTAAAAGCCTCCAAGAAAAACATGAACTGGTCTCAGGCCATGGAAAAGCTCAAAAAGGACTTGAAAAAACAAGTTAGACACGTAGAGGAAAAATTGGGAAGAGAAATGAGAATGATGCAAGAAAACCATTGAAAACAAGTCAATGACTTGCTAAAGGAGAGCCCCAAAAATACTGAAAAATACACTGAAGAAAACAACACCTTAAAAAATAGACTAACTCAAATGGCAGAAGAGCTCCAAAAAGCCAATGAGGAGAAGAATGCCTTGAAAGGCAGAATTAGCCAAATGGAAAAGGAGGTCCAAAAGACCATTGAAGAAAATACTACCTTAAAAATTAGACTGGAGCAAGTAGAAGGTAGTGACTTTATGAGAAATCAAGATATTATCAAACAAAACCAAAGGAATGAAAAAGTGGAAGACAATGTGAAATATCTCACTGGAAAAACCACTGACCTGGAAAATAGATCCAGGAGAGATATTTTAAAAATTATTGGACTACCTGAAAGCCATGATCAAAAAAAGAGCCTAGATATCGTTTTTCAAGAAATTATCAAGGAGAACTGCCCTGACATTCTAGAGCCAGAGGGTAAAATAGAAATTGAAAGAATCCACAGATTGCCTCCTGAAAAAGATCCCAAAAAGAAAACTCCTAGGAACATTGTCGCCAAATTCCAGAGCTCCCAGATCAAGGAGAAAATACTGCAAGCAGCCAGAAAGAAACAATTTGAGTATTATGGAAAAACAATTAGCATAGCACAGGATCTAGCAGCTTCCACATTAAGGGACCAAACGGCTTGGAATACGATATTCCAGAGGTCAATGGAGCTAGGATTAAAACCAAGAATCACCTACCCAGAAAAACTGAGCATCATGCTCCAAGGTGAAATGTGGATTTTCAATAAAATAGAGGACTTTCAAGCTTTGTCAGTGAAAAGACCAGAGCTGAATCAAAAATTTGACTTTCAAACACAATAATCAAGAGGAGCATGAAAAGGTAAACAAGAAAGAGAAATCATAAGGGACTTACTAAAGTTGAACTGTTTTGTTTACATTCCTACATGGAAAGATGATGTTTATGATTCATGAGACCTCAGTATCATAGTAGCTGAAAGGAATATGCATATATATATATACATATATATATATATATATATATATACATATATATATATATACATATATATATACACATATTTTTGTGTCTATGTATGTATATATGTAGGTGTGTGTGTATATATATGTATATATATATGTGTGTGTATATATATGTGTGTATATATATGTGTGTGTATATATATATATATATATATATATATATATATATATATATATATATATATATATATATATATATATATAAAGAGGGCACAGGGTGAGTTGAATATGAAGGGATGATATCTAAAAAAATAAAATCAAATTAAGGGATTAGAGAGGAATATATTGAGAGAGGGAGAAAGGAAGAGATAGAATGGGGTAAATTATCTCACATAAAAGTGGGAAGAGAAAGCAGTTCTCTAGGAAGGGAAGAGGGGGCAGGTGAGGAGGAATGAGTAAATCTTGCTCTCATCGGATTTGACCTGAGGAGGAAATAACATATACACTCAATTGGGTATCTTACCCCACAGGAAAGAAGGAGGAAGAAGATAAAAAAGGGGGGATGATAGAAGGGAAGGCAGACAGGGGGAGGAGGTAATCAAAAAACAAACACTTTCAAAAAGGGACAGGGTCAAGGGAGAAAATTCAATAACGGGGAATAGGTTAGGAAGGAGCAAAACATAGTTAATCTTTTACAACATGAGTATTGTGGAAGGGTTTTACATAATGATACATGTGTGGCCTATATTGAATTGCTTGCCTTCTTAGGGAGGGTGGGTGGGGAGGGAAGAGGGAAGATAATTTGGAACTCAGAGTTTTAAAAACAGACGTTCAAAAACAACAACAAAAAAAAGTTTTTGCATGCAACTAGGAAATAAGATACACAGGCAATGGGGAGTAGAAATTCATCTTGCCCTACAAGAGAAGAAGGGAAAGGAGGATGGGAGGGGAGTGGGGTGACAGATGGGAGGGCTGATTGGGGAACAGGGCAACGTGAATATACGCCATCTTGTAGTGGTCAGGAGGGTAGAAATGAGGAGAAAATTTGTAATTCAAACTCTTGTGAAAATCAATGCTGAAAACTAAATATATTAAATAAATTAAATATAAAAAAGAGAAAAAGAGGTTTATGGGTGGTAAAACAGATAATTTTGATTATAAGATTAAAAAGATCTACACAAACAAAAACAAAGTAGCCAAAATTAGAAGAAGAGTAGGAAAGTAGAAAAAAATACATCAAATTTCTGCGACAAAGGTTTCATTTCTCAAATATATATGGAACTGAGTGGAATTTATGAAATAAGAATCATATCCCAATTTGGGCAGGTAAGTAATACAGTTGATAGCGTGCTGGGCCTGAAATCAGGAAGAGTCATGTTCCTGAGTTCAAATTGGCTTCAGGCACTAGCTGTGTGACCTTGAGCAAGTCACTTAACTCTGCCTTAAGTTCCTCATCTGTAAAATGAGCTGGAGAAGGAAATGGCAAACCATCCAGTCTTTTAGCCAACCCCACCATGGGGTCACAAAGAGTCAGACATGTCTGAAAAAATGACTGAAGAGTAACAAATCCCCCAATTGATAAATGGTCAAATGATATGAACAGGAAGTTTTCAGGAAAAAAAAAACTATCAAGTCATATAAAAATGTTCTAAATCACTAATAATTAGAGAAATGCAAATTAAGACAACTCTGAGATACAACCTCACACCCATGAGATTGGCTAACATGACAAAACTGAAAACGACAAATGTTGTAGGAGATGTGGAAAAATTTGGACACAAATGCATTTTTGGCAGAGCTGCGAACTGATCTAACCATCCTGGAGAATAATTTGGAACTATGCTCAGAGGTCTATAAAATTGTGCATATCCTTTGACCCAGTAATACCACACTACTAGATCTATACCCCAAAGAGATCAAAGAGAAAGGAAAAGGACCTAAATGTACAAAAGTATTTATAGCAGCTTTTTTGTGGTGGCAAAGAATAGGAAAGTGAGAGAATGCCCATCAAATGGGGAATGGCTGAACAAATAGTGGTATATGATTGTGATGGAATACTACTGCGCCGTAAGAAATGATGAAGGGGATGGTTTCAGGAAAAAAGACCTGAGAAGACTTAAATGAACTGACTTAAAGTGAAGTGAGCAGAACCTGTAGAACATTGCATAGACTAACAGCAATATTATAACAATAATTGACTGTGCAAGACCTAGCTACTCTGATCACTGCAATGATCCATGACAGTTCCAAAGGACTCACAATAAAAATGCTCTATACTTCCTGAGAGGGAACTGAAAGACTGAGTGTAGTTTGAAACATATTTTTTTATTTATTTTTTCACAACATGGATAATATAGAAACATTTTTCGTGACTTCATATGTATAACGTGTATCATCATATTTCTTGCCTTTTCAATGGGTAGGGGAGGGAAGGAGAGAATTTGGAGCTGAAAATAACAATAAAATGAAAAAGAACCCAAGGTCACTTTTACACAGTTGAGGCATGAGAGGATGACTTTAAGTGCAGAGCTAATATTCATTAGGTAAATCAAAATGTAATTCAAAAATCACAATGCAAGAAAAAATGTTGACTATATACATATCACTGAGGCACACATCAGCCACTCATCTCTTTGATATCTTTGACAAAACTTCCCTTGCCCAGATTTTGGTTGGTATCATTCTGTAGCCAACTACAGAATGAAGAATGTATGAATGAATGTGTACTTCTTCATTGTCTTTGAGTGACTTGTAATTTCATTTCTTTGGAGACTGGTATTCCATACCACACAGTCATACATCACTGATAGAAAGCGATGACATTTAAAAATTGGATCCATCGTTTTGATATCTTAGTGACCCTCATGGGGAATAACAAGTTTTACTAATTTTTCCAGGTGTTGGGTAACATCCCATCTTTCAAATATCTTGAGAATCAGTTTCATGCCATGAAAATGATGTCACTTCCAGCATGGATTTCCTCTGTCTATACTTGATCTAGTCCAGCTTTTGTTTCCTTTGAGTCAATCCTACTTCCTCATGGGAAGGCATATCTTATTCAAGAAAACATAGTCACATTAGGAACTATAAGAACTGGAGAGAAGAAGCGTGCCAGAGCATGCTTTTGTAAAGATCTATGGAGTGACAAACAGCTGAGCCACCGTATCAGAAGCATACTATGGCACACCAGACTAGGATGAGGAAATGGATAAGTGTGCAAATTGTAAAAATTGTAAAGCAAACACAAAGGCATGATAGCACAGTGAGGGGTGACTTCTTCTCTGTCTACATCTATTGCAGCACTGTCCCTGCTACAAGAAGAGAAACTCCCAGATTCATTGTTCTTCCTGAAACTTTTATGCCATCAGTGGTGGATGAAGTGTTAAGTGTTGCTGCTATTCTGGAGAAGATTCTTACCAATAAAGAGGAGTTGGGCACCACATGCACAGGAGACACTCTGTCAGAGAAAGCTTTGAAGAAGCAGAAGGAAAAAGTGCTAGGGAAAGAAATAATCACTCCATCTTAGAGTTTTCAAAAGATAGATCTCCACTTTCTATCAGAAGCTCTTCTTGGGGGAAGAAGAGATGATATTTTTGGCACAGCAAGTCTTAAAGGCTATTTACTAAATTATAGGGAGGTTACAATATACCTCAATAGAGGAAATACACTCATCCTCAAAACTACAGATCTTGTGAAACATCAGGGTCTAGAGGATGGAGAGGCAACATTATGTAGGGGGCTCATTCCATGTGGGAGGAAGGAAAAAATCTGAATTCAAATTCTGCCTAGACATTTATTAGTTGAGCAACCAAGAGCAAATCTCTTTTGCCCTCTCAGTTTCTTAGGTTTCTAATATGTAAAATAAGAATTAACCAAGCAGGTTTTCACAAGGCAGAGAAGCTTACATATGAGAATGGCACTAGTTTCTTTATTAGTGTTCAGAGAAAGAGCTTAGCCACACTCACATATAATCACAGTGTCTGTGAGAAGATGTTTTGATTTTGTTTGTTTGTTTTTTCCCCAGAAACAATAACTCTTAAAGACCATTTGCTGAAGCTTAACAGGACTGTGATGAATCTCCAGAGACAGAGGAGATACCTATGCTTACAAAATTGCAGATCCTCGTAGCAATGATGTATTAAAACCCACCCTGCCAGTGGACTGTATGCATTTCCCGAATTCATCTACCACCTGTTGGGTTATTCCATTAACTCTTACTCCACTTCATATGTATTTGTCAAATACTTGGCTCCCAATTTGTTATATCAATTTAGAATACTAACTTTCCACCCTGATTCAAATTCCTTATGCCCCTCCTTGTTAGGAGGAAATACAATTGATAAGATTGATAAAAGATAATTGACAGCCCATGAGCATTTGGTATCCACATCAAGTCAAGAGAGGCAGAGGAAAGCCCCCTGCATGTCAGGGAAGAACTTCTGGAAGGACACAGACAGCAGTTGCCTAGGACAGGCAGGTATCATTAAGTTGTATTCTGTGCTCTTGTAGGAGGGAATGCTTACACTGAGGAGATTATGGAAGTAGACAGGTAAATAGTTAGGTCAATATTGGGAAGATGTAGAGAAGGGAGGGATCGCCAACTAAATACAGGTCCTAGATAACTATACGAAACCCTGTGAGCTACAGAGCAGAGCTTTCTGTACTATTTGCCAAACCAAAGCTTACTCCCATGCAGTCTCATTCAACTCCACAATCATTTCTCAAGTACCTATTATGGAAAAGGCAGCAGAGGACACAAACACAAAAACAAAGGAGTCTTGGCCCTTGGGGAGCTCATGGTCAGCTGAAGCCATACAACTTCTATTCAGAAAGCCAGATACAAAGCTCTATGAAGTCAATTAAAGAAGAAGAAAGAATCAATGACTGGAGGGAATGGGAAAGAACTCATGCACAAGATGGCACCTAGACTGTGGACCAAGGGAAGCTAGGGAGTCTATGAAGTGGAACTAAGAATGAAGACTCACTAGCATATGCTTCCCAGATCTGCCCCTTCTTCATTCACCTCTTGTCAAGATCCAAAGAAGGTCCAGAGTTAGCTGTTTCATTGAAAGAACTATAAGAGGGGGTAGCTAGGTGGCACAAGGGATAGAACACCAGACTTGGAGTCAGGAGGACCTGAGTTCAAATCTGCACTTTGATACTTACTAGCTATGTGACCCTGGGCAAGCCGCTTAACCCCTGATTGCCTCAAAAAAGAGAAAGAAAGAAAAAGAATAAAAGAAAGGACAGAGGGAACACTTAGGAGCTGTAATGTTCTTTTATAGAAAATTCCCTCTGCAGACTTGTGCCTGGGTCGTATTAGGGAACATACTTTAATACTATGCTCATACTAGATTCAACTAGTAGTAAGTGAAGTAGGTTCAAGTCTTAGTTCCCAGTGCAAGCCAGGAATAGTTTACACACTCCTTCCACATCTTATAACCTGTAGTTTGTGTTCATTCTCCCAGTTTATGTTGCAATTAAATTCAGAAAAGATATAACTTGGCAAATAATAAAATCTCTTTGTCTTTTTCATTAAACTAGTACCATTTCTACAGGTAAGAGCGGAGATTTCTAGCACACACACACACACACGTGTGTGTGTGCCTTTATTTTTAATTCAAAGGAAAGCTCATCAACAATTCATGATCTCTCTTCTCTTTATTGGTGGCTTACCAAGCAAAGATGTGCTTTGGCCTAGAACTACAGCCTAACAGTTAAGTGAAGTGAAAAAAGGGAACAATCACCCTGCTTTGTAGCTGAATAGGTAAGAGCAGGGACAGGCAGACCTGGTCACCTTATATAGTCCAAAAACTCCTCCCAGCCCCCAACCTTGAGGAACATGCATAGTGGGCATTCCAAGGAAGCCAAGGAAGCTTCCAGTGGATCCTACACACCCCCCCACACACACACATACACACACACAATCTTCAAGGCAGATACAAACATCCTTGGACTGATTCCTAATGGCCTTGAAGATTCAGGAGTTCCTACTGAGTGTTGACAAAACGTTTTTTAATTGGGTGTTCAACCAGAATTCCATGAACATACTGAAAGGCTGATCTCTGCTCTAAGGCCAGCTCCTCCAGATGGTCTCAAAGGGTAAGCCTGACTCTCTCCACTTTGCGGAGGGTCAGGTGGGGGCAGTGTAGTTCCTGATGATTCAAATATGAACTGAGAGTTTATGGCCTTCCAGAGAAAAGAGCTTGTGCCTGGGATGTAGCCTCCTCCCACTTGTTTCTTGTTTTGCCTTTGGCATATGGGGCCTCCTTCCCTGTCTTGGCACCTAAACAGCAGGATAGACACTACTGGGGCAGCCATGGTAATAATACCACCCAAGAGAAAGAGCCCACTTGGCACTGATCAGGCTGTGCTCAGTAAATGGGAAGTGTCAATGGCTGGTTAGCAACTCTCACAGAGAGACTTTTTGAATGTCCTATAGAGAGGTAAACATTAGCCTTTCGGTTGATTATAATAGTAATGAGAAATTTCTGGTTTCTGTTCTAATCATTCTATGCTTCTTTTTTGCTTAGCATACCCTTTTCTGTCCATTCAGTACTCTGGTTTGTTTTGTGGGAACCTCTTTTTACTTTCAGCTCATGCTGGGGGAGACCTTAGATGAGAGTCAACAAAACAACCTGAGGTGGGGGTTGAAATGAAGCCCTGAAGTGCCTGGTTCCCCTGTTGGGAAGACAAGACAAGCAATGAACTCAGGGGTAAACCTTGAGAGCAGGTAAAGGCCAGTGGCTGGTATAGGTTGCAAGCCCCTGTGGTCTCTGTCTAGTGATTGATGCCTGGCCAGCCACTACACTAAACTTACATTATTTTAATGCTAGGATAATTGATTTTTTTAAAGCTATATCATCAATAAATTCTATGATTTCCAGATACCAAACTGTTTTCTTTCTTTTAAGGATGCTTATTATTGTACTTCTATTATAACATTATTTGATTTTGGAAGGGGGATTGTTCTTTTAAAAAGCATTTTATTACCCAATGTATTAAACTAGTTAATGTAGCTTCCTAAGAGAAAGCACAGTGGCCTTTTGTAATGTGAGAAATCATAGAGATATTGGATTTTCTCAATTGGTTAGAATTTAAGAAAGCCTTTTAATGGCAGCATCTGTCTGTCCCAGTCTGTTTAAGCTTGTGTCATTTCTCATCTGGCATCCTTTCCTCAGCCCCACCGCCCATTCTCACTCAAGTACCTCAAATTTTTAATAAAAAATGGAAATACTGATTAAATTAAACAAAGGCTGTTGTTGCCTGTTCCTATTCTCTGTAAAGACAGGTTACTTTGATTGGGAAACCATTTCTATGTGAAAATACTTTGAGTTTCCACTGCCCTCAAAGGTCCCAACTCTGTTTTCTATAGCTAAGACAAAGATGGTAATTTTCCTTTAAAAAGGATTCTGTTTGCTGAAGAAAACACTGCTATATAATTTGTTAAACACCAAACTAAGCAAATTCTTTTTTTTATCTCCATTTCAAAAAAGCATTTCCTTTCATTAAGTATGAAGGATCTTCATTTTTCTCAATACAGGGAATTACCAGTATGGATCACTCTCCACCAATATAGAATCCAACCCATCTTAATAGACAAGTCATAGGGAGCTGTCCAAAGCACAGAGGAGTGGTGACTTGCCTAGGGTCACACAGCAATTAAGTGTTAGAGGCTTGCCTTGAACCCAGCTCTTTCTGACTCTTTCTGCCCAGCACTCTATCCCTTGTGCAATGTTCCTTTGATAAAGTTCTTTGATAAAGCCAATGATAAGAAACTTGCCCAGTACTTCCTCTTCTCTCCACATGGCAAACATCCAATAAATGCCTGAGGCCAAAGAGGTCTCCAGAAATACCATGCTATTAGAAAAGACAAATGTCCCGTTCTGCACATGTCAAGCTCTTCCCCCAACCCATCGCATGTGATGTGTTGTTTGATGAAAAACAACTGAAGAAAATGCTGACTGAGGGAATAATGAGCAGCAGGTAACTGACAATTTAGCTTCCCATTGACATCTGGGAGCAGCTTTGGGCTTCTTCAATTGAATTCTTTTCATAGCAAAAGAACCATATGTGGCCAAAGCCACAAGAAAATAACTCAAATCACCCTAAACAAAATCAAATCTTTCCCCCTAAAATGTGTGTGTCTTGAGTGCTCAGGTGCTCTTCTCTTTTCTCACTATACTCTCCTTTGGGGAACTCAGCAGTCCCAGGTTCAATTCCTGGCTCTTCCAATTATGTATGACCTTGGACAACTCAATTTAATCCTGTTTTCTCATCTAGTAAACGAGGAGGTTGGACTAGACCTTAAGATGGTCCATAAGCTTCCTTTGAGTCTTGACAATCTGACACAGAAATTCACCATTAGCATTGAGAGGGCCCTCAGCAGCCATCTTCTAGACTAACCTATGGCTGAATCAACATCCCTTTCCTACCATCTCTGATGCTAGAAATGGTCATCTGGGTTCCCATTGAGGATTTTGGTTTCTCTCAGTATGGAGAAACCAACTACCTCCCTTCTGAGCCCCATGCTGCTTTGGAGGAATGCACATTGTTGGTGAGCTTGTCCTGCTCTCTCTCTCCTCCCCTTCTATCCATCACTGCTAGTTCTGCCTTCCAGGGCCAAGCAGAACAAATCTATTCCTTCGGCCACAGGACAGTCCTTCTTTTTTCCTTAATAGTATTTTATTTTTTCCCAATTGCATGTAAAGATAATTTTCAACATTCGTTTTTGTAAAATTTTGAGTTTCAAATTTTTTCCCCTCTCCCCCCTCCCCAAGACAGTAAGCAACCTAATATAGGTTATACATGTACAATCATGTTAAACATACTTCCACATTAGTCATGTTATGAAAAAAGGATCAGAACAAAAGGGAAAAACCACAAGAAAGAAAACAAAAAAGTAAAAATTGTCTGCTTTGATCTGCACTCAGACTACATGGTTCTTTCTCTGGATGTGGTCAGCATTTGCCATCACGGGTATTTTGGAATTAAGACAGCCTTTCTTACATTTATTTTGTCCCCCTTAGGCTACCCTTCTCCAAGTTCAATATTGTCACTGAGGCAGCTAACTGACACAGTAGAGAGTGGTGGCTCTGGCTTCAGGAAGACCTTGATTCAAATTCAGCCTTAGATATTTACTAGTTGTATGATTTGGGGTAAGTCACTTAACCTCTGCCTCCTTCAGTTTTCTCCTCTGCAGAATGGGAATATTAACGGTACTTATTATGTATAAAGCATTTAGCACAGTACCTGCACATAGTAGGTGCTATGTAAATGCTTATTCTTTTCGTTCCCGCTTCCGTTTTTCTCCTTCCCATTTGATTTTTATATTGCCTGATTATTATGTCCTCTGATCCCCACAAACCTGCTCACCCATTCCCCCTATATTTTGAGGCTATCAATATCCATTCTAAAATCTGATATGCAGTAATGAATTCCACACTTCATATGTGGCCAAGGAATAATACAACTGAGCTATCACTCCCCTCCTTCTGTCTATTGTAGCCTAGAATAACAATCACCTTGGAGGGAGAGGTGGATGCTGCCATCAGGTTACCAAAGTAAGGCCTCACATTTACCTCCATTAAATTCCATCTTATTAGATTCAACACTATTCTAAGCCAGTGAGACCTTTTTGCATCATATGCCATTGTCAGATCAGCTACAAATCAGAGGAGCACACCCTCTATTTATATGACTTGATCCCAGTTGGTGATAAAAACTGTTGACCAGGTTGAGGACAGACCCATGGGACAGTGCATGGAGACCTCTTTCTGAGTGGACAGCAGCCATTCATTTCTACTCTGTAGGTCTGGTCATCTCACCAGCTTGACCTTTGCCTCAATTTACTAACAGCCTAAGCTAGGCCCTAGCCCACACTCTTTCCAATTTGTTCACAAGAATTATATGACAGATCTTGGAAAATGCCTTACCAAATCCCAGGCATACTATGTTTTTGACAGCCAATGGCCTAAGCCAAGTCATACAGGGAGTCACAAGTACCTTTACATGTGTAACTTATCAAATCTTCATCTACCTTGTGCTGGGTCTCCCATAAACTCTTGAAATCATTTATTCCATTTTAGGCAGTAGCTAAGCAGATAGATAGACCCATGGATATATAGATAGGTAGCTGTATAGACTTATAAATAGAGAGAGAGAAGGGAAGGGAAGAGGAAAGAGGGAGGAAGAGAGAGAAACAGAGGAAGGGGGCAGGGAGAGAGACAGAAAAAGAGATAGAAAGGGAGACAGAGAGAGAAAGAAGAGGGAGAGAGAGAAAGAGAGAGGGAGAGAGAGCAAGAGGGAGAGACAGAGAGAGAGACAGAGAGAGGAGAGAGGGAGAGAGAGAGAGAGAGAGAGAGAGAGAGTGAGAGAGATGGAGAGAGAGAGACAGACAGACAGAGAGAGGAGAGAGAGAGGAGAGAGGAGAGAGGGAGAGAGGGAGAGGGAGAGAGAGAGAGAGAGAGAGAGAGAGAGGTAAACCCAGATTCTCAGGCTGAGTGGAAAAATCTGCAGTGAAAGCCACCCAGCACTATCTAATTTCAGGGTGATGGAGGTGATGAAGTTGCTACTTTTCTGGATGTGACTTCATTTTTCTCCTGTATTTGTTTCTTTCTGCCATGGGTTCTTCATCACTTCCACACTGCAGCCCTCAAGGTATGCATATTGAGATGGTGAGGATCAGGCATTTTGTACCCTCTCCCAAACTCTGGTTTACTAGAATGATGAAGGCATGAATGCTGAGCGACATTTAATAAAATGGTACTTTATATTACATTTTTCTTGTTATTTGTGATTTATGACAAGGGATAGACTATGCAGGAAATCACTTTGATTCTCCTTTTTGCTTTTGTGTTTCCAAATGCTTTACTGAAAATCCCCTGGCATCACTGGCCTCCCCATTTCCCTGTAGGGAAGGCTTTTGAACCCAGACATAAATCTTAAATGGCATGGCAAGGAGGGGGAGATGGCACTCTGTCATACTGGCACAGACACTCACCTCTATGTAAATGTGCACAGCTCCGTACTCTGCCAAAGCCCCATGAGTGTTGCTTTTCAATGGCATTTTCCAATGTCAAAGAGCATGTCCATGCTAAAGAAAAGAATGAAAAATGTGCTGCTTAGCCAGGAGGTTGGTGCTGATTTGTGAGTGTTCCCCCATTGGATTCAGCCATTTCAAAAGATCATTGCTTCAGACCTAAGCATTAACAAAAAAAAAGTACTTCTAAAATTCTAAAATAAAATATAAAGAGAGAGTTTGTGCTTTAGCGGAAGGGTGTGGGAGCATGTGTGTGCATGTATGAGTGTGTGTGTGTGTGTGTGTGTTCAGAGGTGATATTTATTTCTACATCTTACACAGGAAATCTATAGGGAAATTTGTGCTTGAAATTTAATTCAGAAAACACACAGGTTCAAATATAATTAAATCACACTTATTCTTTTTCTTCTACCTGTGGCATACTCACTGATCTTAACATGGCAGGAAGAAAGAAATCCACCTGAGCAGGTGACTAGTCTTTTTCTAAAAATGTCCTTATTTTGCAGTATCGTTTTTAAACATCACCTTCATTTCCCAATATGGTTTTCCTCCCTCCATCCTTTCCTCTTCCAGACAGCCATCCATTATAACAAAGAATAAAAAACGAAAGAAGGGGGAGAAAGCAATTTAGCAAAGATAGAAAGAAAGGTCTCATATACACCAAAATATTTATAGTAGCACTTTTTTGGTGTAGCAAAGAGCTGGAAACAGAGCAGATGCCTATTGATTGGGGAACGGATAAACAAATTGTGGAACTAAATATAGTGGAATAGTACTTCACTGTGAGAAACAGTGAATATGAAGAATATAGAAAAGCATAAATAGATTTATATGAACTGATGCAAAATAAATCAAGCAGAACCAAGAAAACAATTTGCACAATAACACGAGAAAGGACAACAACAACAAAATAGACAGCAGATGTTGCGTAATCATAATGACCGAGCTTAGTCCCAGAATAGAGGCATGAAAAGACACCTCCTTCCCCCTACACATCCATTTTCTTTGCAGCACTGAAACGCTACATCAGCTATAAGATGCAACTTCTATGTTAGTTTTGAAAGTGTAGTTTCAAGCTGATGTCTTTTCACATTGAAATCAAATTGAGTATTATAATTTAGAGCAAGAACAAAGGATATCTGACAGACAGTTCACATAGTCCCTTGATATTCCTGCAATGTCAGGACAGTGAGGTGAAGGCCTGCAGATTTTGAGCAGATAAGATAGATTTTCTGGAGGACACAGATTAGAAGCACCCAGGATGTATAGCAGAGTCACATGAATAACCATCACTGGCAGAGGGACCACATCAATGAGATGAGAAATTCACTGGAGTATTGCAGCATTACACTTAGTTGACATGGTCAAACCAAAATAGCAAATATAGGTCAAGACACAATCACTTTAATAAGTAATAATTCTAATAGTGACAATATCAATAATAACTAACATTTATAGAGCACCTACTGTGTGCCAGGCACAGTGCTAAGCACTTTACAATTATTATTTCATTTGATCCTCAGAACAGTCCTGGGAAGTAGGTGCTATTTTACAGATAGGAAACTGTAAACCCATTTTACGGTTGAGGAAACTGAGGCAAATAGAGGTAAGTGACTTTCCCAGGGTCATACAGCAAGTAAATGTCTGAGGTTGGATTTGAACTCAGGTCTTCCTGACTCTAGGACCAGTGCTCTATCCACTACACCACCTAGCTGTCCAAGTAAGGTTTTAGAGGGAGGGAGGGAAGGAGGGAATACGGTGTAGTGCAGGAGTGGGGACCCTGTGGCCCCGAGTCCACATGTGGCCCTCTAGGTCTTCAGGGCCATACTTGAGGATCTAGAGGGCCACATGTGGCCTCAAAACCACAGGGTCCCTACCCCTGTATTACACTGTAGTGCAAGGCAATCTGAAATTGCTATCAAGCGAGAGCTAGGTTCAAATTTACTTGCCATGTGACCACGAGACAATATCTCACATTATTTTTTACCTTTGGCCTCAGTTTTCTCACCTTAAAAGTGGTAGTAAACTATATTACCTATCTCACAGAAGTAAGTTGAGGTTCCAGCAAGGTCATTTGGAGGTCCTTAAAGCACCACAGAACAACCACAGTTGGTGTTTCTGAAGCAGACAGTATATGCTTTATTTCCTGTTTACAAAAGTTTGATCCATGTCTGTGTGATGTCCCCCAAATGGCTAAAAAGACAAATAAAGTCAGCCAAGCTAAGATAGCGGTTTTGGAATAGATGTTTTGATATCTGGAATGATGAAAACTAGAGAGTATCTAGAGTGAAAAAGTATCTAGAACCTGACTAAAAAACATATTTGAATAAAAGGAAATGCTCTGGAAGCAGGATTTCTACCTGACTGCTTGAGATATTTGAACTCTGTCCAAAAAGATCACCCACTGAAAACTACTGAGTACTGATGTACTGGTAATATGGACTGACCACTAGACTATTAATCAGAAGACTGCGTTTAAGACCAACCATTTGGGGCAAGCTTCTCTATCTCTAGGTCTTGGTCTTCTCCTCTATAAAATGAAGAATTTGTCCTGGATGACATCTATGATCCCTTGCAGTGAGGGAGATGCGAATTAGAGCAACTCTGAGGTTTCACCTTATACGCATCAGACAGGCAACGATGATGAAAGATTAAAATGCTAAGTGTTGGAGGGGCTGTGGGAAGATAGGCACATTGGTGCAATGTTGGTGGTACTACAAAAATGTCTAATCATCTTGGGAAACAAATTGAGATTATACTAGAGACGTCACTAAGCTCCATGATAGCACTACTAAACATATCTCTCAAGAATGTTGAAGACAGAAGAGAAGATTTTATATATGCAAATGAACGTGTAGACATGTATAAGTTTATATATACACATAAACATGCACACATATTTTGGCACTTATTTGTAGTAGGGACTGGAATAAAAGTGGATACCCCTCATTTGGGGAGAGCTGAACAAATTGTAATATAATAATATAAAGGAATATTATGTCAACTTCAGAGAAACTGAGAAAGACTTATACAAAGTGACTCAGAGTGCAGTGAGCATGAACTAGGAAAACAATTTACACAATGACCACAATAATGTAAATGGAGACAACACTGAATGAATTTGGAACTGATTAAGGCGTTGATCAACCGTGAATTCAGGAGTACTGAAGAGTGAAGGATACTTCCCACCCCTTTGAGGAGATGCAGGAAACTATAGGTGCAGGTTGAAAACTATAATTTTGGTCATGGTCAATATGCTGATTTGTTTTGTATAATTTTACTTCTTTGTCACAAAGGAGGATTCTATTGGAGGAAGGTAGAATTGTTTGGAAAGTGACAATAACATAAAAATTATAAAGAGCAGCAATAAACCATCAGAAAACGAACTAAGATTCTTTTCTACTCTGTAAGGCTAAGGACACAGACGCTGCCCTCATACTGTCTAGTGTCTAGTTAGAGAAACAGAAAGCATGCCTGATCGGATAAAGAATGACACATGCATGGCTTTACCATTTGCTACTCATGGGACACCTAACAAATCACTTTACCTCTCTGGGCCTGTTTCCTTCTTTGTAAAATGAAGTATATGCTCTCTAAAGTCCTCCCAGTTCTGACCCTATGATATACTGACCACTAACTGAGTAGAACAGGGGAGAGACTGTGAGAATGGCAGGGGAGGGGAGGGAATGCATTAACTAGAGATTCTCTTGAGGAAATGCAACAGGTTTAGGAGGAGTGGTGCAGAGGGACAGATGTAAAACTGGGAGGTTGTGATCTGAGAGGAATTTCAGAGTTCTGGATCATGGAGATAACATAGTTATGAGTAATGGATAATAAAGGGTATTATCATCTCTGAGACTAGGTGGAGTTAATGTGGAAGTCGTGGGAACTGAGCAGGTTGATGAAGTGGAAGGCCAAGTTGGTTGGGGGGGCATTAATATTTATAACTGCAATCTCCAAGAACAAGGTAAAGGTTGGGACAGACAAAACAAGAACAACGACAACAAGTATGAAGCAGGTACTGAGCACCTTTGGAAGGTGGGAGTCATTGATGGGTGCACCTAGGATCTGGCTGGAGTCACGGAGACTAGAGGGATCTAACACCTGACACCATGTATCCAGCTAATATTCCAGATTACCAACCAAAGAAGATCAAAATGCGACTGAGAATATTTAGCAAAATAAGGAAAATACAATAGAACATAGACAATGTTAAAATACAGTTTTCCAAGTTAATATGTTGCCTTCAAGGATCCTCACATAAAGTTGAGTGGCCCCCATTTTTTGGTCTGACACCACTGCTCTAGGTAGATGCAATGAACCTCAAAGTGGGAGAGGTTGCTTAGTGAGAGTATCCAAGCGATGGAATAGAAATGACAATGAAGATCAAGGTGTGTGTCACCTCTTCCTCCTAGCCTGGCAAGTCTGGGAGTGTAAAAGAAGGTGCTCCCAGTATTGGAGAGAGTCATCACGGATGCATTGTCTTCTGAGGGGAGACAGACTTCTAAGAATGTAAGTCCAAGGAGTGAGAAGCAAAGATATCTAGAACAAGGATTGGTTGACCAAGGATGGGGTTCCAGGGAGCACAATGGAAGGGGACACAAGTGTAGGGACTTAGGAGGGTGAGGAGGCTAGGGATGTGAAAGCACAGAGTGGTAGCAAATGAAGGAACCTCTGCCCTAAGCAGCCAATGACCAGATCGCAGCGATTAGTAGGGGAAGAGAGAGGAATCTGGATATGAAAGTACCATTCCCGTGGAGGACACCCATCAGCACCAAGGGAGACAGGAGATCAAGAGACCCTGAGCAACAAAACTCAAGGTCAGAATGGAGGATATGCCCCCTAGCTACATGAACTAGGACCTGACATGACTATTTAAAGTGTAATACCTACCTTTAAGATGATGCAGTTCCCCTAAAACTGCCAAGACTCTAATTATTACTTTACATCAACATATCTCATATTGCTTTCATCATTTTGACCACTCTGAGGGATGTCAGATATATTTATTTTTTTCCATTTTCATAGATAACCAAGTAGAGACACAGACAGGTTAATTAGCTTAGCTCAAGCAGCCCACTATGCTAGTATGGATGGCAGCTGAACTCAGTCCAATGTGGTGCCAAGTCCAGAGTCCCATCCGTAAGGACTAAAGCTAAGCTCATTTGCCAGTGTCAGCCACACCCCTTTGAACCACCTTTAAATCACTTACCTTGTTCTTGGAAGTCATCTCAAAGACTCATTAGTATACATACCATCTGGTCAGGGTGGATCAGTTTAGAGGGAATCCATTTGGTTCCTCCTCCCTAGAGTGCAGGGCAGTGGGATTCAGCTCTGGTGCCTCTATCAGGCATGAGAGGCTTCTCCCTTGGAACTGAAAGGAGCTTGAGCTAATGGGCTGGCCCACGCCCCCAACTACTCTCCTCCTGGAGTTTCAGGTGGTGACTATCACAACCCCAAAGTTTGGATGGCAGGGAAGGGAGTAGAATGCTGAGATAATCTCAGTTACTGACTCTCCTTGGCATGTGAATGGTGACAAAAAGAGAAGGGCATTGACAGGCAGCTGGGGCTGAGGGGCTTGGGCAAAGCTTTAATGGGAGACATTTATGTGGAAGGAGAGCAGGGCCCCAACTTGTCACCCGCTTGCATAGGACCCATCTCATTTTAGTCCCTGTCAAAATCAACGTTTACTTGTCTCTTCAATTTTGACCCCTTCAGCTCAGGTACCATGAGAAACCTCCCTTGGCCTAACTACCTGCCCTCTCTCCAATAATCAGAGGTAGTCTTTATATAGGATAAAGCACTGAGCTTCAAGCCAGCAAGACCTGGGTTTGAATCACACTTCTGGGCATACTGAGTGTACCACCCCAAGCCAGTCACTTAATTTTGTTGACCCTCAGTTTTGTCATCAGTGAATAGAAGGAATGGAATGCAATGAGAAATCTATGCAAACTACTTTGAAAACACTAAAGCACTACAAATCTGTGAGTTCTATTATTATCGTTGTGGGAAATAAAAGAACCTTGCAATGTGCGTCTACCATGCAATGACGGGAATGGACGTGGTACAATCTGGTGTGCTGCCATTCCCTTTGTAGTATATTATATAAATGAATTGCATTGATTTTGTGTCAAAAATAATAACAATGGTTGTCATTTCCAGAGAGCCTATGTAGAGCCTTTAAAAAGGATTAGGACTGTGAGTTGGTTGGTAAATGTAACTCCTAGAGGAGGAAACTCCCTCTACCAATGCAGGTTGGCTCCTTCTTTGCAACTTCCAGTGTTACTAAGGAGCTTGGAGTGGAGGTGCCAAATATTCTGCCTGCAGGCCTATTGGAGCCAGTAATGCACTGCAGTACCAAGCAAAACAGATTAAAATATAATTGGGAAACATTTAACAAAATCAAGAAAAATACAACAGAACATAGAGAATGTTACTATGCGGCTTTCTAAGTCAGTATCCAGCTTGAAGCAATCAGCTATGTGGCCCCTATTTCTATTTGAGCTTGACCCCACTGGCCTAAAGCAGAAAGAGCTTTAGTGGCCTGCCCATGGTCCTGCCTTCTGTGTGCATGTGAGAGCTCCAAGTCTTCAGGACCCTGGGGTGGTTTCCAGTCACTGCTTCACAATGAGATTTATGACATTGCCTCCAAGCCAAGACAAGCCTTTGAGGTAGGGCATGGTTATCTCTCATTTTTGCGAACTAGCAATTACAGGCTCAGAAAAGAAGTAACTTACCCATGAGAAGTAGGCTCACCTCTCTGAACGTCAGTATCCCCATCCATAAAATTAGCGTAACAACACCTGGGTTACCTGTTCAATAACCATGAACTGTCTCAAGTATTAAGTGTCCTGACCAGGGACAGAAACTCGGGCTCTTCCTACACTAAATTCTTGGGCACTATTAAGTCAAATAATTGCAAACTGCTATAGAATCCCTTAATTGAATCAGGTTTCAGAAAGCTTCCCAAATTCCATCTGGCTACCTTTTAAATCCTTGTGAAAAGGTGGGGGTCTACCCTCTCTGATCAAACACGTAAGACCTAGACTTCTTTGATCCAATCAATTATTCCACACCCCCCCCCTCAATTAATGTAATTAACAAGATACTTGGTCTATGCCCTGACACATTTATCAGGTGAAAACACCTCTTTGATTGAGTTGCAGAAATCAATCAAAGGTATAAAATAGGTGTGAACAATTCCTGGACACCTCTAGTGAATCAATCTATCAAAAGCATAAACTAGGTGTGAAAAAGTCTTTCATGGGATTAGATGTGAAGGAGTGAAATGCTTTGAGCTGTTGGATGAAATGATGCTACACAGGAAGTATATTAGGATTGGTTGTAGAGAAGCAATATGCCCTGTGGGGCTTAGATATAACAGCAAAACAATTCTGAATCTGCTATTCCAGTAGGGAGCCATCTTGGTAGGAAGTGGCTCCAACCAAACCCTTGAGAAGGAATCACTTGGAGAAAGGGGGGGGAGGGAGGGAAGGAAGGAGGGAGGGAAGGAGAGAGAAAGGGGGATGGAGAGAAAGAGAGATGGAGAAAGAGAGAGAGAGAGAGAGAGAGAGAGAGAGAGAGAGAGAGAGAGTGAGGGAGTGTGTGTGGTGTGTTTGTGTTTGTGTGTGTGTGAATGTGTGTGTTTTGGGGGTGGGGGAAGAGGCAGAGTGTCTGCCCACTCCTTGACCAGAGAAAAATCTTGTAACTTTCAAAGAATTGGAAGATTTGGACTTCTCTTCAATGACAGCAGCACTGTTCCAGGTACAGCAATGATCTAAGTATAAACTAGAGACACCGAGGAAAGGCAGCTTTGGCCTTTAGAAAGGGCCCAACAGCTAGGCAGAAGTCAAGAGAATTCCAGGAAGGGAGAAAGGACTTCCTGGGACTCCCAGGAAGTAACGAAAAGTTTCTATTCGAGCAAAAGCCACACGGGCTCTTGAAACTTGAGCCCACTTTCCTTTGGAATTTGGAGATATTTGTGGAAGCTTGTCCCAGACTTTTTTTTATGGCAGTGGTGGTGAGGGTGTACTTCAGCCCTTACTATACATTCTCAGTAGATATCCTTTAGCAAAAAGATAGCCAATGTTAATTGTTTAGCTGGTATCAGGGAGATGTCACTTGATGGAATGATATTGGGAAGGATACAGAGAGGCATGCAATCAGCATTCAATCCTGAAGGTAGGAGAAGTCATCTTTCTTCTGGGGACCCGATCTGCCATCAGGGTGGGGCCTGGACACTCATTCCAGAGCCTGTGTTCTAGCTAGTCCTCAGTATGTTCCCAGTACATCATATCATTCCTATCTCAAGCTACTTTGGCGCTAATAATAGAAACAACATAACAAGTAGCAAAGATGCTGATAACAGCTAGTATTTATATCACATTTAAGGCTTTAAGTATGGCACCTAATTTGATCCTTGGGCAGCAGGTGTCATTATTACTGCCATTTTGCAGGTGAGGAAACTGAGGCTGAGAGAAGTTAAGTGACTTGCTGAGGGACAAACAGCTTGTAAGTGTCTGAGGCAGGATTCGCACTCAGGTCTTCCCGACTCTAAGCCCAGGACTCTGTACTTGGTGCCACCTCACGACTCAACACCACACTTATTTTTTTCTGCAGCGTGTATTGGTCAGTCATATGCTGTTCAACTATGAATTTTTATCAAATGCAATGAAAACCGAGTCCTCATTGCCTAGGGTGAGGGTCACTGCCTGCATTATCCCACATCCCCATAAACATGGCCAAAATAAAGTAGTCTCTTTTACCCAAGGAAAAGAAGTACGTTAGGTCAATCCAGAATAAGGAAGATGACAAAGGGAGCAGTAATAGGATTATTTGAATGAAAGTCATCTGAGTAAAGGTCATGCAATGGGCAGAGCACTGGCAGTTAGACCTCAGCTCACATCCTGGCTTAAACACTTCCAAGCTGTGTGACCCTGGAGAAGTCATTTTAGCTCCCTGAGTCTTAGGATCATCATCTATAAAACAGGGGGTTGTATATGACTGCTCTCAAGTGCCTTCTGGCTCCAAAGCTATGAACTAGTGATCTCATAAGAATGAGACACCATCCACAAAATAATCGAGAAGAGACAGTTCAACCCACAGTCACACCATTCCAACATTTTCCATCTTGTCCATCTACTTCTGTTGGAAGCCATTTCTGCCAGCAGACGGCTGAGCACAGAGGCTACACACACGCGCGCACGCACACACACACACACACACACACACACCCAACATTTGGCCTAACATCTACACCAGAGAAAGCTAAGAAAAAGACAAAGATGATGTGCCTTACTTACTTTGCTTATTATAGACATGTAGGGCAATGAAGACTGAGGTAAGCAGATTGATAAGTCCATAATAAGAAGGGGTGGAAGGAGAGCATTCAGATTTACAAAAGAAGGAAGAATCCAGGAGTTTGTAATCATTAGTTCCAGGAGCAATATGAAAGAATGGAGATGCATACCCATTTTTGAGTGCTCAAAATTATTATCAAGGGTTTAGCTAATTATGAGATACTGCTGAAAATATATGGGGACCAGTGATATTTGGTACTTTACAAATCCTAGAGTATAATATATATGTATGTATGTATATATATTGAATCTAGATCTGAAATATCTTTGACTGAGTGCCAACATTAAGTGACTGCTGTGTGACAGGCAATGACTGTGCCAGGTGCTAGGACTACAAAGATGCAAATGAAAGGGTCACTACTCTTAAGTAGCCTTCTTTACACTGGGAAGGGGGAATAGTTTGGGGGATCCAACATACATACTATGAGTAAGTACAAAGAACATATAAAGTGACCTAAGGCCTGGTGTAGGAGTGCTGGCTGTGCTTTGACGGAAACTAGGGATTTTGCCAAAGGTGGAAATGGGAAAAGAGGTCATTCCACTCATGAGGAAGAATTTGTGCAAAGAAAGGGAGGTGGGAGGTAGGAGATAGGATGCTGGACATGGGAAGCAGCTAGCAGGTCAGTAGGACTGGAATGAAGAGGGCAAGAAGGGGAGTTATGGGAAATAAACTAGATTATGGCAGGGTTTTAAAGCTAGGCTTTGGCCATTACTGCCCTGAATGCATCGTATTCTTTTAAGAGAAATGACCCATATCAAGAAAGTATTCCTATCATGTGATGAGATTTCCTGTCTTTTCATTTATTTAAAGAATAAACACTAGCTTCACAGAGAATAACTCATACAATGGTGAGGCTGAAATGGGAATGTTGTCCCCTGGGTTGGCCGCAGGATTGTGTGTCCTGAGATGTAGGCCCTGGCCCCAAGAAAATGGCCCAGCCCTAACTTGCTGGCTGTTAACCTTGGCTATCATAGGTAACTACTGGGAACTGTGTAGGTCTTATTGAGAGGAAAATGACAAGAATAAACAGATAGCCTGAAATTCAAATTCCTTCACTGTCTGGTTCTCAACTATATGCCCAGGCTTATTTCACATTGCTGTTCTTAATTTATTCTCCATTCCAGTCTAACTGGCCTGCTAGCTTTTCTCTATACATAGAACTATAACTAGGAATCCTGGTACCTAGAGAAAATTCAGATGATGCTGGGGGTCAGTACAGGCATACACCAAGAGAAATAACCCAATCATCGATGAAGGCACAAGAGGAGAAAAAGTGATCTGTCTCTTCCCTTCTCCTTCCCTCACCTCAGCAGCCTGTAGCTCCACTACTTTACTAACATGTGGGCCCTCCCTTCTCCCTTCCCTCGGTCTCACACCCTAATTCCTGTGGGAGCATGAGCCACCAGAAGACAATGAGGCATAAAAAGCAAGGTCCCTGTTACGGGGCTGAAGAGCTTTCCCTTATCAGTATATTGGACAGCACCCCACTCTAGTTACTACTTTATATAAGGTGTTCAGAAGGACTAGCACCTCTGATGTGAGGGCTTGCTGAGCCCTTTTCAGGGCTGCTCCTCCACCTTTGGTATCCACCTGATTCAGCCAGCTCACATGTGGCTCCAAGAAGCTGTAGCATGCATAAGGGTCACACCTCGGTACAACTGTCTCAGCAGATGGGCTAAACCAGGTTGAGGGTAACCCATAGGCCTCAAACCCCTCAGTGAGTTGTGGGGTGTCTACCCCAAACATGTAAAGACTTTCCCTGGCTGAATGGGTGGATGAGAACAATTTGTTCCAGTGGCCATGAAGGCAGCTGAAACAGGCACAGTGGAGCGCTTAGAGCTTGGTCGGACATTGAAGAAGCCAAGGTCATCCACTGCATCCCTGCCATCACAGTGGTCCTGACTTTTGTCTTGCCACTGGATTTTGATGACTCTGGAGGAGTGAGGCTGATGACTTTATGCAACTCTGCCTTGCTTAATCAATTCACATGCAAGACATCACTCCATGATGTCATTGGTTCTCTTTGAAAATATAGGACCAACAACTCTAGCTACATCTTTGCCCATATACAGTAACACCATTGTACCTCCTGCCTGCATTCCTTTGCACAGGTAATCCTTCATGTGTGGAACATCCCCCCATGTCACCTCTGCCTCTTAAAACCCCAAGTTTCCTTCAAACTACAATTCACCTATTGGCTTCTACACTGGGCCTTTCCTGCTTTCCCCTATTTTTAGTGCTCTTTTCCACTTGAAATTACTGGCCATATACTTTATATTCATTTATTAATCTGCTTGCATGCTGAAGGTACCTAAAAAATGAAATCTCCTTGAGGGCAGGACCTGTTTCATTTTTATGTCTATAATTAATGGTTTCATGGTGCCTGACAATAGTAGGCACTCAATGAAAGGCTGCTGCTTAATTGAATTCCCCTCTGTTCATTTTCTATTGATCTTTAGGACCAAACACTCTCTCTAAACCCTTTGATCTCAGGCCCATTGAGTCTTCTGGTACTAAAGTTTCTCCTTCATTAATTCATTTCTCAGAGGGGGTGGTCAGACAACCCTTCAGGGAGAGGTATTTCAAGTGGACCTTAAAGGATAACCAGATTATCAGGATTTCAGGAGACAGAGTAGGGCATTCTAGAGGAAGGAATGATAGAAGCAAAAGGGAAGAAGATGGGAAAAGGCAAGGAGTCTTAGGGAATGGTCAAGAGTTCTTTTTATTTGAGCACAGAGTTTTTCGGGGAGGTAGGGGAGACGTATATGGAGACATTTCATACTATTCTGCTGCTGCTGCTTAGAATTAACTCTTTCTAATAGAGCTACATGCATCAATGCTGACCATTTTAAGACTTGAAATAATTGTGTGTGGACCTCAGCAGTGACAAACAAAATCCCCCAATATGCCTAAGGCAAAAGGATTTCAAGGGAAAAGAAGCAGCAGCAGCTAAAGCAATACACATTAAGGTTTGCAAAGCATTTTACACACCATCCCATTGGGTCCTCACGACAACCCCATGAGATACACCTCATTATTAACCTCGTTTTCCAGGTGAGGAAACAGAAACTGAGAAAAGTTAAATGACTTTCCTTAGGACCCAACACTGGTAAGTATTGCAGGTCAATATGCAGAACAAATCCAAATTTCCACTACCAAAGACAAAAATTATCCATTGATCCTTTCAAGCTTGTTGTGTCATGGTAGACTCTACCTGCTTTTGTATCTCCCAATAGTAAATCAATTGTTAAAATAAAGGAAGAAATAGTTGCTTGGACTATTGCTTACTGACTGTATTTGCGTGCTTCATTCCACATTAAAGAAAAAACACTGACCCCTGTCCTTGGCTTTGACATCATTAGCAGAAAGATTTCAGAAATGATTTAAGCGTTTTAAATCGATGTTTTTATTTTGTATCACCTTCATTTTTAAATATATCTTTCCCTCTCCCCTATGCACTGAACAATCTATTATAACAAATTATAAAAAAAGAAAGCAACATCACACATCTAACTAATATAGGGAGTCTGATGGTATATGCAATTTTCCTCACCCATAGTCTCCTACCTCTGCAATGAATGGAGAGAGCTTCATTTTATCATTGCTTCTTCAGAATGAAGCTTGGTCATTATAATTACACAGGGTTCAAGTCAAATTAAATTTAAAATTGTTTTCTCTATTCTAGGCCATTAATAAAAAATGTTTTATTATTGTTGGAGAAAGGCACAACCATGTGCCAGGCACTGCACCAAGTATTTTCCAAATAGTGTCTCATTTGATCCTCACACCAACTCTGGGAGTTCGGTTCTATTAGGCCCATTTACAGTTGAGAAATCTGAGGGAGAAAAATGCTAAGTGATTTATGGAGGGTCACACTGCTAGTAAGTGTCTGAGGCCAAATTTGAACTCAGGTTTTCCTGATTCCAGGTGCAGTGCTCTAGCCACTGCACCATCTATAAAGGTAATAAAGGAAGTAAGCTAGCTACATTATTAAAATATAGGCTCCAGACTTTGTAGATAGGTACCCTATAATGATTCACTCTAGAGAACTGAATTATGAGTCAACAAGACTTTATTATGAGCCTTTATGTGCCAAGCACTGTGAAGTGAGAAGTCAAGGATGGATGAAGTTGCGAAAATGGGTGATTGGGAGGACAGTGGAAGAAGAATGAGATTGGTTTTGGACATGCTGAGTTTGAGATACTGATGAATCTAGAGCTCAGGAAATAGACGCAAGCTAGATATATACATCTGGAAATTATCTGCATATAAATGATAATTGAACCTATGGCAACTGATGATATCACTCAGAATCAGAGTGTACAGAGAGGAGAAAAAGGGCCCAGTACTGAACCTTAGGGGAACAATCACATTTAGGGAGCATACTGTGGATGATGAACCATCAAAAGAGATCAAGAGCTGCTATAAATATTTTTGTACATAAAGGTCCCTTTCCCACTTGTGTGATCTCTTTGGGATATAGCCCTAGGAGTGGCATTGCTGGGTCAAAGGGTATGAACATTTTTATAGCCCTTTGGGCAGAGTTCCAAATTGCTCTCCAAAATGGCTGGATCTGTTCACAACTCCACCAACAATGTATTAATGTTCCAGTTTTCCCACATCTTCTCCAGCATTTATCATTTTCCTGTTTTGTCATGTTAGCCAGTCTGACAGGAGAGATGTGGTACCTAAGAGTTGTTTTGATTTGCATTTCCCTAATCAGTGGTGATTTAGAGCATTTTTCATACGCCTGTAGATATCTTTAATTTCTTCCTCTGAAAACTGCCTGTTCATATCCTTTGACCATTTCTCAATTGGCGAATGGCTTTTATTCCTATAAATTTGGCTCAATTTTCTGTATATTTTAGATATGAAGTCTTTATCAGAGACATTGGTTGTAAAGATTTTCTCCCAATTTTCTGCTTCCCTCCTAATCTTTGTTGTATTGGCTTTGTTTATACAAAATCTTTTCAGTTTAACATAATCAAAATTATCCATTTTGCATTTTATAATGCTCTCTATCTCTTGCTGGTTCATGAATTCTTCCCTTTCCCATAAATCTGACAGGTAAACTATTTCTTGCTTATAGTATCAGCCTTTATTCCTAAATCATGTACTCATTTTGACTTTATTTTGGTATATGGTATAAGATATGGGTCTATGCCCAGTTTCTGCCCTACCATTTTCCAATTTTCCCAGCAGTTTTTGTGAAATAGTGAATTCTTAGTCCAGAAGCTGTGTTCTTTGGGTTTATCAAAGAGTAAATTGCTATAGTCAGTGACTTCTGCACCTTGTGTACCTATCCTATTCCACTGATCTACCACTCTGTTTCTTAGCCAGTACCAGGTAGTTTTGAGGACTACTGCTTTATAGTACAAGTTAATATCTGGTATGGCTAGGCCACCTTCCCTAGCATTTCTTTTCATTAATTTTCTTGATATTCTGAACTTTTTGTTCTTCCAGATGAATTTTATTATTTTATCCAGTTCTGTAAGATAATTTTTTGGTAGTTCGATTGGTATGGCACTGAATAGATAGATTAATTTAGGTAAAATTGTCATTTTTATTATATTAGTTTGACCTAACCATGAACAACTGATGCTATTCCATTTAATTAGATCTGACTTTATTTGTGTGAGAAGTGTTTCATAATCGTGTTCAAAAAATTGGAAATCAAGGCTATGCCCATCAATTGGGGAATGGCTAAACAAGTTCTGGTATATGAATGTAGTAGAATACTATTGTGCTATAAAAAATGGGGAAGATACAGACTTCATAATAACCTGGAAACACCTATATGACATATTGCTGAGTGAGAGGAGCAGAACCAGGAGAACATTGTACACAACCACAGACATATTGATTCTGTGATGACTAACCTTGATAGACTTGGCTCTTCTCAGCAATGCAAGGTTCAAAGACAGCTCCAAAGGACTCATGATGGTGATGGAAAAAGCTAGCTACATCCAGAGAAAGAACTGTGGAGTCTGAATGCAGACTGAGGCAAACTATTTGTTCTCTTTTTTTACTCTTTTTTGGTTTTGTTTCTTTTCTCTCATGATTCATTCCATTGCTCATAATTCTTCTTTGCAACTTGTCTATTGTGTAAATAAGTTTAATTCGAAGGTCTATGTAGAATCTATATCGGACTGCATGCCGTCTTGGGGGGAGGGGGAGGGGAGGGAAGGGAAGAAAATTTGAAACTCAAGAAGATGTAAAAATAAAAAAAAATTAAATGTTAAAAAAGAGATCAAGAATGGTAGAAGAAGGAGAGGGAGAGGGAAAAAGTGAGAGAGATAAGGAAATGGAGAGAGGAAAAGAAGGAGAGAGAGAAGCAAGAGGAGGGAAGGAGGGAGGGTGAGATGGAGAAGGACAGAGACAGAGCCAGAGAGAGAGAGAAGAGCAGTGTCATGAAAAAGTCAGAAAAGAGAATATCTAGGAGGCGAGTGTGATCAACAGTGTCAAATACTGCAGAGATGAAGAAGGATGAGGATTGAGAAAACAGAAAGGTTTGATATGTTTCTGTTTGGAAAGTGACAGCATTACTAAAATAGTTGTACATAACTGGCAAGCCTTGTTATAGGAGAAATCCAGAAAATCAATTAGTTTGCTCACCATCTCTATGATAAGAGGGTAGCCAAGTTCATGGTTATGATTTACAGTCCCATGAGTGAAAGAATACCTTTAATTCATTGTGGCAGAAGGAAAATAGAAACCTATAGTACTGCTTCTAGCTGGAAGAAACTTGATTTGGGATACAGGGGCCCACATGAGTATATGGACACCTTGTACACTTGGGGTGAACTTGAAAAGGACAACTCATTTGAACTAAGTCTTAGAAGTGGGAGACTAGGTACAAGCAGATTCAGGGGGTCAGTTAGGGTGAACAAAATCAAGTCATTAATGCATAGATACTTTAGGTGGGTACAGGTTTGAGGCAGTTGGGGGACATTCCTCAGAACAAGGGACAGGAGTCCCAGCTGTTGATAAACTTGTCAATATCTCTGCGCTTCATTAACCACTATTGACAGGTGCTGACACAATCTGGCAGCTGGCAGCACCAGCCAGCCTCATAGCCAAGGAGTTAAGAGAATGGGTCATTATCTCCTGACAAACAAAAGCAGATTACCCTGATTAAATGAGCTGGTAATTTTCTTATATTAGAGGTGAGAGTGAAACATTGGCATTTAGAGAAAACAAAACAAAACAAAAAAAACCAACACTTATCTTTTCCATTCTTACTAGTCTGGAGTCCCCAGCAACAAGGAAAAGTCTCTTGGAACAGAAAACAAGAAGATATGTGGTTCAAGAAATGATTCCAGTGATACATTTTTGCAGAGTGACAATTTCTTGGTGATAGTTAACACGTCTGCGCTGTTAGGAACCTAACGAATCTTTTCTCTGCTGAATCTTACAATGAGGAAGCAAGAGAAGGAAGTCCAAGGGCAAACAGAGCTGGGGGCATGGCTCCAAGTAAGTCTTGATTTGTCTCTCTCTTTCCTCTCCTTAGACAAGGGCTTAACCTTGTAATAACACTTGCAAGAGTTCCATTCATGCAAGCTTCTTTTGGTCATGAAATGGAGGCTCACTTCCTTTGGTTATTAAAAGTAATACTTCAAACACTTAAAAATGTGGAGCTTTGGCTGCAGGACTCAACATTGGCTATCTGGTTAGAATTGCGACCTCCACATGCTGCCTTTCAATGGATTGAGTCTGTGTATACACCTGAGACATTTAACGGCCATTATTTTTCTCATTTTTTCTTTTTTTGAGATTTTTTATGTTTAGTTCACAACACTCAGTTCTACATAATTTTCAGTTCCAGATTTTCTTCCCCCCTCCCCCCCCCAAGGCGGCATGGAATCTGATACATCTTCTACGTATAACTTCACATTGAACTTATTTACACACTAAAGTTGCAGAGAAGAATTATGGCCAATGGAATGAATCATGAGAAAGAAGAAACAGAACCAAAAAAAAAAACAGAGAAAAATAAAGCAAATAGGGAAAAAGAAGAGCATAAGGAGTGCCTCAGTCTGCATTCAGACTCCATAGCTCTTTCTCTGGATGTAAATTGCATTCTCCATCGTGAGTCCTTTGGAGTTGTCTTTGTACCTTGTGTTGCTGAGAAGAGCAAAGTCTATCAGGGTTAGTCCTCACAGAATCCATATATCTGTGGTTGTGTATAATGTTCTCCTGGTTCTGCTCCGCTCACTCAGCATTATGTCGTGTAGGTTTTTCCAGGTTGTTGTGAAGTCTGTATCATCCCCATTTCTTATAGCACAATAGTATTCCATTACCTTCATATACCACAGCTTGTTCAGCCATTCCCCAGTTGATGGGCATCCCCTTGATTTCCACTTCTTTTGCTACTACAAAAAGATCCGCCGTAAATACTTTTGTACATATGGGTCCTTTTCCCACTTGTGTGATCTTTTTGGGATAAAACCCTAGAAGTGGTATTTCTGGGTCAAAGCGTATGAACATTTTTATAGCCCTTTGGGCATAGTTCCAAATTGCTCTCCAGAATGGCTGGATCAGTTCACAACTCCACCAGCAATGTAACAATGTTCCAATTTTCCAACATCTTCTCCCGCATTTATCATTTTCCTGTTTGGTCATTTTTAGCCAATCTGACAGGAGAGATGTGGTACCTAAGAGTTGTTTTGATTTGCATTTCTCTAATCAGTAGTGATTTCGAGAATTTTTTCATATGCCTATAGATATCTAATTTCTTCCTCCGAAAACTGCCTGCTCATATCCTTTGACCATTTCTCAATTGGGGAATGACTTGTATTCCTATAAATTTGGCTCAGTTCCCTGTATATAGAGACACTGGTTGTAAAGATTTTCTCCCAATTTTCTGCTTCCCTCCTAATCTTTGTTGTATTGGCTTTGTTTATACAAAACTTTTCAGTTTAGCATAATCAAAGTTATCCTTTTTGCATTTTGTAATGCTCTCTATCTCTTGTTGGGTCATGAATTCTTCCCTTTCCCATAAATCTGACAGGTAAACTATTCTTTGCTCTCCCAAATTGCTTATAGTATCAGCCTTTATTCCTAAATCATGTACCCATTTTGACTTTATTTTGGTATGTGGTGTAAGATATGGGTCTATGCCCAGTTTCTGCCCTACCATTTTCCAATTTTCCCAGCAGTTTTTGTGAAATAGTGAATTCTTAGCCCAGAAGCTGGATTCTTTGGGTTTATCAAAGAGTAGATTGCTATAGTCGGTGACTTCTACGTCTTGTGTACCTATCCTATTCCACTGATCTACCACTCTGTTTCTTAGCCAGTACCAGGTAGTTTTGATTATTGCTGCTTTATAGCACAGTTTAATATCTGGTATGGCGAGACCTCCTTCCCTGACATTTCTTTTCATTAATACCCTAGATATTCTAGAGCTCTTGTTCCTCCAGATGAATTTTGTTATTATTTTATCCAGCTCTGTAAGATAATTTTTTGGTAGTTCAATTGGTATGGCACTGAATAGATAGATTAATTTAGGTAAAATTGTCATTTTTATTATATTAGCTAGGCCTAATTATGAGCAACTGAAGTTAATCCATTTAATTAGATCTGACTTTATTCACGTGAAAAGTGTTTCATAATTATGTTCATATAGGCCCCGGGTTTGTCTTGGCAGATAGAATCCCAAATATTTGATAGTGTCTACAGTAACTTTGAATAGAATTTCTATATCTCTTGCTGTTGGGCTTTGTTAGTAATGTATAGGAATGCCAAGGATTTATGTGGGTTTATTTTATATCTTGCAACTTTGCTCAAGTTGTTTATTATTTCAAGTAGTTTTTTACTTGATTCTCTAGGATTCTCTAAGTAAATCATCATATCATCTGCAAAAAGTGATAATTTAGTTTCTTCTTTGCCTATTCTAATTCCTTCAATTTCTTTTTCTTCTCTTATTGCTACAGCTAATGTTTCTAGTACCAAATTGAATAGTAGGGATGATAATGAACATCCTTGTTTCATCCCTGATCTTACTGGGAACGCATCTAGCTTATCCCTATTACAAATGATGCTTGTTGATGGTTTTAGGTGGATGCTATTTGTAATTTTAAGGGAGGCTCCATTTATTCCTATGCTTTCTAGTGTGTTACTAAGAATGGGTGTTGTATTTTGTCAAAGGCTTTTTCTGCATCTATCGAGATGATCATATGGTTTCTGCTAGCTTTGTTGTTGACATAATCAATTATGCTGATAGTTTTCCTAATATTGAACCAGCCTTGCATTCCTGGAATAAATCCTACCTGGTCATGGTGTATTATTCTCCTGATAAGTTGCTGCAATTTTTTTGCTAATATTTCATATAAAATTTTCACGTCAATATTCATTAGGGAAATTGGTCTATAATTTTCTTTCTCTGTTTTGATTCTACCTGGTTTGGGTATTAGTACCATATTTGTGTCATAAAAAAAATTTGGTAGGATTCCTTCACCTATTTTTCAAAATAGTTTATAAAGTACAGGAATTAAGTGTTCTTTAAATGTTTGATAAAATTCACATGTAAAACCATCTGGCCCTGGAGATTTTTTTCCTGGGGAGTTCATTGATGGCTTGCTCAATTTCTTTTTCTGAGATGGGGTTATTTAGAAATTTTACTTTCTCCTCTGCTAACCTGGCCAATTTATGTTTTTGTAGATATTCATCCATATCCCTAAGGTTGTCAAATTTATGGGCATACAATTGCGCAAAATAATTCATAATTATTGTTTTGATTTGCTTTTCATTAGAGGTGAATTCATCCTTTTCATTTTTGATACTGGTAATTTGATTTTATTCTTTCATTTTTTTAATCAAATTGACAAAAGTATTATAAATTTTTTTTGTTTTTTCATAAAACCAGCTCTTTGTTTTATTTATTAATTCAATAGTTTTCTTGGTTTCATTTTTATTAATCTCTCCTTTGATTTTCAGTATTTCTAATTTGAAATTTAATTGGGGATTTTCAATTTGTTCTTTTTCTAGCTCTTTCAGTTGCATGCCCAATTCATTGATCTTCTTTTTCTGTATTTTATTCATGTAAGCATTTAGAGGGATAAAACTTCCCCTAAGAACTGCTTTTGCTGCATCCCATAAGTTTTGGTATGTTGTCTAATTATTGTCATTCTCTTGAATGAAGTTACTAATTTTTTCTCTGATTTGTTCTTTGGCCCACTCATTCTTTAGAATTAGATTAATTAGTCTCCAATTACTTTTTAGCTTATTTTTCCATGGTTCTTTATTACAAATAATTTTTATTGCATCATGATCTGAAAAGTATGCTTTGACTACTCCTGCCTTTCTGCACTGGATTGTGAGGTTTTTACGCCCTAGCACATGGTCAATTTTTGAGTATGTGCCATGTACCACTGAGAAGAAAGTATATTCCTTTTTATGCCCATTCTGTTTTCTCCAGATATCAATCATATCTGCCTTTTCTAAAATTCCATTCACCTCTTTATCTTCTTTCTTATTTATTTTGAGGTTAGATTTATCAAGTTCAGAGGGAGGGAGGTTGAAGTCTCCCATCATTATAGTTTGGCTGTCTATTTCTTCCTGTAACTCCCTTAACCTGTCCTCTAAGAATTTGCATGCCATACCACTTGGTGCATATATGTTAAACAATGATATTGCTTCATTGTTTATGGTGCCTTTTAGCAGGGTGTAGTGTCCTTCCTAATCTCTTTTAATTAAACCTATCTTTACTTTTGCTTTGCCTGAGATTAGGATTGCTACACCTGCTTTTTTTTTACTTTAGCTGAAGTGCAATGTATTTTACTCCAGCCTTTTACCTTTACTCTGTGTGTATCCCCGTTTCAAATGTGTTTCTTGTAAACAGAATATCGTAGGATTATGGTTTTAATCCATTCTGCTAGCTAGATAAATTTCTGTGCCCCATTGCCTGTGTATCTTATTTTCTAGTTGCATGCAAATTTTTTTTGTTTTTGAACATCTGTTCTTAAAATTTTGAGTTCCAAATTCTCTCCCCTCTTCCCTTTCCACCCACCCTCCCTAAGAAGTCAAGCAATTCAACATAGGCCACATGTTTATCATTATGTATAACCCTTCCACAATACTCATGTTGTGTAAGACTAACTATATTTTGCTCCTTCCCAACCTATCCCCCTTTTTGATTACCTCCACTCCCATCTGCCCTCCCCTCCATCATCCTGCCCTTTTTTTATCTTCTTCCCTCTTCTTTCATGTGGGGTAAGATACCCCACATGAAACCCAATGCAACAAGAATTAGGAGGGAAGCAGAAAATTGGGAGAAAATCTTTGCAACTAGTATCTCTGATAAAGGCCTCATATCTAAAATATATAGGGAACTGAGCCAAATATATAGGAATACAAGCCATTCCCCAATTGAGAAATGGTCAAAGGATATGAACAGGCAGTTTTCAGAGGAAGAAATTAAAGCTATCTATAGGCATATGAAAAAATGCTCAAAATCACTACTGATTAGAGAAATGCAAATCAAAACAACTCTTAGATACCACATCTCTCCTGCCAGATTGGCTAAAATAACAAAACAGGACAATGATAAATGCTGGAAAGGATGTGGGGAAATTGGAACATTGTTGCATTGCTGGTGGAGTTGTGAGCTGATCCAGCCATTTTGGAGAGCAGTTTGGAACTATGCCCAAAGGGCTATAGAAATGTTCATACCCTTTGACCCAGCAATACCACTTCTAGGGTTGTATCCCAAAGAAATCACACAAGCGGGAAAAGGATCCATAAGTACAAGGATATTTATAGCGGCTCTTTTTGTGGTAGCCAAGAATTGGCAATCAAAGGGATGCCCATCAATTGGGGAATGGCTGAACAAGCTGTGGTATATGAAGGTGATGGAATACTATTGTGCCATAAGAAATGGGGATGATGCAGACTTCGTAACAACCTGGAAAAACCTACACGACATAATGCTGAGTGAGCGGAGCAGAGCCAGGAGAACGTTGTGCACAGCCACAGATATATGGATTCCGTGAGGACCAACCCTGACATACTTCGTTCTTCTCAGCAACCTAAGGTGCAAGGACAACTCCAGGGACTCATGATGGAGAATGCTATCTTCATCCAGAGAAAGAACTGTGAAGCTTGAATACAGATTGAGGCGCACTACATACTCGCCTTTTTTGCTTCTCTTTTGTTTTTGTTTTTGGGGTTTTTTTTGGTTCTGTTTCTTCTTTCTCATGATTCATTCCATTGGTCATAATTCTTCTCCACAACTTGACTAGTGTATAAATTAATTCAATGCGAAGTTATACATGGTAGTTATATGAGATTCCGTGCTGTCTTGGGAAGGGAGGGGGGAGGGAGGGGAGAAAAACTGGAACTCAAAATTATGTAGAACCGTGTGTGGTAAACTAAAAATAATTAAATAAATTTAAAAAATAAAAAAAAAACATGTCTATATAGAAATAAGCAGATTTGGAATGAATAATAGAAAAGGAGCTCTTGTTTAAGAGAACTACAAAAGAAATGATGTATCTATGATTCAATATACCAAAGCATACTCAAAAAACACTTCTTAAAGAAATAATGATTTCAACAACTGTAGGAATATTTTGTACTCATGGTACAACCATGTCAATGTAATAAAAATGATAATGTTGCCTACATTAATTTACAGACTTCATATTTTTCTAATCTGAGATAGAGGAAGTAACAGCAAACTTCATTTGGCAAAATAAAAGATCGAGAACATCAAGGAAACACTGAAAAAAAATAGAGCTAAGGACAAATAGGACTTCCAGATCTCAAATTTTATTATAAAGAAGTAATTCTAAAAACTACTCAGTACTGGTTTAAAAAAAAACAACCAGATAATCAGATTGTTAGAAGAGACTGGACAAGAATAATCAGAAAGAACTGAACTTAATAGTCCAATGACCAACAGTTCCTAAAATAGAAATTGCCTAGGTAAGAATTCCCTATTTGATAAGATTTGCTGTGAAAACTGAAAACCAGCCTGACATAAATTAAGTTGAGATCAGCCATACAAGAGTATGTTCAAGATGGATAGATGATCCGAATAGCAAAGGTTATAGCATAAAAAATTAGAAAACAAAATGGGCAGATATATTTCATAGCTATGGCTTAGCCTAACAAGGGATAGGGTTAATCAAAAAAGATAAAGTAGATGATTTTGATTATATGAAATTGAAAATATTTTACATGAACAAAATTAGAGAAATAATCAAGTTGGAAAAAAATCTTTGTACCAAAAATCTCTGATAATGGTCTGACTTCTAAGATAAATAGGCAACTATCAGAAATATTTAAGACCAAAAGGTGTTCTCCATAGATAAGTGATTAAAGCATATGAACAAAGAGTTCTCAAAATGATAATTGCAAACTATTAACAACCATGTGAAAGAATGTTTCAAATCACCAATAATAAGAAAAACATAAATCAAAACAAGGATCAGATTAAATTTCATACCTAGCAAATTGACAAAGACGAAAAACATCAGGATATCCAAAGTTAGCAGAGTTGGAGAAAAACAAGCACACAGATAGACTAGTGACAGACCTATGGATTGGTACAACCATTCCAAAAAGGAATTTGGAATGATGCTCTCAAAGTGATCAAGAAATTCTCCTGCTAGGCTCAGCACACAAGGAAGTCAATGATGAAAAGAGAGTCTTCACAAACAGCAAAATGTATATTGCAGCACTTTTTGGGGCAGTGATGATCTGAAAGCAAAGTAGATGCCCATTCATTGGGGAACTTCTAAACATGATTTACTCCCTGAATACTAGTGAGAATACAAAACACTGGGCCATTTCACAATAGCTAACAAGCTGTAACCCTTCCCATGCTCACATCGACAAGCAAACTTCAGGTCTTTTTCAAGCTAAAAAGCTGTACTTATTGTATATCTTCTGGTGCAGTAGGAGCTATGGGTGCCGAAGGACTAGTCCACACCCATAGGCTTCACCCCTAACTCCACCCTAACCTTGTCTTGACCAAGGCCACAAATACCGCAACATTTTTGTTCTAGTATTTATATGTTTCTTCACTATTTAACAAACGTAAAACTACCTTACAGTTTGAATTGTGTTCCTGTCTTTTTTTCAAGGTGTCACTGAAAAATATGGTCTCTCTAACCCCATTTTTCCCATAAACCTTCTGTTTTTTATTGCACAATTTTGCATGACACAGTGATTTTTTTGGAATGCATAGGTCAAGATATAGAAGGACTGATTGGTTTGGGAAATGCAGGTGATATAAAATAGAAGATGCTAAAAATATTTATTTTTTTTAAAAAGCACACATAGAAGAAACGTTCAGAAGGGAATAAAACAGGGCAGTTTTGTTACTATTTTGATAAACTTAATACACTCATTTAAAATAAGCAAGAGCTGAAATACAGTTCCATATGATCTGTGTTTATTTTCTTTCTTTTTATACTCAAATGTTCATATTTCTTGCTAATCATGTTCATAACATAAAAACTAAATTTAAAATATATCTTAAACAAAATATTAAAAATACCCAGAGGAAAACAAAAAGAAGTTGAGAAGGGGACACAAAGAACCAGGGCAATTTTTTTACTACTTATTATATTTAATATATATTCCAAAAACCAAATGATATCTAAGAGAAGCACATGAGTTCATACATGATCCTCTTTTTTTTTCTTCCTTGTGTACTGAAATGTTTGTGTTGTTGATGGTTAAGATCACAATAAAAAAAGAAAAGAAAAATGGCCAATTAATTTAGTATCTATGAAAAGAAGAGAGAAGGGAAGGGACAGTGAGTTAACTGTTTACCACTTAAAGCCATGTAATTCCCTTCCAATTATCACTAAAATGAGATACTTCCCTTTCAGGAAGAAGGCCCCAAGTCTTTATCTATTCCTCAAGACAGCTATCTTCTTTAATCTCACATGGCTGTCATTGATGAGCTCTTTATTTTCCAGAGCAACATTTGATCACTACTAGACAGGAGAGCCATTTTATTCCTGAGCCTTCTAACTATACCATGTGTGCATGCAGTGCTTATTTTTAGTAAAGCATGTAATGCAGTAACTGATAAAAGAATGGTGTATTCAGATCAAAATAAAATCTGTGAGAGGTTTCATATAAAAGAGAGGTTAATGGATGGAAATGAACTCCAGTGTTTTGTTATCCAGTTAGAGTAAGGTTTGATTTCTTTTATGAGATTGACTGATTGCAGAGACATACCCCTTCTTTATCATTATCATTTATACCAAAAGGAAACACAAGAGACATTTCCTATAAGCTGAGAAATGAGAGGCTGACCACTGACTTGTAAAACCTTAACCTCTTCCCTCCACAACTTATTTCAAAACTGATTTGAGGAAATAGAAAAGACTCTGCTCTGAAGAGGTCAGTTTGATTGGGAATTAGTATATTGACTTGTCTAATCATGGCAGATAGCACATGTGCATCAGACTTTTCAAACTTACTTAGGGTCTTAAAAATGATCCTCTGACTTCATAGGTAACTATGAAAAACCATAAGAAACAAAGCTCTATTCAGTGTGTACACTCATAAGAGTCTGAATTAACATAAATCTCTAAGACCAAGAGTTATCCTCTATTAAACAAAGTATTAAAAGAGGACAAGAAAAAGTTTTCAAAAGAAGAAATGCTAACTATCAATAACCATATGAAAGATTACTTGGATTCATCAATAATGAGATACATGCAAATTTTTAAAACTTTGAGGTTTCCCCCAAAACTCATTTAATTGGCAAATATGAGAAAAACAGAAGTTGTTGGCAAGGCTATGGGAAGACAAATTGACCAACACACATTTGGTTGAAAAGTAAATTGATTCAACTGTTCTGGAATGCAATTCAATATTTTGCAAGAAAAGTCACAAATGTATTCCCACCCTTTGATCCAGTCATTTCGCTATCGGACACGTATTGAAAGAGGTCAAAGACAGAAAGGTCCTATATACTGGGTGTCCCAAAAGCCTTAGTGCAGTTTTAAGCTATTAAAGCTATTAAAACTTAAAACTGGACTAAGACTTTTGAGAAACTTTGCCTAACAAAACATTATATTTTAGCTGCAAAAAATCCCCCCAAGATGGAAAGTGAAATACAGTCAAGAATGGTTGAACTACTATATATAAATATAATAGAATATTGTTGTGCTATAAGAAACAACAAATATGCAAAATTCAGAGATACATGCTCATGATTAAGATGAACTAAATGTGGAGTTCAGTAAGCAAAACCAAGAGAATTATACATACAATAACTGTAAGGATATAAATGAAAGCAACATTAAAAGAAATCTAAAGCCTGTAATGACCAGTTTGGGTTTCATAAAGGAAATAATGAAACATTCCTCCCTCCTCTCAGCAGAGGGATGGATAAGCAGGAGAGTAGGCTGTCACCTTTACAGTTAGCTACAGTCAATGTAGCATTTATTTGTACTTTAGAGAGTTTTTGGGTAGTTGTTATAAGAGACTGGTTTCATATATGGAATTATTGAGATACAAAAGCAAAAAATCAATAAAACCTCTTTCAAAATCTCTGCATATTATCCTTGTTCACCAGTCCCCAAATGGTAGGAATTTGTTGTTTGTATGAAGTCAATTACATTACTTTATAGTCTGATCTCGCTAATTGACCAGAGTGGCAGTTTGAGACAATATGCAACAGCAACATTTTTTGAGAAGAACACATAATTGGCTTTGCAGGAATGGGGAGGAAATGCCATCTTTGATGCCAATGACAATCTTCTGGCTGTCATTCAACACCTGTGTGACCTCAGACACATCTCTTCATTTTTCTGGGCCTCTGGTTCCTTCTAGGTAAAACGAGGCAAAATGAGCTGGTGCCTTCCAGCTCAAAATCTTGACATCCTATTGATGCCCTCCTCTCCCAGCTTCAGTGACACCATCTTCTCACAGTAGTTGCTTTCCCTCTGACCATCCCTTTGTTTTCTGTTCACCCTTACCCCATCCCTTCAATGCGGCTACTCACAAAATTCTGGCCCAGGCCCTCGTCTTTCCTTGCTTTTCACTATCTGCTCACATGGCTTCAACGATAATCTCTCTGCAGAGAACATAAATCTGTATTTTTGCCCCTATTTTCCCCTGTTAGGAAACATTTTGATCCTTTACTCTCACACCCCTCAACCAAATACCGTGCCCAAATATCCCAAAGTGCTCATCAGTGAACAAAGGGAATAGATAACACTTTGTTCTTTATCAATCCCAATTCCGGAACTCAGCAAAACGAGGGAGCATCTCTAACACAATCAGAGATGAGACTTTTCCTATACATAATGGAAAGCTGAAAGGCCATCTTTAGAACTGCTGCAATACTGGCCCAATCTGGACATCTATTTGAAGGTCCACACATCCCACTCTCATTTACAGGCATAAAGAATGTATAGCATTGGTAATTCATAAAAGTACCAAATATGCTCAATTCTTTATTATAAAACTAATTATACAACCATTAAAAGCTGAGCTTGAAAAAGCAATGCAGAGGATCATATGTTTAGATCTGAAAAAGACCTCAGGAGTCATCTGGCCCATGTCTCTCATTTTGCAGGTGAGGTGACTGAGGCCCCAAAAGAGGGAAAGTGACTTGTCTAAGGTGACTTGGTAAGTGGCAGCCAGGATTCTAACTCCAAATCAAGCACTCTTTCCACTACAGCATCCAGGATCCTTTGGCAATTTTATGATGCCCTCTGTCTTTGAATATGACGTTTTGATTCTTGGACTTTTGCAAAACTGCTTTCCACTCAGAAAACCAGTTATCAAAATGCAAATGTAACTCATTTTAAATGCAAAATCTTTAAAAGTTATCATTTGCAATTTTTGTTTCCAGTAAATGTTGGTGTCCTGAGGCAAAGCCCCATACACCCTTGCTCTGGCTCTTCTGATTGGCCCACATTGAGGCATAGGGAAGGGCCTTTTACTTTTCTTGCTGAAAGAGTGACTGTCTTCCCTGTCCCATCCACTCCCCTATTTTTTTTTGTTTTTTAATTCTCTACCTCAAAGAACTTTAAAGGCAACTAGAGAAAACCAGAATTAACCCATTTTGGCTCCTAAGGCCAATATCAGCTTTGATCATCAGCAACCCTCGTTCACTTTTCTAGAACATGGCACACTTTCTATCCCACTTCTAAGGCTAACTGCATAGAGTTTGTGATCTAGCAGAAGCAGCCTTGCCTTGCTTCCTCTTCATTTTATTCTACTTCTGCTGATGGGAAATGGTTTTTAATCAGCATTTGTGTAACTAATCTGAATAAAGCTCTGTACTGACGTGTACCCTACTGTAAGCTCTGCGTCCCTTCTTCTGTGACATGCACAAGGTGAGCTTCTGTGATTATTGTTTTTTTTTTCCTTTACTCACTTGCAAACTGAATATCCATTCAATTATATCATTCCAATTTGGAACATTATTTCTAATGCTTCTCAAAATAAATGCTTACATTTGGTTTATACACACAAGCACATTTAATGATACCTCCAAAAGGGATGAGCTTAACCTTTCATTCCTCTTAAAATACATGCTTTTCATAAGAAATATGAAAGGACTAGATTAATAGGGATTATTTTCCAGGCAAAAAAAAATCCTTGCAACATCTCAGAACATTGTCATCTGCCACCAACAATGCTGTGAAGAGAGCTGTTGATAATAATAAGGGATAACAATAGCATCTCTATATCTCCTTTCATCGATACTTTAAAAGCATACTAGAAAAGACTCCATTCATTTCTGATGTGTAACCATCTAAAGGGAAAAATGGAAGCCATCTAATAGTTGGCCAGCAGTTTGAGACAGGAAGGGAAGGATGTGTTTCTCAGCTGAAACTGCAGGGTACCCAATGTAATGATCACATTTCAAATTCTCTAAGGACACTAGATCTACTTAATGCCGCTAGGCTTGAAAAGTGGCATGGGGTCCGTACTTATCACAAAATGATCTGAACCTCCATTTTTAATCTACATGGAAGCCAGAAGTTGCCCAGGGTGGTGTCATCATGTGATGTTTGAGCACTGAGTCACTGTGGAATGTAAGCCAATGGTCCACATATACAGAGAGATAACAAAATAATTCACTGAATGAATTTCTGATGACAGTGATGACATGCCCTAATACCCACCCACTGACTAAATTCCACCATGCAGGCATGCTCCCAATTAAACAGGGTACACACAGTAAATTCATTGGCACAGAGAACAGGGTCTATGGTTCCTGAAGCATCACATGATTAGAACTCTGCCAGCAAGTGAACTGCCTCCGGGAACATATATAAAATTCGTTCCCTGATTGTTTGTATCTTGCTATAGCTGCAGCAGGATAGGACCAGCTGATATCCATAACTACTATCACTTCAGCTTGGGTCAGCCATCAAAGCCAGGATAGAGCAGCAGGTGACAAGAAGCTACCTCCAGGAGGCAAGCTTCCAAAGCAGAGGCAAGGTCCCCAGAATGGCATCTCTCTACCCTCAATGCCTGACTTAAGCTATAGCTCTGAGCAGGTGTCAGGTGTTGTGAGTAACAGAGATAAACAATCTTCTTCTTACGCTAGACTCAGCTGGAGGCATGGACAGCAAGAGATGCATGAAAATATTCCCAAAGTTAGAGCAAACATGGATGGAAAAATAGAATTTGTTCTACAGAAAATTGCTTTACAGACAAATTTGTAGTGATGCAACTGTGCTTAAGTGAAGTACCTACAGGTGCCAAGTAGTCATCATCCATTCTGATGTAATCCAAAAAAGTTTCTAAAGCACTTTCTGTGTTCTAGGCACTCCATGCCCCTGCCCTCAAGGAGCTCTCTTTTTAATGCTGGGACATGGCCTGGTGTATGAACAGATAAGAATATACATGATAATTTGAGAAGGGATTGAACAATGAATAGTAAACAGCAGAGAGATACTAGGCTAAGCGGTTCAAGGTGAATAAACACTTCCTCTTCCCTTGGTACCATATCCAAAGGAAAAGGAAAGTGAGATGAGGAGTAGTTCAGAAGTTCTCTCTACCTACCTGTCCAGCAGCATTGTCCAGGTGATCACCAAAAGGTAGTTAATAGGGTAGGAAAAGACAAGAGAGGGATGAGAACCCAGGGCATGCTGAAGTCGCTTCAAACAGGTTCATGAGAGCTAATTGTTAAATTTTCAGTGTGAGCATGTATGTCTCAGAAATCAGCAAAATTCCAAATTAGAGCTTGATCTATTGTTTTGTTGACTGTCTAGACCAGAGGGGTCAAATATGTGGTCTGCCAGCAGCAGCCTAAATCAAATTAAAAAAAATTGAGAAATATTTGACATAATGAATAAAATACAATACAACATAGATAATGTTAATGTGTGGTTTCTAGGTCAATATGTGGCCCACAGGGATCCTTATGTAGGATCTGGTGGCCCTCATTTCTATTTGAGTTTGATACCACTGATCTAGACTTTCTTAAGTGATGGAGAAAATATTAATATTTTATTTTAACCCTAAAAATGTGTCACACATTTTTTTCAGAGATGACTGTTAAACATTTACTAGGACACCCACATGAAAGTCAAAGCTTTCTATACTACACGGTGTTTATAGAGGCCTCTCTCTTAGAAACTGGAAATGTGATGCCAGATAGAGAACATTTTCCATGTCTCTTTTTTTTAATTGACATTCTTAAAATCCACAGTGTGATTTTCGTAAAAGCTGTCGTCTTTGTAGATTTTCTGCATGGTGCAGTGAGTTGCAGTGTTCATGGCAGATGATATTAATCTGAGAAGGACACATCAAGAAATGGAGGTCCTTTTGGCAGTAAGAGGAAAGGCTGAGGTGGTTATGGGGCTGACGTAGGTTCACCCAGAAGGCTGCCCTTGGCAGAAACCATACATTAGACAGCAGAAGGAGAAATACTTAAGGAAAAAGAGGCAGAGAATGTTTTTTACAGAGGGAGAGCTACAAAATTGGGAACAGAGCTTGGGTCTGAGCCATGGGACTCAATCAATTAGGAAACATTTATCAAATACTTACTGTGTGCCAGGATCTGGGAATAAAAAGACAAAAGGAAAAAAAAAATCCCTTCCCTATAGGAGAACGTGTACACACAGATATAAATAGAGAAGATACAAAATGAATGCAAAGTAATTTCAGAAGGAGAAGCATTAGCGACTGGGGTGCAGCTAGGAGCATTGGGAAAGGCCTCAGGGAGGAGAAGGTGGCACCTGAGCTTATCTCAGAAGAAATCAGGCAATTCCAAGAGGTAGGGATGAGGAGGGAGGGCATTCCTGACATGGGGGACAGCCTATACAAAGGCATTGAGGTGGGACAGGGGATATTGTATGTCAGGAAAGGCAAGTAAGCCAATTCGACTGGACTTCAGAATGTGTGAAGAGATGTACTATACAATATGTCTGAAGAAGGTAGGCTGGAGCCAGACTGTGAAGAGCTTTAAATGCCAAAGAGAGATATTTGTAGTTTGTCCTTGGGTAACAAGGAGTCACTGGAGCTTTTCAATCAAATGAGGAGAATGTTCATACCTGGGCCTCAGGAATATCAATTTCCCAACTGAGAGGAAGATGGATTCGGAGAGGGGAGAAACGAGAGGCAGAGGGGCCAATTAAACAGGTACTCAATCTCTAGTCCACAGGACTTTAACTAAGGTTGTGGCCGTGTGAATGGGAAAGGCCATAGAGGAGAGACATTGCAGAGCTCCTGAGCTCCCACTGGTGTGCTTTCCATGAATAATCAGCCAGTAGATTCAGTAGGTTCTTAGAAACAGCGTTGACTTAAATGACATAGCAAGAACAATAGTTACAAATAATTTGGATCTCCCCAAAACCTGGAGTGCATTCTCCCATGAAAATACACCGTGCCGCTGATCCAACCATTCCAGAGAGCAATGTGCAACTATGCCCAAAGGGCTAGAAAAGGGTGCATACCCTTTGATCTAGCAAAACCACTTCCAGGTCTATATTCCAAAATAGATCACAAAAAAGGGGGAAAGGACCTTCACGTGCAAAAATATTTATAGCAGTTCTTTTTGTGGTGGCACAGAATTGAAAATTGAAGGGATGCTCATCACTTGGGGGCATAGCTGAACAAGTTGTGGTATATGAATGTAATGGAATACTACTGTGCTATAAGAAAAGACGAGCATGGCAGATTTCAGAAAAAACCTAGAAGGACTGACGTGAAATGATGCTGAGTGAAATGAGCAGAAAGAACCAGGAGAACATCGTACACAGTAACAGCAACGTTGTGAGATGATCAACTATGATAGACTTATCTCGTCTCAGTAGATTTAAGGCAATTCCAAAAGACTCGTGATGGAAAATTCTATCTGAATCCAGAGAAAGAACTAGGGAGTCCGAATGCAGATCAAGGCATATAATTTTCACTTTTTTGGTTTTTTTTTCTTTTTCCCTTTTGTTCTGATTCTTTGAAAGAAACATGACTAATGTGGAAATTTGTTTAACACAACTGTACATGTATAACCTTTATCAGATTGCTTACTGTCTTGGGGAGGAGGGAGAAGAGCGAGGGAGAAAAAATTGGAACTTAAAAGCTTACAAAAATGAAGGTTGAAAACTTTCTTTACCTGTAATTGTAAAAAAATAAATAAATAAAATACTATTAAGAGCAAAAAAAAAAAGAAAGAAAATACATAAAGTACCTGGGAAAATAGGTGCAAACATGAAGTACAGTGGTAGTGAGGGACGCATGTATGGAATGCGGCAAAGGCAATTTATAACTCTGGAACTGCAGGGATTCCTTGGCCTTCTTTCTAGAATCATCACAAAATATACTTCAGGGTGGGGAGTCAATGTCAGTGATAAGTTAGTCTGCTCTGGGTTGGGGATCTCTGCTATGTTTGTTGGGTCTGGCAGAATGCTTGACCTCTGGGATGGCTCCTCACGTGGTAACCTAACCTTAATTTCATAGGTGTTCCTCAGGTCTTGATACTGATCCTGGTCTGTTTCTCTTCTATGTCTATACCACTTCACTTGGAGATCTCATCAGCTTCCTTGAATTTAATTACCATCTCCATGCTGATGATTTCCAAATCTATCTATCCCACTCCCACCTCTCTGCTGATCTCCAATCTTGCATCTCTAACTGCCTTTTGGACATCTCAAGCTGGATATCCAGTAAAAAGCTTAAACTCATTATCCTTCCCTCTAAACCCTCCCTCACCCCCTTGCCTTCCCCATTACTGTAGAGGGCAACACCATCCTCCCAGTCCTTCAGGCTCATAACATAGGAGTCATCCTAAATTCCCCACTATCTCTCACTTTACCATATCTAATCTGCTGCCAAGGCCTACAGATTTCACCTTTGTAGCCTCTTTCAAATACACCCCTGTTCCCTCCTCTGAAGGCCTCCTCTCTAGTGCAAGCCCTCAACACCTCATGCCTGGATTATTGCAATAGCCTGATGGTGGGTCCACCTGCTTCAAGCCTCTCCCCACTCCAATCTATCCTCCATTTAGGCACTAAAGTCAATTTCCTAAAGCTCAGGTCTAATCATTTCCACCCTCCCCACCCCACCTCTCTCAATAAATTCCGATGGCTTCCCATTGCCTCTAGGGGCAAATACAGAATGCTCTGTTTGGCGCTGAAAGCCCTTAATAGCCTAGACCTCTCCTACCTATTCAGTCTTCTTATACCTTACTCCCCAACAGGTACTCTTCCATCCAGTGACACTGGCTTCCTGGGTGTTCAACAAACAAGACCCTCCATCTCTCAGCTACAAGCATTTTCTCTGGCTGTCCCCCATGCCCGGAACACCCTCATGCCTCTACTCCAACTACTGACCTTGGCTTCCTTTAAGTCCCAACTAAAATCCCACTTCCTATAGGAAGTTCCTCTTAATTCTAGTGCCTTCTCACTTTTAATTATTTCTCATTTATCCTACATATAGCTCATTTTGTAGATATTTATTTTCATGTATTCTCCTCCATTAGATTGTATGCTCCTTGAGGGCAGGAACTGTCTTTTGCCTCTTTTTGTATCCCCAGTGCTTAGCACAGTGCCTGGCAGTGAGTGGAGTAGGCACTTAATAAATGTTTACTGGTTGATTGATTGTGTTAAAAGGGCCAATCTACTGGACTTCCTAAGCTCTTATCTTTGGTGGGCAATTATAGCCTTTACCACCTCCAGCCTTAAATTCATCTAGATGTTACTGTATTCTTTCAGCTAAAGGGTTGTTTTTGTTTTTCCAGTTAGAATGCTACTATGCTAGTTCAGAAAAGGCAGAGATTATTAGCGAAGGTTTGGTAGGAGCGTCTCCTCTTTGACTCCCTCAGAAATTCAGCTCTGAGGATTGTCACTTCCCATAAGTAACTGAGATAATTAAAACCTTATACCTTTCCAGGTGTGAAATTCTTGACTTCACCTGAAAGGGAGTCAGGCCTACCTTTCATTGGTCTCTGTCTTTGTTCCTTTGATTTTTCAACAGTACAGAAGTCTAAAAAGGTCACACCCTTACAAATGCAATTGCTAACCAAGCTATCCCAGTAACCATAGACATAAATTTTCTAGTCATAAAGATGGATATTCTTATCTTAGGGTCTATCGAATTTAAATGAGTATGGAAATTTAATCTGAATGTAGAAGTGAACAGACAACCAAGCAAGCGCCTATCTATCATGGATTTTTTAAAAAAATACCATTCCAATGGATCCATGAGTTCATTAATGAGGGCATTCCTTCCAACGGTGCAGATCAAAATCATTCATGCTTACCCGTTCTGTACAACTCTTGTCCGTGGCCCCCTCTAAAGCTACCATGGGGCTTTTCTCAACATGTGAGGGACTTTGTTCAAATTGTCTTGAGATTTTGCATAAAACTAAATCAAGACAACCTTCTGGAAGTAATGGCATACTGTTAATCTTAATAACCACTAGACATTTCTTACAGCTTATTTGATTGATTAAAAAGGTTGTCTATTTCACATGGCTTTCTTGGGCTTTCTTTCCTTCAATATTTCAGAAATGTGAATGAACTGTTTCTATTTCCCAAGCCCATTTGAAGCAGTGAAGTTCCTATGAAATGCGTGGAACACAGGTTTCTCAAGACAGTTCCCGCAAGTGAAGAATGTTGTTCAAATCCTCTTCCATTCCCTAAATAGCAGCCCTGCCAAGCTAATATAAGAACTGTTTGGAAGCTGCACTTGGATTCACCTCGCAATGCAGTCTGAAAGGGTAGACAGGGGAAGAAATGGCTCTGTGCTTTTTTACTTAATACTAAGTTAAACAGAAAGGTTCAATCATAATGGTTATCTCAGGTATTTCCATTACTAGGGCCTTAAAAATGTCTAGAGACGGATAAACATAGATAATTATACTCTACAGACAGCTTTGTGTTATATAGGGCAACTCACAACCGTGTCTTAGGGGATTTGGACATTTTTTAAAATGGAAAAATCCCCATGGAGCACATAGGAAGGTGAGCTCCAAGCTAAGAACAAAACTATCAGGAAGGATTTGGGAAACAAGAACGGGAAGATGGAGATGGTGCTGGGCCCAAGGTCTATTGGCCCAGATGGTCAAATGAGATGCAGGGTTCTCATAGGACTTTGTACCTCTCAACACTCCCACAGAAAAAGGTTGTTGTCAAATTAGTAAATGATTAGGAAACCCATATCTATATCACATGTGGGTGGATGAGTACACAGAGCTAATGTGAGCTATATGTAGTACATCGCTCCAAGTCAAGAATTTTATTTCACCATCGAACAGACATAACCCAAGGAGAAATATTCACAGTTTCTTAACAGGCAATGCATATAGAGATCTGATCTAGAGGAGCTTCATCAAAGGTATCATTCTTTTCAGGTCCCACCCCTTTGGTCTTATAATCAGGGGCTGCAAATTAGTGCTAATTTTGGTATCAGATTCTGGCATAGAGATATTGTTTCAAAATAAACTGGACATATTTCACCAAGGACTCAGTAAAGCAACTTTTTAGGCATCTTCTCTGGCAGGGCTAACTAGGCTTATTAGACAAATGTCTAAGAAGAGATTTACTATAGCTGGGATGGGAATCTGCACTCTTGGATGCCCTGAAACACACTGCTTCACTCTAAAAGACACTTAGCTATATAATGAAAGTTTCAAAGTACCAGAACATCTGATTTAGTCAGAGCTGTTTCATCTAAAATAGATATTGAGGTAAGAAACTGGGGAGGGTAACCCTAAAATATGTGAGTAGACCTAAGCTCCTAATTTACGTCCAAATCAACTCCTTCGGTTTGGATCTGGTCCAACACTTATACCTTGCTGAGATCCATTTCTGGAGGCCCATCATACATATGGCTAGACTTGTGTTGCCAAAGTCATTGGGACTAGGGTAGCCATGAACCCAACCATCACGTGGCACTTGAGGCATGGTGGAAATCTTGGGAAGGAAATGAAATTATCCCCTCTAACAGAGAGATCAAGACAAATGACTAGATAAGTGAAGACTGGCAGGGATGTAACAAGGCTTGTAGTACTGGTCTCCCCGATGAGAGAAATGATATGGGTTTTCTGATTAAGGCTGAATAGTATGGTTGCGCTAGAGACCAGATGACCCACTTACCTATATCAGAGGTAATATGTGGACATCCTCCAAAATTGACTTGTGTCCCACCTGCCCTTCCAGGCTTATTTCATAGTGTTCCCTTTCATATTCTCTCCATTGCAGTTAAACTGACCTGTTTATACAACATTCCATCTCCCACCTCCCTTTCTTGTGCCTCTCTAGGCACCACATAGAAAACACACTCCTCCACCTCTGCCTAGTAGAGTCCGGACAATTCTTCAAAGAATATCTTGCTCTACTCACCACTAGACTTTAACTCCATTTCCTTATTGAAGTTCCTTTGTCTTGACCCATATTTATCACCATGTTTTCTACAACAGTGCTCAGTCAACCACTGATCAAACAAATGAGATGTAAATATAATAAGCAGTGCATATCAACACTCCAATAGAAGACCTTGGCCATAGGGAACAATGGGGGTGGGACATAGGTGGAGAACCCAACAATGCCAACTTCCACCAACACTGCAGAATTATAGTGAGGCACTTGAAATATCATTGCTCAGAGAACACTAAATTAGGTGAAGAGAGACAAAGGTCCCAAGAAGCAATGCGACCTTCTTGCTAAAGGGCTTTTGAATATCAATGAAAAAGCCCTCTTACTGGGAAGCCAGGGAGAGTTCTGCAAATGTCTTCCTGTCCTGTGTGCCAATCTGACTTGAGACACAGATGTTGACAAACATCAAAATCAAATGATCAGGTCTTCTGGTGCCTAGTTGAGCCAACTGTTCTCTTTGAATAATTGGAAAAGCTTCAGGGAGGTAAAGAAGGTGGCCAGCACAACACAGAACATGACCACACGAGAACAGCTAGAGGGAAGTCAGGGAGCAGAACAAAAATGATAAAACAAAGGGAAATAAACTACATTGATCCATGTGCAGAACAGATAGATTTGCTTTGGTTTTCTGTGTAAGGGAGACTGGATCCCATGAAGCACATATGGGGGCTATCACTGAGAACACATGCCTGAGTTCCAGGCAAATTCCAGAGCTGAAGGAGCAGAGACTGTATCAGAAAGGACTGACCAATTAGCTAGAAGGAGTGGCCAACTCAGTGGACCTTCAAATGGAAAATCTGTCTCCTGTTCCTCAGATGGTCCAGGGGGTATCGTGTAATACGGGGTCTTCCTGTGAGAGCTGCAAGAGGAGTGGCCTTTTCCACTTGTCACTTTGAGCAGACTGAGCCTGGACCTCTGACTTCCTCTTCTGCTTTGGGTTTCTTTGGATGATTGTAGGTAACTAAATAATCATTATGAGATGGATGTATCAAGCCTTGAGGACAGTCTTGTACGTTTGAGAGCTTAGAAGATCCTGGCTCTTCAGTGCCAGCTGTATTGCAAGAGATTTCCTCTTTACATCCACTACAATGCTTCTGGAGGAGAAGATGGCCATTAACATGAGAATGAACCCAAGCTCTGTCCTAGTTTCTCAGAAGACATGTACATATATGGAATTGTTGGGACAGTGCAAAGCCAAAATGAAATGCATAATGCCTACTCAGCAATCCCACAGACTGTCTACTGGGAGATATAATCATTATCATGTTACCCTTGCTACTTATTTATTTGCTGATGTGCACTTGAACTTCTTTTGTGCTTAATATTTCTTTTTGGGGGAAGAAATAAATAGCTGTCCTATATATGATTGACAGTGTACATTTAGTACCTTTCTATTTGCCCTCTTAGGGAGACTCTAGACACAAGCCAAGATCTAAGTTTTAATGAATTTTCTTTGAGGTTCCAGAGAAGAAGAAGAAAAAAGGATGAGTCTGACCCTTCTTTCAGATGGTCAGGTTCCTTCAGGTCCAAATGTAATCTGCATATGTGTATCCAGAGCTGAGAGGGGCCCTTTAATAAAGAGGGAGAGGGTGCAACAAACCAGTCTGGGGTTCAGAAGTCACTGTTATATCTATTTTAATGTTCAACATTTATCACTTAAGTAAGGCAGCTTGTGGACAGAGTACTAGAATCAGAGTCAGGGAGAACTGTACTCAAATATAACATTTTATACTTATTAGCTCTGGCTCTTTAAGCAAATCACTTAGATTTTTGTGAGTCAGACAACTCCCTAGGATTTATCTACTAATTCATAGAGGGTGTTGATCTGCGTTAGTAGATAAGACCTGTGGTGGTGGAGGATGTTTTCTGTCAAATCCTACATCCTTTGTATATTCATGTATGGCCCATATATCATATAACTCTTTGGTCTCACAAGGGACCCTAAAAGAAACACAAGGCAAAGGACAGATGCTCAGCTCTGACTGTCCTTTCCATTGCATTGTAAATGTGGTCAGCATTTGATAAGTCTTAATAAATGTTATATGTAAGAAGGGTTGGCGCCAAGCCCCAGCCTCTCCTCCTTTGAAATGTATCAGTCTCCTAAAATAAGATTATGTTTGTGTTCAATCAAATTCAGATGGTGTCCCTCATAAGTCTGCTGTATCCTTGAACTAATGTAAAACACTAGAGGGTGAGAGGAAAACAACAGAGACTCTTCAGAGAATTTACTCATACTAAAAATAATGTCCAATTATGATGATTTTGCGCTGCTTTGCCAGTTACTGGTCTACCCTTTGGTTTTGTTCAAAGAAAGCTCCCATATCAGGAAAAATTGGTATTCCTTTAAGAGCACTTTTAAAGGTTGATCACACTGAAATAAGGACTTTTACCTTTAGCACAGAATGACGTCTTAGGCTTCCTTTGCTAAATCAAGACCAATTCCTTCCCATTTTTGATCCAGCCCTTGATCTGCTGGTTTAAAGAGGATAAAAGTTTACCATTTCATGGTGTTTTCTAATGATTCATTAAATGGGATGCAGCTGCCACCTTGGGAATCAATAGACTTTGCTTCATATAGGAATCCAGTCTCCACACCAGTAGAGAGAATCATTGATCACAGATTTAGAGGTGGAATCAATCAATCACCAAGCATTTACCAAGCGTTTACTGTGGGACAGGCAGTACACTAGTCCCTGTAGACACAAGTATAACACCTAAGTCCTCCGACTGTAAATCTAGCACTCTTTCCATGGCACTGGGGAGATGCTGCTTCATTGATTAAGCTCCTAGTATATGGCAGGCACAAAAAAGGAAAGAAGGAATGAAACAAGGATTTATTAAGCCTTTACTATATGCAAGGTGCTGTCTTAAGTGCTTTACAAATATTATTCAATTTGATCCTCACAAGAACCCTAGGTGGTAAGTGCTATTAGTATCTCAATTTTACATTTTAGGAAACTGAGGCACATAGAAGTCACATGACTTGGTCAGGATAATATAGCTAGTAAGTATGTGACTGAAGACTACTGTGCTATAAGAAATGACAAGTAGGTTGATTTTAGAAATATGGAAAGTCTTCTTGAAATAATGCAGACTGAAATGAGCAGAACCAAGAAAACGTTGTGTATAGTAACAGCAATATTGTTCAAAGAGTAACTGTAAATGACTAAGCTATTCTGAGTAATACGATCATTTACCTCGACTATGAAGGACTGATGATGGAAGATGATTTCTACCTCCAGACAAAGAACTAATATATGGAAGACAATAGTCTGGTCCTATATAGATATAGAGAAATATCTCCTGCTCTAGGGGTGTGTGTGTGTGTGTGTGTGTGTGTGTGTGCGTGTGCGCGTGTGTGTGTGTGTATGGGGAGAGGGAGAGATAGAGAGAGAGGGAGAGGGAGAGAGAGAGAGAGAAAGAGTGAGTGTCTGGGGTTTAGAAGTCACTGTTATATATATTTTAATGTTCAACATTTATCACTTAAGTGAGGCAGCTTGTGGGCAGAATACTAGAATTGGAGTCAGGAAGACTTGTATTCAAATATAATCTTTTATACTTAATAGCTCTGTGCCTTTAAGCAAATCACTTAGATTTTTGTGACTCAGACATATATATATATATATATATATATATATATATATATATATATATATATATATATATATATATATATATATATATGGAGAGAGAGAATCATACCCATATCATCTCTCTCTCTCTCTCTCTCTCTCTCTCTCTCTCTCTGTATATATATAACCATACAATATATACATGTATATGTGTGTATGTGTATATGTGTGTGTGTGGTGTGTGGTGTGTGTGTGTGTGTGTGTGTGTGTGTGGTGTGTGTGTGTAAATCTTGGCCTTCTCTAATGCAGGGTTTGGAGGGAGGAAGAAAAAGAGAAAAGAAAAAATAGGTGGTCAGTATCTAAGGCTGGATTTGAATTCCATTCTTCCCTGACTCCAGACTCAGGGCTCTCTTCACTGCACCACCTTGCTCCCTTGATGATTTGGCTCTCCCCTACATTACCAGTTTTATTTCATATATTCTCCTTCATACACTCTCCATTCTGGTCAAATTGCCCTATTATCTGTTCCCTACGTTCAAAATTCCATGTTTCTCTTCTATGACACTGCGCAGTTTATCCCTCATGCCTGGAATCCACCCCCTCCTCACTCCCAAGAGGATATTTTATGGAGACAGATGAAGAAATAATGAAATTCATCGGGTGGAGCAAAGGGTATAGACTCTCATGGGGTATAATAAAAAAATAGAAAACAAGGGGAAATAACAAATTCAGACCTATTAAATACTGATTATCTTGTTTTTTTAAATAAGTCAGTGGAATAGACTACATAAGGAAGAAACAAAATCTTAGAAAACACATGACTGGAGAAAGAACTCCCTTTTTGACAAGAACTGCTAGAAAAGGAGTTTGGTAGAAATTAGGTTTGGATTAAAATCTTAAACTCCACACCACAGTACACTCGAAATGGATACTAGACTTGAATAGGAAAGGTCATATTGTTCAAAAACGTGTAAGAAAACCTTTCATAGCTAAGTCCAGAGGAAGACTCGTTAGCCAAACAGGGTACAGAGGTGAACAGCAAAGGTAAAATCATTTTAATTCAGTGAAACTGAAAGGCTTTTACAATAAAAAATATCAGTAACTAGGAGAAAAAGGAAAGCTTTCAATTGGGAAAAAACATTTCTCCATTATATGATATCCAAAGGTATATAATGAATAAACATAAATATATAAGACCAGAATAAATTCCACAATGCATGAATGGTCAAAGGATATAAGCAAACAGCTCTCTAAAGAAATGCAAACTATTAATAACCATATGAAAAAATGTTACAAATCATTAATAACAAAAGAAATGCAAATAAAATAGTTCTTACGTTTCATTTCATACCCTGCATATTGGCAAAGAATTGCTCATCTTTATATTCTTTATTACAAGATATGGCTCACTTGGTGAAGGGGAAGGGATATGTGTAGAGTGGGGCTTAGTGAACTAAGACTTTGGGGATATCTTGTATTATGACAAAAGATATCAAAATATATCAGGGAATTCTTTAGAATACACTCCGGGGAGTACAAAACCTGGACCCTGGCCACTTATAAGAAAACATATGGTTCAATACAGAAGGATCTTGAAGCTTTGGGGTGACAAAGCAATCCCCTAATTGGTTGCTAAGCAGGAAGAACCACTGGCCCAGTGGAAATTTGAAAGAAAGTTTTCTCCTTCCTTCCTTCCTTCCTTCCTTCCTTCCTTCCTTCCTTCCTTCCTTCCTTTCTCCCTTCCTTCCTTCTTTCCATTCCTTCTTTCCATTCCTTCTTTCCTTCCTCCCTCTCTTTTTCTCTCTCTCTCTTTCTCAGACACATATCAGGATGGGAGGTATCATAGTACAATGGAAAGCATGACTTCAGAGGGCATAAATTCAGATCTCACCTCTGATACTTAAGACCTGTGTGACTTTTCCAAAGTCACTCAACTCTCCACCTGGATATCCGTTTCCTCATCTATAAATGAGAGGGTAGGATGGAATGACCCTTTGATGACCCTTACAACTCTCAATCACTGATGATCCTGTTTGAGCCTTCCTTTGGGAAAGTAGAAAAGGGGACTGGTACTCTCACCCAACCAGACAGAAATTGTGTTGGATCCTTGTTGTCTTTATGCTTTGCGTTTCTGCCCTCAACACAGCAGACAGAATATCAACCCTGACCAAGGTGGATACATCCAGCCTAAGAGGTCCAAAGGTTACAGGCCCCTCAAAGCTGACTGGAAGCAGAAGGAAGGGTCTTCTTTCTTGAACAATAAGACTACAAATAGGAGGAGGGCCCCCAAGTCCTAGCCTGGCTCGGCAGAAGATGTCCACTTTGAAGGAGACAATGCAGAGCTGAGACAAAATGGAACAATACCTACTTAGCAGTCATGCATCTTGCTTCATGCTTTGGTGTTATGCTTCAGCCTCCTAGGAGGGTGTATCAGTAGTAACACAAGTTCCTATATCATGTTCTAAACTTATATCAATGTAACTACTTGGGAGCTTTTTGAGTTTAGCATTTCTTTTATGTGGGAGAAATAAATAGCTATCCTAAATCCGATTGATTTCTTCCACTGAGTACCTTTCTGCTCTCCACTTTGGGGAAGAACCTAGAAATGAGCCAAACCTAAGCTTTAAACAATGTTTAGCATGTGGAATAAAGATCCAAAGAGTGTGAGAAAGCTCCTAATCCCTCTCTTTAGAGGCCTGGCTACCCGGACTAAAGCCAATCTAGCTGCCTATTCAACTCAGAGTAGAAACAAACTCATTAGTGGAGCAAGAAAGTTCCCCAACCTCCTAGTCTCAGCAGTCAATATTACAAATAAGAATTTAAAGATTTTTTCCAGGTTGAACATGACTTTGAAATTGCAAACCTAGGTGACTAGAAGAATGGTAGTACCATCAACAGAAATAGGGAGGGTTAGAAGAAAGATGTGTTTAAGAGGGAAAATAATGAATTCCATGGAAGATGCCACTGCTCATTCATCAAAAGGGCATTTGCTTTCAGTTGTTTTCAAGTAGCAGAGACTGGTTTTAACAAGTCATCTGCAGTCTCTGGCCCAGTATCCCTGTTAACTAGCACCATATTTTGGCAAGATGGTACAGTCTGTGTCCATGGAATAGTGTGATGTTAACTAGCCTAAATGGCACCTTGGCGCCTTAATGCCTCATTTGGACCAACTGAGCTAACCCATTACAAAGACCTGGGCTTCAGTCCCAGAAATACCTGGGATATTGCCCAGAATGTTTGTCAATCACTGTCTCGGTTAACAGAGTAACATGCCCCTTTAAAGGCTTTCCTTCAACAAGGTGGTCACCATGCATATGCTAAAATCATATAAGATTATCTGAAAGATGTAATGACAAAGATGACTTTGTTCAATGACCCTATGGTTATTGATATCATGGGGAATAAAATCTGTAGAATGAGATTTAACAGAGGTATTTAACACTGTCATGGAGGCTGTCCAGCATAGAGTCAACAACAAAGGGAGATTCCTAAAAGATGGTGAGGTCCTCTAGGTGTTTGAAAATGATAATATGTAGGCAGCATCAAGCACCAGAACACTGGAGGGTCTCCTAAATGAACTCTACAATCACTCAAAAGTTTGACCTAATACTGACACATAAAGAACCCAAAAGGGGAAGAATTCCTATTCTGCAGACTATAAGATAGACAACCCAAAGATCTTGTCTACCAGCACATGTGAATGGGGATCTGGTGCATACCCAGAGTGAGTGTCTTAGATCCATCACCATTTTGAAGACACTAGGGAAAGTATGGAATCCCTCAACATGGAAGATGCTAGGGAGTTGCTTTGGAGAGAATCATGATGACATGTAAGGGAAGTGCCTTGGAGGGAAAGATTGTTGAGCATGTAGAGACATTCTGTAACTAGTTTTGGTCAGATAACTACATCTTTACAATTAGGTTCTTTGGCTCCAGGAGCATTTAGAAAGGCCTATCAGCTTCAGCTGCTATCACTTTGCCTTGACACTCTTGGGGGAACTTATTGATTAGTGAAGGGGGCAGAGCCAATAATATTATGTGTTCAAAAGGTTCAGAGGGCTCCTAGGCATCTTGGAAATTTAGAGTCCAGGCTTGAAGAAAGCTTAGCATCAATGCATTGAGGAGCAAGGAGTGAACTTCAGGACCCCAGCGCAGGAGTAGATGAGACAAGGATTCATGTGGCAGTGATCCTGTCTCTGGACATGAACCTCTAGGGTGAATACTATGTGGGAATTGTTATAAGCTGAGGCTACTCTCCCTAGAGACCAGTGGGGTATAGGAGAGATATGCCTCTGAAGTATTGAGGAGTGAGGAGTATACTCAATTCTTGCTATGTCTTCAAAGTAAATATCTTTTTGTGAAAACTACCCAACGTTAAATGGCTAAATAGAATATAAATACTACTCCCTGGACCCTGTGCAAATGGCAGGGACATGGCTGTTGGGGACTTAAGTGAATGGCAGTGGAAAGACATGCCACCACCGCTCAGGGTGACCTAGAACCCCGAGGAGAAGACACATCCTGTGTTGCTCTGGGAGAGTGAACAGGAGCTTACTCACTACATGTAGGGGGCTAATCTGGGATACAATCGGGCCTTTCCCTTTTATGGAAGTGACTGAAGAGAGATTCTCTACCCAAAACTTTAAAATGTGAATTACCTAGTTTGAGGGATCTTAGAGAATTTGGCAAAAAAGCCAAAACAAGAACAAAAACCCCAATTAGGGGTACAGTAATTGTACAGTTAATTTTTGGGTGTGTGTTCCTTCACAAGTCCCTCAGTTTCATTGAGGTCATTTTGCAGACTGCTGCATTTATCGCTTTGCCGGATATTGAAATATGGTTACTTGTTCCATTACTAAGTTCCATTTAAGTATTGCTATTGAGTCTAACATGACAAATATGGAGTTGCATCACTAGAAAGCTATTGCCTAGTGGAGAAATCCTTATCTGTGTCTTCTGCATTTTAACTAACCTAGACTGCTTACTTAATTGTGAGATCTAGATATGTGATTTAATACATGCCTAGAAATACCAAGTATACAACCTGTGAGGACTTCCTTCCTTTTCTTGGGATCCTCACCTACTTCTGGGCTTACTTGACCTTGCTTTGTTATTTTCTCACATTGAGATTACTTGGACTGTTGAGTGAGTTCATAATTCCATTTCATTTGCCCTGGCACTGGCAGGGATGGATTGGGAAAAATTTTGGATACCTTTCAGAAAAAGGACCTAGAATAAATTTGCCAAAGTGGATATGTCCAGCCTTAGACCTAAATTTGTAAATTTGAGAGATCCAGAAATTATAGGTCCCTTGGTCAGAAATTGACTAGAAGAAGAGGAGGGTTCTCCTTTCTTGGACAAGGTGACTACAAACAGAAGGAGGGGCCCCAAGCCCTAGCATGCCTTTGCATAAGACGTCCACTTTGAAGGAGACGATGCAGAGCTGAGACAAAATGGAATAATGCCTGGTCACAGATCCTGTTTTATGCTTTGATGGTGTTACGCCTCATCCTTACAGGAGATTATGACAAGGAGAGCAGTATAATACTCCAGGATACTTTATATTACAAGTTCCTATATAACGTTTTGTACTTTCTTCAATGTAAATACTTGGAAACATTTTGTGTTAACACTTCGTTTATGTGGGAGAAATAAATAGCTGTCCTAAATCTGATTTATACACTTTTTACCTTTGTAACTTTCTGCTATCTACTTTGGGGAGACCGTAGACATGAGCAATGGTTGAGGTGGCACATGGCAGAGCATACTCCAGAGGTGTTGGTGGGGGGAGTTCTAGGCCATCCATAGGGGGAGATGTGGCACCCTGGATCTGAGAGTGGGGTCAGAGCATACGCTCAACACATGAATCTTGGCCATTCACTGGGCAGGGGATTGAGCAAGAAGAGAGCAGGTTGGGTTGCCTTTGGGAAACTTCCCATCTTTGATAATGACCCCAACGTTTCCCCTGAAATAAGGACCCATATTTTCTTGTCATACTATATGGCTTTGAGACATAGAATCGTAGTATTTAAAGAATTAAAGTTGAGAGTTAGCCAAAGGAAAATGTGGAGATGTTCAGTGAAGATGAGTGGGTTGCAACACATTACCAACCATGAATTGAGTAGGATAAGTGGGATAAAGGCCGTCATCAGTTAGTGACTAGCATTTTTGAATGACTTACTATGTTTCAGGCATTGTGTCAAGTGCTGGAAATACTAAGAACAATCCTGTTCCCTGCCCTCAGATAGATGGAAGATAAGACAATGGACTTGTCACTTACTGAGTAACCAACCAATGGATCATTCATGCTCTCCATTGGCATTAGTACAGTATCAAGGGAACTAGATAAAGGCCCATAGCATATTGTAAAGACCTATGGACAAGTATCACAAAGGATGACAAGGTAAGTATCAGTGGAGGGAGTCCTCACCTTAATGAGATCGCAGAACAATCAGAGTAAGTGTCAATAAACCCGGGATATTACTATTTGCCCCTACCTATCACAGACATACTGCAAATACAATGACTGCCAACTGAGTAAATAGCAAGGACCCTGCGGGCAAGAATTCTATCCAGGGGTTAGATATTTCTCGGAACTCAATGAATGCTATGTATCCTGTAAATGATAAACAGAAGGGGTTAAGAGCCCTATCCAGTGTCACAGAGTGGGGGCTCAGACCCATCTTTGTTGACTGTCAAGCAAAAAGCCCTTAAAGTGTCTCAGAAAGCTGTGGGTATCAAAAGAAACTGATCACAAATGCTTGGGATGTACACGCATACCAATAACAAACTTTTTTCTTTTCATTCTTGTTGTCTTGGCTGGGATGGTTTTCCTTATACCATGGGAACTCACAGCACTCATTCATGATAAACAACAAGCGTCATGGGCATTGCCACCTTGGTACTTGCCAAAAGGAAAATGAATAATCTAGAGTTTGTTTAGCCACAGGGACAGGCTTTTTTGCCATTAGCAGAGAGAAGAACTTTGGCTGGGTGAATGAGGCCTGCCAAACTCCATTCCATGAAGCACAAGTGGGAATCTTCCTCACCGTGTGCACTCCAAGTCAATATCTGCATTTGTGCAAATATGTTTTAATATTCAGGAGGAAAGGGTATTATGTGGGATACTTGCCATTTTCCAGTAATTATGAAATAAACAAGCTCTGCAGGGTACTGTATAATTAAAACCTTTGTTTAAAAAAACATGATTAATCTACATTTAATTTCTAAGTTAAATTCTGTTGTTTCTTGAACCAGTGATATGAAATTCACAAGCAGAGAAATGAAAGTCAACTTTTAGAGCTTCAGATGCTGCCTAGAGTGGGGGGGGCATTGTTTGAACTCAGACTTGGAGCAAAAAGAAACAGATTCCTAAATCAAAGCACCACCAGACTGATGCCTGGTATTAATGGGTGGACAACTGAGAACGATGTCTTTTGTGAGCAGAACCTTCCACTCTGCCAACATGTTTTCCATCTCCTAAATCCAGCTCACTCACTCCTTCTTTCACTGGAACATGTCTTTCTCCCTACTTGTTGTGAGCCCTCCTTCATTTCTTTCAATAAATCTCTGTCTCTTCTATCCTTGGTTCAGAATTTACCTCTTCCAGGAAGCCACCCCTGACTATTCAGCACCACCTAACTCCATTAAGTCTCTAGTCACAGCTCATGATGTTGCCTTGATTATTTCTAATATTTCATTGGGCTTATCCAGGGGCTTGCATTTCTTTTTGTTTATATGCTGAAATCACCTGGCCCATGGGGTGGTTAACTGGAATGAGCATGGAAACTGGAGTCTATCCACAACGTTCAATGACAGTAGCAAGATATGGTGGAAGGAACTGTAGATGTGGAAGGAAGGGCCTTCCCTGGGCTTTAGTTTTCTCATTTGTGAAATGAGATCTCTAAGAATCTCTCCAGCTCCTAATCCTATGAGAGAGTCTGACCACCATGGGAGGGAAGGGTCATGGTTGTTACTTATGTCTAATGTTTAAACATTTCTTAAAGTATTTGTTTCTATTGTTAGTTGGTTAGGACTCTTCATGTGTCTCTATATTATAATATTGCTTTGATATTTTCAGTGTAATGGAATCTAGTCTCATAGTAATTCAAGTTAAGGACCATCCAAAGGGCAATGGGAAGATTCATGGTGAGCACATTCAGGCTACAATACATTACTGGCAAGGGGGAAAGGCCATGGGTGCATTGAAATTAAGTGACTTTCCCAGGGTCACACAGAGTTAGTATCTGAGGCAGAATTTAAAACCAAGCCTTCCTGACTCCGAGCCCAGCACTCTCTCTACCATACTCTGCTGCCTCTATGTCTTTTTCATTTTACCCAAGAGAGCATTTTTAAAGGCCTGATTTCCAAGAGCATAAAATGAATCAAGTAGTACAACTTACACAGTTGTATTTAAACCCAAGAAAGAGGGAATAAGGCATAGGAAATATGCACCACTGTTAACATGATTATTTTAAAACATGTTCTGAATAACACACACATATTAGGGTATGTGGGGGGGAGTGTCATTGCTGTTTGCAGAATGGGAAGAGATGAACAGTGATCTTCAGCAGGAACCCAGTTAAAGAGTCATACAGCTATTGAAAAATATTCTCCTCATTGTGCTTCCAGGATGAGCTGCTTAAATGTTACTCCAACATTCTTTTCTGGATTGGGGGGCTGGGAAGGAGGAAGGTCAGTTTCTCAGATGTCTCACTGCAAACACCTAAGAGCCATACTGCTTTTAAAAAGAAGGTTTTATGCATGTGCAACATCCAGTTCATTTTATGGAATTTTTATAAATCGCTTTCTATTTTATGAGATAAAAAAAAAAAACACAAGCAAATTCTAAAAAATGGACTCCCAACCAAAAGAGGAAGCTGGTTTATTCATTAATTTGTCACATCTCATGCCTCTAGTGACTATCTATAAGAAGGAACGTCCCCTTTCCAAACACTTTTCAATACTTCAAACAATCAACAAATAAACCTTATCAGGATTCACCTGCAATGGATACAGGTGTCCCTCTGTTCCTCTGCTATGCCAGATTAGGCACAGTGCTGTTTAGCATGGAGCTGTGAGGCCACACAGGATGCCCAAAGGATGTGCTAGGTGAAAAACTGTCCAACATTTCCATTTGCCTTTGAGGGAGAATCATGTGAAATAGGGGAGAAAAGGAAAGGCAAACAAGGCAACTTCCGGAAAATGCCATCCAGTCCTCCCAAGTTTGGCAAGCAATTCACAACAGCAGTGTGATGGGCCATTTCCTATTGTTATCTTAAATAGGGGCAGAGCCTAAACACAAAAGCCTGTCACTGGGCAGCCTGCCACCTGTCTAGGGCTAGCTTAGTGAAGCTTCTCAACATTCCCTGGTGGCTAATGGGTCCTGGGAAAGCCTGCTAACCACCTAATGGGTTAAGCAGCCATCTGTGTCTCCTGCCAATACCAATCTGAGTATTCTCAGAAGCTATTGTCCTTGGGCATCTGGGCGGCAGGGCTTGCTTAGAAGGAATGCCCCCTCATCGTATGACTATACTTGCTTCATATCACTTAGCAGAAGCTAGGCTGCTTTATAAGAAATTTTTGAGCTTTCCCTTTCCATTCCTCCTCTCACCCTGTAACAGTTTTCCAGCCCTTTACACCTTCTGAAGGCCCAATATTTGGTTTCTATCTAATCATTAAAATCATCACTAAGGGTCAGACTCCGTTATAGGCTCCATCTGTTTCTGCTTTCAAACTTCATGGGCTCCTACCCCAGAGAGTTCTATCCATTCTATAACTGATGAAGCTTCAGGGCCATAACTGTTGGCTCTGAATTGAGAGGGAAGTCTGAGCCGTTGGGCCATGAATCAGGAGACTGTTCCCAACTGAACACCAGGGAAGGAAAAAATAAGGGTTACTCAGGACCACATGATCAGGAAGATGCCATCGAGCTTTAAGCAAACTGAAATGGGTTCTGAAATAAAAGTGCTATGAGACAGTGATAAGTATTCTCAAGTGGCTGACACAAAATGAATGTCTTCTCTGAGAAAGGCAAGATGACAGAGTAGTTGCTTTCCAGAAATCTTCCCACCCAAAAAAATCTAGAAAAAGGAATTTTGCAGATAAAGCGATTGGCAAGATGGTAGAACAGTCATTTTGCACAAACTCTGACAATCTCCAAATCATGCACCAGATACAGAGTAAATAAAACTGAATTTCAAGAAAAGGCAAAAGTTGAAAAAGGCAAATATTCATAAAATAGTATGGAGAACATGTGTACTTAGAGGTCCCACTAGCAATCTTCTGCCCCATCCACTCATTCTGCCAGAAGCAGGTCCGGGTCACATGACCTCATACCTCCTCAAAAGACATGATCACCCAAAAGGCCACCACTAGACGTGACCCAATTTGCCTTGGGCCACAGAAGTCTCCTGCCCAGTAACACCTTACGTCCTGTTCATGCCTGTATAATGAGACCTTTCTCCTTCCCTCCTCCCCAACATGTTCAGAGCATGCATAGATATCCTTTGACTGATTGTGGTGGACCATGCAGCAACTAACAGAAAGGTAGCTTCTGGCCATTTTGGCTGGACTCCCCTGATTGGTTTATTGGCCAGAGGAACTAATGATATAAGGGTGCTTGCTATAAGTGCTAAAAAAAGGTAGCTTCTATCTGGCAAGCCCCCTTGGATGCAATGCTGCAAATCGCAATTTGTGATTTCAGCAAGGTACAAAATGGAATAGCCATTCTTTACCTCAACACACGGAACGTGGCCTTCCTTTGACTCCCTTAAATGTTTCTTTAGCATTTACTTCCTAAGTATTAAAAAAGTCTAGACATATGGCAGAGATTTCAGCTGGTGACTTCCTCTTACAAAGGATCTAGAAGCGTCAGGAGTGGACTGGAACCAAGAGAAGGGCTGGCATCAGAGAAAGACCACCAGAAAGATTGGGCTTGCTTGTTTGATTGCACAGTGACCATTGGGATAACATGTAACATGATCCATAAGCAGTCTTGCAAAGACTGTTTTGTGTACCAACAAGGCTCAGACATTAGCCTTATCATTATTATTATTATTATGAGATTGTATTAGGAGTGATAAGATACCGAATACTATTTACCTCATTTTGTTAATGCAAGCTGTCATTCTCTTATACTTATCATTGTTTTCTCTGCTGGAATAAATGACTGGTCTAAAACGAGATTCATATTATATGTGGATACCTCTTTTACTTCCCCTTTTTTGAGGGAAACCCAAATTAAAGCATCAAATAGAGTTTCCTCCGAGTAACCAGAGTTGGTATGATGAACCAGCCTCACATTGAGAAGTCATGTTCCTGTAATAATGAACCTTGGGCAAAAAAAATGGCAGGGCATGGGAAAGAGGTTGGGGCCTTGGATGTGTTTCTTTGCTAGCTGCTTTCCCCATTAGGAATGAGGACCTGGGCTCAACTGGAAAGCACCCCTCATCCTTAGGTGAAAAATCAAACTGTTCTGGATGAAAATTCTTCCCTGGTTCTCTTTAGCATATAGGGCAATACAACAGGGGATATGTACAAAGAATCTTCAGGTGTTCATTTTCATACAGGGATCTTTTTCAAAAGATAACTGATCCCTTGAAGGTACAGACAAAAAATTTCTTTAGTTCCCTTCATCAGAGGAAAGCTGAAATTGTCCCAAAAGGATGCCTACCAATGCGCAGGGAAATTCATATACAGTTTCTAACTCACCTTTCACTAGGGCAAGTAGGTTGCTTAAAGAGGAACATGAACTTAGAAGAACCCCAATGAGGTATGGAATCCCACAAACAGGTATAAGTATCTGGGGTTGATTACAGGGGGTTTCTAGGCCAACAGACACACATTACCCTATGGACCAGAAGTTCATAATGATCTTGGAAAAGCTGTCTAGGCTTATATCAAAATAAAGAAATATTCTACATCTGCTTAAAGCTCCTCCTCAATAAAAAAGAAAATAAGGGGAAAACGAACATTTAGCAGCTATCATAATGTATGCTAGACAAAAGTTTAGCCACTAGTGGAACAGGGATAAAAAAATTATACCGATCATATTAGTTACAATACAAATAATGGGTACAGTAATGCAACAGATATCAGTACACGAACATTCAAATAAACACAAGTCACCCCAAAGGAATAGGTCTGACTTGTAGGGAAACTTGCTAGAAAATGGAATGTCCAATTAAATCCTAAAGCCGAAGAGAAAAAAACAATCATTCTAATACAATATATCCTTACAAACAAGATAACATCAAAATGACAGTCTTGGATGGAAAAGCTCTCCAGTGACTCCTTGAAGATTTTAAAAGCCCCCTGGGTATCTAGGATGATCTCTCATGCACTCACAGCTTGTTTTCCTTACTACTGTTCTCAAGGTTCTATAAATACCTGCGAGGAGAGTAGATTCTAGGACCATCACTCCCAAACTCAGACCTGTGTGCTTCCCATTCATTAATGATGCGCAGAGAGAGCAAAAAGAAGTTTCTAGCCCATCCAATGATGGGACTAGTAATCTCAGTTCAATAAGGAAGAAAACAGTTCTCTGTGGGGAGGAAGTCCCTCATGACACCTGCCATGAGGCAAGCTTTCAAATGCCAAGCAGTTAAGGGTTATACTTTCCTCACTTAGATTATTTTCACATAAACAATAAGGTAAGAGAAAGAAACCAAAAGCAGAAACATTGGCAAAGATGAGACAAAATAATCTTTGTTTACTGATAACATGATATTTTACCCCAGAGAATGGAAACAATTGGTGCCCAGTGGGAGGAAATGACCATACAAACTATGCTGAATGATGTTTCAACAATCCAGCTAGCAGCTGTTGTGGGGGTGAAAGACCAACACAAGCCCAACAACAAGAACGCTACCAGCACACTGCAAAAGCCCAGGTTCTTTTGATCTGCTTTACTACAGAAAGCAATGTTAAGTGGTTGACAATCTTACTTTAATCCAATATACAAATATCATTCACACATTTCTGGGGAAAAATACAGCACCCTGAACTTCGGAACAAATACAAACAAATTACAAACATCGACAGACCTCGTCCGATTCAAATCCCAATACATAGTTACCAGAGTTTAACAAAGTCCCAGCATCCGGGTTTACGAGCTGGAGGGCTCTTAGCTACAGCTGCCCAGAGTCTTCCCATGGAGTCTTCACATCACACATCAGTGCGCCACCAAGAGTGAGAGCCCTGAGCAAATGGCTCTGTCTTCTCTTCTTATACCATTTCAGACATCATCAAACGTCATCTGAATGACCAGAACTTAGGCTCCTATGATTGGCTCTTGAGTTAGCACCTCCCCTTAGTACCCTGGGAGCTTTACATCCACATAGGCTTAGCACCTAATAGGGGTTTGGGCCTCGGGCTTAGCACCTAGTAAGACTCAATAAAATATACTGAATTAATCAAAGGAAACAAAAGCCAAACTCTTCAAGGGCACTTGGTTGAACTGAGTGCTAAGAGCCCATTTTGTTTACCAACACAAATGAATGTAATGAAATATGAATGTGCAATGAAGATTGATCAATGCAAAGAATTCAGAGAAACATGGGAACACATACATGAACTGATGCAGAGTTAAGTAAGATTAACAAGGAAAAGGATACCCAGGGTAAGTGGGAAAAGATTTTTAAAAACTGAATGCTACATAACTGTAAAAAAAAAGTTTGGTGCTAAAGAAGAGATGAGCAAAAGGCATCTCTGTCCCTTCATTCCAGGGCCTGGGAAGGGATAATTTACTTGGAGTATTCCATATTCCATCACATTAGTCAATGTGATATTTGATTTTGTCAAACTTTTTCTTTTTAATCTTTGTTATATGTGAATATTTGCAGCCAGGGGAGAAGAGGAAAGGATACATTTGAAAAACGAATGTGTTGTTAAAAACAAAGTTGTTTATAATATGAATATGCATGCTCACCAGACAACTGTGGAGTAGACGAATGGAGCTAGAATCTCTTCTGGAGTCCTAAAATGAACAAAGAAAAGAGCATTGGCCAAGTGGAATTAAGATGTTAGGTTTAGGAGAACAGAAACAAATTAGTGATAATATTGCTTTGCTCAAAGCCTCAAGGATGGGAGTGGGATAGGAAACCAATGAACCAAAAAGACCTCTTCAGAGACAGGTTGGGTGTCTGGCATAATGATAGTTGAGAATAGGAGATCAGCTAACAGAGATGAATTGGGAAATCGGCCTGAGATTTATGAGAAAGTCTAGATGAAGAAACAGAGACAATGTAATTTAAGCATCTTGAGGGCAGGGACTATTTCATTTTGGTCACTGTGTCCCCAGAAGCAACTTAGTCATCACTGGATATTGAATTGAAGGCTGTTTCTTCATCTCCACCTATGGTAGGTCTACAAGATCACCAAACTGTTGAAAAGACTGTACTATTTTGGCCACAACCCCTCCCCTTTGTTAACAATATTTAGCCATAATTACCCAAAGTCCCTTTCCCAACATTAAATAATACCCCTTTAAATACATGAATCAATGCCTTTGGCTAGAACTCCACCCTGTCCTTCAACTGCTAAAGTAATTTGACTGTGTTTTCTTTATAGGAGAAGCTCAAAGTTTTCTTCCTGGAGAAAAGATCATTTTGATTATAGTGATTCAGCCTTTCATTACTTCCATTCAGTTTTGCCACTATTTCTCAGACAGAGATTCAGAAAATAATTAAACAGGCTTAATTAGTACCTGTCACACACCTAAAATACATGTCAACCAGTCAATTAATTTTCTCCCCAGTTGTTCACCACACTGTTTTCTGTCTCTACATTTCTATAGTGCTTCTCACAAACATCTCTGTGATTCTGACACTGGGAGATACTACATAAAATAGCAAATATTAGTGCATGTAGGGTTTTAATAAATACTAGTAGATGAATTTAAATGTCACAAGACCATGGAATGGATCCCAAGACCTGTAAAATAATTAAGGTAAAAGTGGGAAAAGGAAAAAAAAAAAGCTCACATGTGCACCACTGAAACCTCAGAGTTAATACTGGTTTCAGTCTAAAATTCTAATTACATTTCTCATTTTTATTTCCCCTGCTTTCTGCTACATACACACACACACACACACACACACACACACACACACACATTTTTCCTGCTTCTTTTTGACATTGGGATCATAAAGGTTGGAGAATTTGGGGCGGGGTGTGTAACAGGAGGGCAGAGTTTATAATCTCAAAGAGGATCATAAACATGTCTGAAAGGTTCGGAATCGCCGGATATAAGAAACTCTCAAAGTAGAAGGCAGAAGAATCAAAACATTTATTTAGGCTCCACAGTAACCAACCCATGAACCAGAAGCCCCATTTTGATATGTTGATCATAATCTTCCAGGCCCAATAAGTACGCCTTGAAAGAGTAACCAGGAGGCTACAGAGAAACATGATTGCGTAAAGCAAAATCATGTTTCCCCCTTTTATGGTAATAAGATTACCCACTGGACTGAAGTCTTTGTTCAGCTTCCTCCCGTAGATCAGCTCTGCTACTGGCAGCTCCTGCCTCAGCTGTGTCTGTGTCTGTAACTGACGTAACTGTCGTAACTGCCTCTGTAACTGCCTCTGGCTCCAACTGTCGCTGTAACTGTCGCTGTAATGGCCTGAAGTCTTTGTTCAGCTTTCTCCCGTAGGTTAGCTCTGCTACTGGCAGCTCCTGCTTCAGCTGTGGCTGTAACTGTGGCTGTAACTGACGTAACTGTCGTAACTGCCTCTGTAACTGTCGTTGTAACTGTCGCTGGCTCCAACCGGAAAAGGAAGAGAGAATCTTCAAGCTGTCCTCTCCCCTCTTATAGGGTTTTTGACATCATCAAGCTCCGCCCAAATGACCAGGGCCGATTGGTTCCTGAGTTGGCTCCTCCCCCTAGCATAGACATTAACACCTCCCCTCACCCAGCCCCATGACTCCTCACACAGGAAGTTGTCTGCTTCCCGGCATGCTCCCCGGGCCTCCTGCCCCGGAAGAGCAAGCCACAGTGTCCAGAGGCTCAATGAGGTAAGCTGAGTCATTCAAAGAAAACAAAGGCCATTCTGGTTACACTCCACCCCTTGTTATAGGATACATAATCTAATCAGCTATGTATCCTAGAACATACATTGTGATCCAATTACAAAGGAAACTAAAACATATTATTCATAATAAAGCAAAACATATCATTCAGTGACATTCCCAAACATTGGTTAACGATTCAAATGTGATCCACCCCTAGGTCCCAGCAAGATAATCTCTTCAATCAATCATCCCCAAAATAATTATTAATAATTCAAATGTCCACCCCTAAATCCTTGTATCCATTACATAGGATCAATAATATCATAACAATAAAACAACACAGCAAGGATAACACAAAATAAGTAAACAGAACACTATCATTATTTCCACCCCCCTTGAACGATTGGGGCTCAAAATCTTGGGGTGAGGGGTGAAGGTCTCATTTTCCATAGCTTCTTCATGCTGAAATTGGATGTAGAGATGGCCCTGCCCCCAAAAAGTCCCATTCCAGAGGTCATTTCTTTAACGAGCTGGCAGGAATTCCAAGAATGCTACATGCTTAGGCAGTCACCGGAAAGTGCAGGGTGCTTAAGCCTGAAGGAAACAAAACTAGCAACAAGGTTAGCCAAAACAAAGGACAAAAAGAATAGTCTGTGAATCTATTATTATAACCTATTCACGGTAAAATATATGGTTCAGGGGTACGATTTGGTAATTATTTTCCCCTGAATAGACAACTGTTACAGTGTTGTCCTTCCCATGGGCTATAACTTCTGCAGCCTTTGGAATATCATCTGGCTTCCGTTTTACCCATACCTTAGCTCCTGACTTTATTCTATCAATGGAGCAAGACCCTTTTGCCCCTCTAGTAGTTATTTTGGGAGGAGGGTCAGTTTTTACAAAGGGTATTTTTTCACAGGGGATAATAATGACTTGAACCATCCTATCATTTCTACAAAATTGTACAGGTTTTTTTACCCATATTCTGGAGTGTCACAACAATTTCTTTTTGATAATTAGAATCTATCACTCCAGCCAATACATGTATTCCTTGAGCCGCTAATCCTGGTTTAGGTAATATCCATCCAAGATGATTCTTGGGGATTCTCATACATACTCCAGTAGGGGTTTTTCTTATCTCTTTCCTATTTAACCTAAAATTCTCTATACAATGTAAATCATATCCTGCTGAACCAGGTGTTCCTGGACTTGGTAGTGGGACATCTTCCCTCACAGTCCAAAATTCAATGTTTTGGATCTCACATGTTTGCTGTTCTCTGATCTGCAGATTTGGGGTCATCATTCTGGCTAGAGGTGTACTCCCCCCTAAGGGCCTATTATTCAAATTACGTAAGGCAATAGACAAATTATCCTTCCAATGTCGATATGAATTATTTGAGCTTAATTTTCTCAGCTGTTCTTTCAACAATCCATTCATTCTTTCAATTAGCCCAGATGCTTGTGGGTAATATGGAATATGATATATCCATTCTATATTATTCAACACACAATATCTTTTCACTTCTTTGCCCTTGAAATGTGACCCATTGTCACTTTGAATCTGCATTGGGGTTCCATAATATAAACTTACAATATCTAGAGTTTTACAGGTGTTTTTCTGAGTTGCGTCTTTATAAGGACAAGCCGCTAGTACACCTGAATAGGTGTCAACACACGTACATACATATTTACATCCTTTATCCTGGGGTAGTGGGCCAATATAATCTATCTGCCAAATTTGGGCTGGAACGTTTCCCCTTGCTATTTCTCCAGTAACTATCCTAGGAAGAGTTCGTTCTTTTTCTAATTGGCATATACAACACTCCTCTGTTATTTGTTTTAACAACGCATGAGAAATACTGATACCTCGATCCTGTGCCCATCGATGGGTGGCCTGGACCCCTAAATGGCCAGCAGTCTGGTGGACCCATCTTGCTAAGGCTGGGTCATCAGTTGGAGTCGGAGTAGGGACAATACATTCAGTAGCAATCTTTGCTAGTCGATCCGCATGTGCATTGTACTCACGTTCTGGTGTGGTCAGGGTTGCATGAGCATCAACATGAAAAACTGACAGATCTGTAACCAAAGACATGTCCCATATATTTTCCCATAACTCTTTACCCCAAACTTGTTTGCCATGAATCTCCCAATTCTGATTCCTCCATATAGGCATCCACGTAGCTAATCCATTAGCTACCGCCCACGAGTCAGTAAATATATGACATTGTCCTCCTTTCTCTGCTCTGATGGCCTGATGCACTGCCATCAGTTCAGCATATTGGCTACTTCCACCTATCCCAGAACTTTCCAGAGTTCTCCTTGTACAGGGGTTATAGGCTACTGCTTTCCAATGTCTCTTCTGTCCTAAATATTTTGCTGTCCCATCAGTAAACCAAGCATGTTTCTTCTGTTCTTCATTTAGTCCGTCATATCCATTATTCCATTTCACTAAGGATGGTACCATCTGTTGCTTAGATTCAAGGGGCTTTTCATTGCTCTCAGTATTAATGTTCGCCACAGATTCATGTAGAGCAGAAACTCCATTTTTGCCTGCTCTGGACCTATTCTGAATATACCACTTCCATTTGATTATGCTTGCCTCTTGTGCATGTCCAATTCTGTGAGAAGCTGGGGTACTCATTACCCAAGTCATAATTGGAATTCCAGGCCTTAATACCACTTCATGACCCAGAGTTAGTTGCTCAGTTTCTACTAAAGCCCAATATGCAGCTAACAGCTGCTTCTCAAAAGGTGTATATTGCACTCCAGATGAGGGCAGTTTCCTTGACCAAAAGCCTAAAGGTACACTTCGGCTTTGTTGTTTTTGCCACAGACTCCAATTTGCATAGTCATCTTGTACAGTCACTTGTAACTCCACTGGCCCATTTTGCATAGGCCATAAGTCTAGAGCTAATTGAATAGCAGCCTTTGCTTCCTCAAAAGCTCTACTTTGTTCAAGTCCCCAGTCAAATTCATATTTCTTTCTGGTGACTTTATACAAGGGTTTTAAAATCTGTCCCAAATGTGGGATGTGGTGTCTCCAATAACCAAACAGCCCTATGAACTTTTGGGCCTCTTTCTTATTGGTAGGGGTGGGAAAATCCTGGATTTTTTGTCGAGCTTGTGGGAGAATTTCTCGCAGTCCTCTATTCCACTGTATCCCCAAGAATTTTACAGTTTGAGCTGGCCCTTGAACCTTTGCGGGGTTGATTTCCCATCCTTTGCTTTTCATATGGTCAATTAATAATGCTAAACTCTCCTCCACCTCCTTTATATTCTTTCCCTGTATCATGATGTCATCTATGTAATGTGTAAGCTGTACACCAGGTAACTTTAATTCATCCAAATGTTCAGCTACAATCCTGTGGCAAATAGTTGGGCTATGAATATATCCTTGCGGCAGGCGTGTAAATGTATACTGTCGGCCTTGCCAAGTAAAAGCAAACTGATTCCATTGCTTGGGGTCTATTGGGATTGTAAAGAAGGCATTGGCCAAATCAATAACTGCATACCAAGTCCCTTCATGTTTTGTATTCTCTCTATTAAAGTAACCGTGTCTGGGACAGCAGCATACAAGGGAGGAGTCACTTTGTTCAGCTGTCTATAATCTACTGTCATCCTCCATGTTCCATCTGACTTTCGGACTGGCCAGACAGGGTTGTTCCATTGAGTAGTTGTAGGGACTAACACTCCTGCCTCAACACATTCTCTTATAGTGTTGGCAATTTCATCTTGCCCACCTGGCACACGATATTGCCTCAAAGTAATTATTTTAGAAGGTTCGGGCAAAGTGATTGGATCCATCTTGATTTTCCCCACTAAGACTGCATTAATGCCCATTTTCCTCACAGCAAATTGGTATTTCCCTTCGGGTAAATTTAAGGTCATACCCTTCAATATGTCTATTCCAATGATGTATTCGGGAATAGGCACAATAACCACACTATATTCTTTCTTGGGCAACTGTCCAATTTTCATCATTAATTTAACTTGCCTGGCTGATATTTCAGTCCCTCCTAGTCCTGTAATGGTAATAGGAGTTCCATGGCTGAACTTGTCTGGATTTCCATAAATAAGGGTGGCCTCGGCCCCAGTATCTATTAATGCCTCAGTTACCGTACTTGACCCATTTTTCCAATATATGGTCAAGTTAATGTGAGGTCTACAATCCAGCCTGTGTATTTCCTTAATTTGGACTGGGGCTCGGCCTGTTCCCTAGTATTCCCTTTCATATGATTCACTTGGGTTTGAAGGTTCAACATCTGTAGTATTTGCAGGAGCAGTTCTTATTTCCCTATCTCTCCTGTTATCAAGGCCTTTATCTCTGTACATTCTATATAATTCATTGGTTGGAATTCCATCTATCATTTCAAAACCTACTCCTGCTCTCAATAAAGCAGTAAACATTTCTTTCCTTGTTACTCTCCTTTGGCGCCAAGTTTGCTGGTTATTCACCCTTCTCTCTCGAGGAGATCTATCCCTTCCCCAGTCACCTAAGTCATGTAACTGTAAAATCTTATTTATCACTGTTGTAAGACGGCTCCCTACTTCTCCAAGTAATAAATTCAAAATTAGTTGTTTATAAGCAGGGGGAGCTGTCCTAATTATTAAATTCCTATGAGGCAGTTCCATTGGATCGTTGTAATATTTGTCTGCAGTTCCTATCATAATGGCAGTCTTCACTACCTCCTCCTTTAGTCTCATGATACAATCTCTAAGTGAATACCAGGGTCTGTGCTCAGTGGGCCACATAGAATCAGTAGCATATCTCTTATTGCATCCCACAGCGGCTAATGCCAACAGAGTAGTCCTGCTATCACCATCTCCTTGCTGATGATGTTCCCTAAAAGCTTGTTGAACTAGAGGATCATGGCTGATACCTATGAATCTCATGCAGTCTGTCCTATCTACTGATATTCCACTGGCCCCTTGATCACTGAGTCTTACCATCCAAGATATCAATGGTTCTCCTATTCTTTGGCTGAATCTACTCAAAATATCTGTGACCTCTTGCGGTGAGAAATCTTCCTGAATTTCCCTTGTAACTGAATCTTCACCTCGGGTTTCTGTCTTCCTCCTTTGTATGGGTCGAGCCCTTGTCTGATCATTTAACCATCTCCTATGCTCTGTGTGAGGCACATCCTGAACCCCAGTAGTGTTTTGTGCCTCAGCCCCTAACATTGTCTCATTCTCTCCCCACTCACTTCCTCTGCCACCATGGCTAGGACGAAGCAGGCAGTCAGGCTCTTTCTGGGCTGGGTTGAAATGCACTCTGGGCTTTTTTGGTTTCCTGTTGCTCTTAGCCACATTAATAGAAAAGTTCTCATTTGAGTCAGTTTGGTCTCCTGCTATCTGAGATTCCCCTTCTTCCTGTGGGGTAGGAGTGCCCCCATGTCTTTCACTTAATCTCAATCTTTCGTATACTAGCCGGTAGGCTGATAACACTATCCAGCTTTGCCTAGATAGTGATGCCCCTGACTGAATCCCAACTTCTCGTAAACACTTTTCCAAATCCCTAGGATCTCCTCTCCGTAGCCTTGGTTCCCAGTTTTCACAGGGTCCAGCTTTTTTAGCCAATTCTTTTGCTAGGGAGGAATAAAATGGATCCTCCCATCCTGGGATATTCATCTCTTCCTCTGGAATTGTTCTGCTTCTAAATAGAGATCTTATACCTAGCGATCCTGTTCGTGACGCCAAATGTATCAGGAGGGCAGAGTTTATAATCTCAAAGAGGATCATAAACATGTCTGAAAGGTTCGGAACCGCCGGATATAAGAAACTCTCAAAGTAGAAGGCAGAAGAATCAAAACATTTATTTAGGCTCCACAGTAACCAACCCATGAACCAGAAGCCCCATTTTGATATGTTGATCAAAATCTTCCAGGCCCAATAAGTACGCCTTGCAAGAGTAACCAGGAGGCTACAGAGAAGCATGATTGCGTAAAGCAAAATCATGCTTCCCCCTCGATGGTAATAAGATTACCCACTGGCCTGAAGTCTTTGTTCAGCTTCCTCCCGTAGATCAGCTCTGCTACTGGCAGCTCCTGCCTCAGCTGTGTCTGTGTCTGTAACTCAAGCTGCAACTGAAACTGACGATGTAACGGTCGCTGTAACTGACGATGTAACTGTCGCTGGCTCCAACCGAAAAAGGAAAGAGAGCTCTTCAAGCTGTCCTCTCCCCTCTTATAGGGCTTTTGACATCATCAAGCTCCGCCCGAATGACCAGGGCCGATTGGTTCCTGAGTTGGCCCCTCCCCCTAGCATAGACATTAACACCTCCCCTCAGCCAGCCCCATGACTCATCACACAGGAAGTTGTCTGCTTCCCGGCATGCTCCCCGGGCCTCCTGCCCCGGAAGAGCAAGCCACAGTGTCCAGAGGCTCAATGAGGTAAGCTGAGTCATTCAAAGAAAACAAAGGCCATTCTGGTTACAGGGTGAGGTGGGGCGGGGCTTATCTTAGTTATTCTCTATCCCCTTGGAAATTTCCATTACAAATTTCCTCTGAGTAATTTTTAAGCATGAGTTCAATACCAGTTTCTGCAGTTAGAACAGGTTAACTTTTTGGCATATTAACTTCTCCTGATCACAGATACAAATTTAGAGCTGAAAGAAGTCTTAGAGGTCACCCAATTCAACCTCCTCATTTTACAGATGTTATATCGGCTCCACAGGTCGGCGTGGGGAGTGACTTGGACCTGCATAGACTATTAGGATTTTGAATTTTCACTCTGGGAGCAAGGAAACATCATATCACATGATTTATTGATATGGAAGGCAGTGAGAAATGCCACAAAAGAAAATAAAAACAGAGAAAGGACAGAGAGGATGGAGGGGGAAAGAGAGACAGAAATGAGAAAGAGAGAGAGAGAGGTGGGGAGAGGATGAGAAGGAGAAAGGGAGGAAGGGAGAGGGAGAGCTTTCCCAGGGATATCAGTGGCTGCAGCAGAGCAGATGAGAAGCAGCTGAGAGTAGTTTAATGGTAGTCTCCTCAGCAGCAGCACCAAGGATAGCGACTGAGATGCACGTTTCCCTCCTAGACCCAAAGGGAGAAGTAGCAAACCGCATACTGCAGGGTATAGACTGTTGTTTATTATGATCAGGCACAATAGGGCTGGAGTGCCTGTAAAAGCACAAGTGTTGGGAGAATGTGGGGGAGTTGAGGGTCCTTATTTATTCCACTCCCTTTGCCCTCTGTCATCCATGAGGTATGACTGGCACCCAGGTATGAACTCCTTTCAAAATTTTCAGGTTTCATTGATCCAGTATCCCTCATAAACAACTGTAGTCACCCCAGATGTATAGCCCACACAGTTTGTGTGTACCACAGAGTGGGCCAGCTCACCTAGTTTCAGTTTCACTGAAGAATACAGTGTCTGGGAAGTTTGTCTTCCTGCTTCCTGGCTGGAAAGCCCAATCTCTGGTCCATTGTTGGAAATTATTTCTATAGCTCAGGACATTTATTATGAGCCATTTATCTGATGATTTCAATATGACAGGCTCCCCAAAGGGGGCCATCTCCAGTCATCTTGATCTATATCTGGCCACTGGATCCAGATGACTCCAGAGGAGAGAGTGAGACTGGTGACTTTGCACAGCCCTCCCTCACTTAAATCCAATTCCCTTGCAAGTCATGACGTCTCCTTCCTGACATCATGGTCCTCTTCGAGGATGAAGGACAAATAACAGTGATAACCATGACTCCTCAAAGCAATAATTTTAAAGTGAGTTGGACACCATTAACTTACTTCTAATACACTAAGGAGCCAAGCCCTGGGAAAGGAGGTAGGTCATATCAGAAAAGGAGCTTCTTTCATGTGTTCGATGGGACAAGGGAGTAGGAGAGAGGTCTTCTTTACTTCTTTTTTTAACTCTCCAGACCGAGCACTGCTCCTCAACAAAGCACCAGCATTCAATATAACTCTCTACAAAACCCAAATATCCTGCTTCAAGTTGGTAAACTTGCCTATGAGGGATCATTCTGAATTGAAAATACATTCAAGGTTAGTAGCAAAGACACTAAACCTGGATCCATAAGAAGTCATTTTAAGTCCTGGCTCTACCAATCAGTGGCCATATGACCTTGGGCCAGGTACATCTTTTCTGAGCCAGCTTCCTCACCTATCAAATGGTAATAATACCTGCCCTACAGGGTTATTGTGGGACTCGAAGGAGATAATGTATGTGAAGTGCTCTGTTACTATAAAAAGCTAGACACACATAAGCTATTATCATCAAATGCATGAAGGATCTAGGCTTTTATCAGCACAGAAACTCTCTCCACCAGCCTCAGCCTATGACTTAGTAGATAAGTCATAGAGAGTTACTTAAGGCACTCACATGTTAAGTGATTTTCCTAGGGTATTAAGTGACAATATATCAAGGACTCAAAATGGAGGCTGTAGTCTCCAAGTCAAGAACCTTCCTATACAATACCATTCAGTCTCTAAGTTAGTCATCTTGGTGTGTACATGTATATATGTATGCATGTATGTGTCTATGTATATACATATATTCAATGGGCTTCCTAGTCCGGGTAATATGGATTATTTGTGCACTCTGTTTTTCCTGTGTTAATTGTTAGATTGACCTTCTCTATGTGGTCCTGGACCTCGAGGAGGGCCCAGGGTATCGCCAGGCTAGATGCCAGCACCATGATGGAATCTACAAAGCAGAACATCTAGAGAACTTCATCATCTATCAATATGAGATAATGTGGATAAAGGGCTTTGCAAACCTTAAAGCTGTTATTAGGATTGTTGTTGTTGTTGTAGACATGAAACAGTATATTCTTCATTAAAATGCCCAACATGTTTGATAAGGGGATCATTGGACAAAATTATTTCTATGATTTCATTGATCAATGAATTGTGTATAGTCTTAAATTCATGATGAAACAAATTCCTACCTCCTGAAAGAGAGGCGATGGACTCTGAGTGAAAAATGAGAATATTCTTTAGGAGATGGACAATGTGGGAATTTGTTTCATTTGAACACATGTATTTGTAACAGCAGTTGTTTTTCTTGCTTTCCCAATGGGGGAGGGTGGAGGTGGGATGGAGAAAAAATGGACTTTCCTTGATTGAAAAAAGAAAAATTAATTTAAAACATTTTAAAAACATGTGTATGATCTTATCATGTTCATGGGAGACACGTTGTTGCAATGGAACTTTTAACATTTCCTTTTGTTCTACTGAGGCAAATGATCTTCAGTGTAGCACCTCAGGGGCAGTCTTCAGTCTAATTAAAACTCACTAGTCAGGTGCCCTGGAAGACAGGACATAGATTGCACATGATGCTACGTGCATGATGTGGGGAACACTTGTTCCCAATGTCCTTCTGGGATATCTTCACACGGCCCCTCAACGGGAAAGATCTCTTAACTGGACATGTTGCTTGGCTGGGGCTCATTGAGCATGCTCTCATTGGGCATATTGGTCTACCAGCTGTTTTGTAAAGAATTCATGTGTTCTCCTAATGCTTTTGTCTTTTGTTTCTTGTCTGCCAACTTTTCTTCCACTTCAGTCTTCTTGTGTTCCTAAATCTGTTAACCTCTTTCACTTCTTTACAGAGATTCTCTGTCATGGATTCCATTTCTCCCAGGCTGCTAATTGCTTTTAAATTCTGTTTTGAGGGCTCTGCTGCATTAAAAATTCTTATTTCAGAACAAATTTCATTTATAATTTTTTTTCTTTTACGAGTTGTATTTCTGTTTAGAGCCATTCTGGGGTCTCTTGTTGTTTTATTTGAAAAAAAAAACACAGGGGTCAGAGCCAAGATGGAGGCTAGAAAGCAGGGACTAGCGTGAGCTCCCTGCAGAGCCCCTCCAAAAACCTATAAAAATGGCTCTGAACCAATTCTAGAACTGTAGAACCCACAAAATAGCAGAGGGAAGCAGGGCTCCAGCCCAAGACAGCCTGGATGGTCTCTGGGTGAGGTCTATCCCCCACGGAGCTGGGAGCTGGGAGCGGAGCAGAGCCCAGTGTGAGCAGAACAGACCAACCAGACCTGGAGCTGGGCGGAGGGGGCCCTAGCGCCCTGAATCATTGAGCTGCGGCAGTTAACAGACTTTTCAACCCACAAACACCAAAGACAACAGAGAAGGTTAGTGGGAAAAGCCGCAGGAGTAGAAGGAGTTCACAGTTTGGCCACTGCCCCAGGGGCAGAGGAGGTGGGGCAGCTACAGAACTACAGCTGTAGTTGCTTGCAGCCCCAATCCCACCTGGTGGGAGGAATTAAGCAGCGGATCAGAGTAGGAGTGAAGAGCCTGCTGAAGATCTAAGTCCAGTCTGGGTTGGGGGTTCTTGGGGAAGGAGGAGTGCTGGTGTGGCAGAGCTGGCACATCCCCCGAGGCATGGAACATAGTTCTCTTAACTCTACAAGCAGTCATACCCCACTGAAAAACTCAAGGGTCAGGTTAGTTGGCTGGGAATATGGCCAGGCAGCAAAAATGCACCCAGATTCAGTCTCAGACTCTGGAATCTTTCTTTGGTAACAAAGAAGACCAGAACATACAGTCAGAAGAAGTCAACAAAGTCAAAGAGCCTACAACAAAAGCCTCCAAGAAAAACATGAACTGCTCTCAGACCATGGAAGAACTCAAAAAGGATTTGGAAAAGCAAGTTAGAGAAGTAGAGGAAAAATTGGGAAGAGAAATGAGAAGGATGCGAGAAAACCACGAAAAACAAATCAATGACTTGCTAAAGGAGACCCCCCAAAATACTGAAAAATATACTGAAGAAAACCACACCTTGAAAAACAGACTAACTCAAATGGCAAAAGAGCTCCAAAAAGCCGATGAGGAGAAGAATGCCTTGAAAGGCAGAATTAGACAAATGGAAAAGGAGGTCCAATGGACCACTGAAGAAAATACTACCTTAAAAATTAGACTGGAGCAAGTGGAAGCTAGTGACTTTATGAGAAATCAAGATATTATAAAACAGAACCAAAGGAATGGAAAAATGGAAGACAATGTGAAATATCTCATTGGAAAAACCACGGACCTGGAGAATATATTTGGGAGAGATAATTTAAAAATTATTGGACTACCTGAAAGCCATGATCAAAAAAAGAGCCTAGATATCATCTTTCAAGAAATTATCAAGGAGAACTGCCCTGATATTCTAGAGCCACAGGGCAAAATAAAAATAGAAAGAATCCACTGATCGCCTCCTCAAATAGATCCCAAAAAGAAATCTTCTAGGAATTTTGTTGCCAAATTCCAGACCTCCCAGATCAATGAGAAAATACTGCAAGTAGCCAGAAAGAAACAATTTGAGTATTGTGGAAACACAATCAGAATAACCCAAGATCTGGCAGCTTCTAAATTAAGAGATCGAAGGGCTTGGAACATGATATTCCAGGGGTCAATGGAGCTACGATTAAAACCAAGAATCACCTACCCAGCAAAACTGAGTATGATGCTCCAAGGCAAAACATGGACTTTCAATAAAACAGAGGACTTTCAAGCTTTCTCAGTGAAAAGACCAGAGCTGAATAGAAAATCTGACTTTCAAACACAAGAATCAAGAGAAACATGAAAAGGTAATCAAGAAAAAGAACAAGAAAAAGAAATTGCAAGGGACTTACTAAAGTTGAACTGTTTTGTTTACATTCCTACATGGAAAGATGATGTGTATGATTCATGAGACCTCAGTATTAGGGTAGCTGAAGGGAATATGCATATACATACATACATACATACATATATATATATATATATATATATATCTTTATGTATATATATATGTATATGTGTGTATGTATGTATATATGTATGTGTGTGTGTGTGTGTGTGTATATATATACAGAGAGAGAGAGAGAGAGAGAGAGAGAGAGAGAGAGAGAGAGAGAGAGAGAGAGAGATGGCACAGGGTGAGTTGAAGATGAAGGGAAGATATCTGAAAGAAATAAAATCAAATTAAGGGATGTGAGAGGAATATATTGAGAGCGGGAGATAGGGAGAGATAGAATGGGGTAAATTATCTTGCATAAAAGTGGCAAAAAAGCAGTTCTGTAAGAAGAGAAGAGAAGGCTGGTGAGGGGGAATGACTGAATCTTGCTCTCATCAAATTTGACCTGAGGAAGGAATACCATACATACTCATTTGGGTATCTTACCCCACAGGAAAAAAGGAGGAATAAGATAAAAGGGGGGGGATGATAGAAGGGAGGGCAGATGGGGGTGGCGGTAATCAAAAACAAACACTTTTGAAAGGGGACAGTGCCAAGGGAGAAAATTCAATAAAGGGGGATAGGTTAGGAAAAAGAAAAAATATAATTAGTCTTTCACAACGTGAGTATTGTGTAAGGGTTATACATAACGATACGCATGTGGCCTATGTTGAATTGCTTGACTTCTTAGGGAGGGTGGGTGGGAAGGGAAGAGGGGAGAGAATTTGGAACTCAAAGTTTTAATAACAGATGTTCAAAAACAAAAAAAAGGGTTTTGCATGCAGCTAGAAAATAAGATACGCAGGCAATGGGGCATAGAATTTTATCTTGCCCTACAAGAAAGGAAGGGAAAAGGGGATGGGAGGGGAGTGGGGTGACAGAAGGGAGGGCTGACTGGGGAACAGGGCAACCAGACTATATGCCATGTTGGAGTGGGGGGAGGGTAGAAATGGGGAGCAAATTTGTAATTCAAACTCTTGTGAAAATCAATGCTGACAACTAAATTTAAAAAAATGGAACTAGCTTAAAGAAAAAAAAAGACAAAGAAAAAAAACCCACAAGTTTCTGTGGCCCTATCTTAGAGCAGGGGGAAGGGTGGCAAGCATCACCAGGCTTCTGTCTTTTGTTGCTACACCACTGGTTCACTTTGTGTGACCCTCGTCCAGTTTTTTAAGCTCCCTCACCCTCAGCTTTGTTTTCTCCAAAATGAACAAAACAGCATCTCCCTCCTGAGGTTTTTATGAGGGTGAAAAGAGTTAAACATTTTGCAAATCTTACATAAAAACATAATACATAAAAGCATTATATACATTTTAGCTGCCATCTAATATTCCCTTATTTTGTCATGTGTTCTTACTTTCCATTTTGCGTATTTTTGCTCCTCCTTTTTGGGATTCTCCCTTTGGGTTGTCTGGATACTGGGCTAGATTTGGGCTGAGACATTTTCTCTTAGTGTGTTTGCTGCTTTAATCTGTGCTTTTCATCCCCCATCCCTCATTTCCTAGTTCCACACTCTTAACTGGTGCAGCAGCCCCCGTGTCTGGACAGTGGGGCTGTCTTTGCTTCTTTGGATTTGATGTATGGGGTTTACCAGCCTTGGTCGGTGCCCTGAGTAACCTTCAGGGTAATGGATTAGTCCTAATTGGGTTTCCAGTCACCTTTACCTGAAGTAGAAAACAGCCACCTCTGCAGGCTTGTTTTTAACCCATCTAATTTCTCCCTCTGCTGTCATCTTTGCCTTCATGGGCATGAGCAGAGCCAGCATTTGCAGTTTGTGAGTGAGAGGAAAAGGCTGAAGGCTCTGGTAGAGTGGAGGACTGACCCCGATGGGCATCCTTATCCTAGGGCTGCTGCTAACAGGTAGAGGTGAGTGGTGGGGGCACCAAGTAAGTATTCTAAGTACCAAAGTTCTCCAGTGTTCATTCAAAAGATTCCTATCTTACCCCATGTGGTTTTGCCTTCTTACTTTGAGGATTTAGCTCTAATTACTTGACATCTGGCATATAATTTATTTGGAAGCTGGAGGGTTGAGGAAGTTCACAGAGAAGGACTAATATTCCATCTTGTGGTTGTACACACCTCCCTCCCTGCTTTCAATTACTCCTCTTCGGCTTTCAGTAGTTACTAGGGTACCCCAGGTGTATGGCCTTGAGTAAATGATTTACTCTCTGAGACTCATTTTTCCCATAAATAAAATGGGAATAACACCACCTGCTCTGCCTACCTTATAGCGTTGTTGTCCAGATCAGATAACATAATGGATATGGAAATGCTTTGAAACATAATGGCAAATTAAAATCATACCATAAAAACAGAGGACAGTGGAAGGTTATATTTTAAACTGTTGGGTAGGGGAAGAATTTATGGTCAGACATGAAAGAGAAGAGACTATAAAAGACAAAAGAGAAAATTATGATTATATATAATTAAGAGGGCATTCATGAACAAATGCAATTCAGCTAGAAAAAAATGGGCTGGGGAAATATCTTTGCATCAAGCATCTTCGATAAAAGGCTATCATCCAGAATCTATAAGGGATTGATACAAACACAAGATATTCCCCAATAGACAAATTGTCAAAGGATACAAACATTTTCCAAAGAATAAATGCAAACAATATGATGTATAGAAGTTCAAAATTACTAATAATAAAAGAAATGGAAATTAAACATCTCTGAGGTCTCTCCTTATACCCATTGATTTGGCAAAGATGGAAAAAGTTATTGTTTCAGGCACCATGGGAATAAGCACAGTAATTCACTGCTGCTGGAATTGTGAATTTTTCTATCCAGTCTGGATAATGGGTAGGCACAAAAGAAAAGTTACCATATAGTTCATACCCTTTGATCCTTGTCAGCAAGGTACAATACATACCAAAACATTCCCAGCAGCCCTATTTGCAATAACGAGAAGTTGCAAATAAATGATGTGCTCACATGTATTCAACAAATGGCAGCATAGAAATATTAGGGAATATTGCACAAAAATGAAGAATAAACATGAAAATTCAGAAAAGTGTGGGAAGATTTTTATCAACTAACAGAGAAAAGAAGACCCAAAAGAACAATATGCACAGTTCCTACAATAACAGAAAGAAATGCAACACTAAAAGACAACAGAATTCAATTAAAATACAATAGGCAATATATGCGCCAAGTGATTAGAAGTAAAACACACAAGTTTCCTTCGTGTTAACAAGTTGTAAATACGAGCAGAAAGAGACATGTACTATCAGCCATAATCTGAGAATTAAAGGATTTATCTTCCTTTTTTGATGGGGAGGTTCTGTGAGGGGAGGGTTGTTTATTTGGGAAGTGACTCCTGTGTCAAAACAAAATGTAAAATGAAAAGACAGTCTAAAGCATGGTCCAAATGTTTTCTAATAATTGAATAGCCCAGCAACACTGTTATGGTAAACAGTGCTTCCGTGCTGTTAGATTAATTATTGTCCAGGACTCCACAAATGAGCAGAGCTCATAGACAGAAGTGATGTTATTATGCGTGGAGCCAGATGTGAGATGGGTGATGGGTCCAACTCTCACAGCCAAATGGGAAAGAGGACAAAGTTGTTATTTCATAGACCCATCCTCCATGGTTAGTCTGGAACTCAAGACCACTTGGTTCTCTCAAAAGACACTGTGGTCACCTAGCCTTGGGATATGATCTTAGGGTAGAAAAAGCCTCTGGGAAATGTTCTGATGTATGACAAGAGTGAGTCACAGAGGTAGAAGAGGAGCATTTGCAAATGGATAATATTACAGTTAGGTGAATTTGAAATTGATTGAATAACCAGACCCCAAACTTGTCCTTGATGCATCAATGCCAACATGGAAGGGATTCTCCAATAGTGTATCCCTATGTATATGTGTATATGTATATATGTGCTAGGCTCTGTGTTTTTTAATATATTTATCAATGACTTGAATGAAAGCGTAAGTGGCTTGCTTACCAAATTTTCAGCTGATGCAAAACTAGGAGACCACCCATTTTGGTTAACAGAATCAAGATCAAAAAATTTTACAGGCTAGAATGAGGAAATGAATCCATAAGGTAAAATATAATTGAAAATGAGACAGTGTGATGTCATGAAAGGAAAGGGAAGGAAATAAGCATTTACATAGTGCCCACTATATGCCATATATTGTGGTTGTGTTATTACCCCCATCTTGCAGCTGAGGAAAGGGAGACAGACAGAGGCTGAGTAAGTGGCTGGGATCACACAGCTCAGAAATGTCTGAGGTTAGATCTGAACTCTAATTTTGCAGACCCCTGGCCCAGAGCTCTATCCCCTAAGCTGCCTAGCTCCATCTAATGGATAAAGCACTGGACTTGGAGTCAGGACCATCTCAGATATCCACTAATACTGCGTCTAACAATTTCCTTAATCTCCCTGAGCATCAATTTCTTCATCTGTAAAGTGGTGTTATAGTAATAGTAAAAACGACTACCTCATAGACTTGGCAGGAAAGTCAAATGCAAACATTTATAAAGTGGTTTGCAAACATCAAAGTGCTATAGAAATATTAGCCATTAGTATTAATTATTATCTTGTATTTAGATTAAAAAGCAATTCATAAGTACAAGTTGATGAAGGTTTCTGACCTGAAAAAATTCTAAGGTGGAAGATGGCTACCAAAGCAGCAAATACAATTTGGGGCTTTGTTAGCCATATTCAGCCATTATTATAGAGAGGGTTTCCATAGAGACAGGGTCACAAACTAGAGAGATGCCAAGACCCCTTGTACTCTGCCCTAGCTACACCATATCTAAGCTATTATATGATCATGGAGGATTTGAGAAAGGACTGGAGAATAAGCGGGACAAGGTACAGAGGAGGGCAACTAGGACAGTACATGTCTTCAAGATCACAGCACCGGAGGATTAAATGAACTAAAGATATTCAGCTCAGAGAAAGCATCTTGTTGTTTGTCCTTCGTTCTTAAAGGGGACCAATGACATCAGGAGGGTGATGTCTTCACTTACAAGGGAATTGGATTTAAGTGAGGCAGGACTGTACAAAGCCATCAGCCTCACTCTCTCCTCCAGAGTCGCTGGAATCCAATGGGAAGACATAAGTCAAGATGACTGGTGATGGCCCCACTAAGATCATTATACAAGGAATATGAAAAAAGATAGTACAGATGAGGGTGAAGCAGGAGGGAGGAGTGTGTAGTTACACCTTAATATTAAAACGGAAACCAAGAGAATATCAACTACCAATGCACATGCCCATTTTCCCATGCACACAAAGTTTTTATTAAAATAATTTATATATGCATCAAAAGTATCTTTGATGAGGATACGAGAAAGGAATAGGCAACATGCTTGTAGCCAGGGTTTTGTTTTTCTTTTTTTTCAGTGGAGGAGGAGGTAGGAGGGAAAGAAACAATATCTTTGTGGATCAAAAAATAAAAGAATTAATTTTTTTTATAAAAGAAAGGAATAAGCAAATTTTTACAAACAATATTCTACAGCAGATCACATCTTTCCAGCCATACAGTTGACAAAAGGTATAGAGAATATAAGATCCCACTGTGCTTCTTGCCTGTTGACTGTAAAAAAGTGTTTGATTTGGAAGAGCAAAGCACAGCCTTGAAGGTGCTCCTGGAACAATGAGTCTCCCATGTTTGTGTCAAAACCATACAAGATTCCTTGAAATATGTAACAACAGAATTACCTTTGTTCAATAACCTTTTGATAATTAATGTGAAGTGAGGCATTAGACAAGGAGAGTTATGTTCACAAAAAGTGTTATTAGTCATAAAAAAATCTAGAATAGAGTTCAAATGAAAGAGGGATTCCCTATGGATAGTATCGTCTTCTATATACTCCTGTTTAGATATTACATGTACTGCATATCATCCATCCACTAGAGATTCCTCAAGGACTCTAGGCTCAGATGGACCATTATTGTGGTCTGGGAGTCAGAGAGAAAACTTAAGAACAAGATAACTTGCTACAAGTATCTAAATAGCCATCACAGGAGAGAGTGATCTGAATTGTTCTACATGGACACAAAGGGTGGAGTAGGAGTAACGGGCAAAAGTTGCAAAGAGACAAATTTAGATTTGATATAAGATGGAAAAATACTAGAAATACATAATGCAGAGAGTGCTAGGCTTAGTATGTTGGGGGAAGATCTAGGTTTTACTCCCAGCCCTGCCACATAGTCTCATCCTAACCTGTTCACCCCTGTGTTAAAAGGGGCTTGGACTAGATTACGTCTGCAGTCCCTCTGGCTCCAAATCCCAAAGTTGCTGATTCCTGGAGGGTGACGTAGTTTTTGATCAAACGCTAGATGGTGTCTTTTGGAGCATATTAGAGAAGGGATTCTTGGCTAGTCATTACTTGGCCCAGATGGCCTCTGAGGTTCTTATGAAGACTGTGATGCGGTGATTCTGCCAAATACAGAGACTCTATTAAACTAACGAATTTATTGATTAACCTCAATCAATCATAACCCAGGATTTTACTTGGTTGCCATGCAACTGGAGCAAAATTCGGAAGCTTTCTGGGGGTTTCCAACTGAATATATCCTTAATTTACAGTAGATAAAAGTGGTTACAATGTTATTCAGTATATAGGTTGATCTTGCTGAATTTTCAAATAGCCTTGATTTATGTATATGTTTTTTCCAGTCTCACAAGAATGCTCTTGTGCAGGGTAAAAGCATCTTCATACTCTGCCCCTTTATTATTGAATATTTCCAGGTTGTTGTTGTTATTTTATACCACTCATATCCCTAAACATCTATATTTAAAGGTGTTTGCTTGTAGCTAGGTTTTGTTGTCTGGCATGCCAGGAAATATGATCTTTTGTTTCTTGTATCTTTTAAATCCTTTTTCTGGCATTGTTCTAAAAAATGTCCTATCCATCACATTAGACTGTTGGAAAAAAAAAATCAGCTGCATACTTGAGAACTTTCTAAAGGTCAGTTACATCCCTTCCTCTGGTGTCCTCTCCTCTGCTTCTTTTGCCAGCCTATTTAGCGACTAGATTTGGTGGTTGGTGTGACTGGACCTGTGATTTCACTCCTGTGGGCAACTCTCAGGGTAGAAACTCCCTCTACCAATGCACACTGGCACTGAATTTCATCACAATCTAACATTACAGGTAATGCTGATAAAAAGATAAAAGGTGATTGTTTATAAATGGTTTGAGCTGTTTGTTGGGGGATTAAATGTGGGGCTGAATTGTAATAGGAAAATTTACTCTAGGTTCTTCATCACCAAGCTTGCTATGGGCGAGCTGCAAACCATTACACAAGAGAAGTGGTTTTAAGGAGGCCACCAGGGAGATGGAGCCCTAGAAAAGAAGGCTGACTGCGTGTACGGAGAGAGGAAGGAAGAACCAATGGGAAGCCTGCATGCTCCACTGGTATGCACACAATGGCATACAATGGGCGACCTTCAGCAGGGGATTCACAGGAAAGGAGCCATGAAGGATGAACAGGCAGGAATTAGGATTTCTGTTACTGGAGGGACTATGTGGATCAAGGAGACCATGGATCCATCAGAGGATTCAAGGATTTCTGCTCCCTTTCTTCGTTGTGTTTCTTCTATTATAATTGTCCAACAGCCACTGACAATAATTGCCTGAATATGCATAAGGAAACCTGAAGAGTATATAGGCCCACGACGAGCTATAAACATGTTGTCTCTACCATTAGCATGGGAGCTTCTTAAAGACAGGGACCGTTCTCATGCTTCTTTGTATTCTCAATATTTAGCACAGCCCAGGCACACAGTAACCACTTTATAAAGGCTTGGTCAATGACTTTGAACTGGAGGATCCAACAGTTGAGTTGAAGAGTAGCCCAGCATGGGTACAAAAAAAGAACCAAACAAATAAAGTAAAACCATAACAAATAGGAGAAATAAAAAGAATAATGACAATGTTTAGAGGCAGTGTGGCATAGTGGATAGAAATCTGGCACCAAAGCCAGGGAGCCCTGGGTTCAAGTCCCGTTTCTGTCACATCCTGACCATGTCACCCTGGCCAAGTCATTTAATCTTAGGGCTCTAAGTAACTCTTTTCTAAGGAAGCTTCTAAACTCTAGGGAATGGAGAGGTGAACTTGGAGTGAGGAAGACCTGAGTTTTAATCCTGCTTTAGACACTTACTGAACATATGATACTGAGCCAGTCTTCTAACTTCCCCGTGCCTTTGATTCTTCATCTATAAAGTGAGAAGGGTGGACTCAGTGGCCATTTACCTGCCATTCTGCTCTAAATCTGTGATCTTGTGATCTCTGCTCTAGATACAGAGCCCATGTAAGCTCTAAAGATCTTTCTCCCAACTCTTGCTCTTCCTAACCAGCCAGATGAGCAGAGCTTTGCCCTCAGGATTTTGGGAGTAACTCTGAGGTACCAGAAGTAATTCTCTAATACAGTTAACTCGAGCCCCCACTCATCTTCTTCCCTCCAAGATTATCATTTGAGAGTCATGCAGCCAGTCAGCCTTAAGTAACTTTTAGAAAAAGGTATTTATACTAAGGTGGGACCTTAAAATCAATTGTTTAAAACATCTCTCCCCACCTTAAAAGGGCTATGACATGCTGTCCCCTAAGTACACGCAGACTCTATGTGAGTATGGGTTCAAGCTTAGAGAGTGTAAGTTGCAAAGAGATAACTCTCAGCTCCTGGTTTCTGGAAGCTCCTTTTTCCCATCCATGGCATTCACCAAAAGTTTTCCCTTCTTCACGGTGTGATCTCTTTGCTGGGCTTCCATCTGTCCTTGGCTCCTGATGATTCAGGCACTACTTCTACATGATCTGGGGATACAGTTTGGAAAATCAATGGAAAGATAGGAAGTCAAACACCTTCTGAGTTCTACAAAGCTGGAATCTCCTTCTCTGCTTGGTGGAGGTGGGGGAGCAGTGGAGGGAAAAGAGACTTCTTTAAGGCTGAAGCCAAGGCAAAGGAGGAGGCAGAGGTGCTGTCCTCTCCCATGTTCCCTTGCCACTGACGTTGTTCCTTCACAAGGGTGTGCTAGAAAACTACACATTTCAATTTCAAGAAAAGCTTTATAGATATCCCTGGAGACATGAATTTCAAAGCCTACTGGTACAGATTTCAAGGCATCAAACCTAAAAGGAGGTAAGGTAGTTTCAACTCCACCTTTAAGCGTAGCAATAGGATAGCAAAAATGAGAATTTAAAAGAGGGGGGTTACTTATATGAAAACCCTAAAATAACCAAATTAACAGAACACAAAATAGAAATCTTGCATGACAAAATTTTACAAAAGGAAATGGAATCATCTACAAAGGAATTTCCAAAAAAAAGAAACCTTGGTCCAAATGGATTTATAGGAGAATTCTGTCAAACTTTTAAAGAATAATTAATGTCTACACTATACAAATTATTTTCAGAAATTGAGAAAGGAAACAGTCTACTGAACTCCTGTTATGAAGTCAATCCCTAAACCAGAGAAAGGGAAAGCAAAGAAAAAACCATAGGCCAATATAATTAATGAATATCAATTCAAAAAATTTAAATAACATCTTGGCAATAAGACTACAGCAAGAGATCCAAAAAAATTATCCACTTTTATCAGGTTGGCTTTATACCAGAGATGCAAGGATGGTTCGACGTTAGGAAAACAATTAACATAATTAATCATATTAAAAACAAAACACCCCAAACCACATGATTATATCAATGATGCAGAAAAAACAGCCTTTGACAAAAGACAACAATAATTTTTGCCAAAAACCCTAAACAGCATTTACGTGATTAAAATGTGTCTAACTAAAACTCAAAGCTAGCATTACATGGAATGGGGAAACGGTAGACTCTCTCCCAAAAATATAGGAGAAAAATTCTGTTTTTACATAATTCTAGCAATAGCAACAAGATAAGAGAAAGAAATTAAAGGCATAAAGTAGGCAAAGAGGAGACAGAACTATCACCATCGGCTGATGACATGATGATTTGCTTAGAAATTCGGAAAGGATTAATAAAGGAAATAAATGAGACAAGAAATTGTTTCAGGGAAATAACAAGACACAAAACAAATCCACAAAAGTCAAAAAGTATCTCCATATAGTACTCCCCAAATCTACAAGTGAATAACAGAAAGACAAGTCCCAATCAAAATAACTACCAAACTCAGAAATACCTTGGAGCCAAGTATACTCAAGACCCGTATAGTTGCAATGATAAGAAGCTACTGAAGGAATTAAAGAGCACCTCATGGAACTGGAGAGTTCTTTGGTGCTCTTGGTTGGCTCATTCCGTAATTATAAAAATGAGGATTCTACCTAAAGTAGTTTACATGAGTCTGTGTTATATCAGACTTCAAGGGGATACTTTACAGAACTATAGAAAACAACTGCAAGGTTCATTTGGAATACCAAAAATCTAAAATGTCAAGGGCAACAAGCAAAAAAAGAGAATGAAGGAAGAACGGCACTTCAGAAAGTTATCAAAGTTATTTGATGCTGTTTTAAAAACAGTGGAACTCGTTGGGCAAAGAATAAAGAAACTAACTGAACTCAATAAGCCAGTGTTCAATAAACCTGAAGGCATAAATTACCTGGCAAAGATCTCCTTATTTTACAAGAATTTCTGGGGAAAAGGCAACTGGGCAGAAATTCAATTTAGACCAACACCTTACACCATGAACTTCGATAAATTCAAACTGGATATGTAACTTGAATATTAAGATTTGTCCCATGAAAAATTACAAGAGAACCAGATCAGACAACTTTCACAGCCGTGGGCAGGAGGTGAATTCTTAACCAAACAAGGGATCAAGTCAGTCACACATACACAAAAGAGAACTTTTATTGCCGATATTGCCTTCCTCATGGAACTTGCTTAGAATTATCATGGTGACTACAAAGAAGCTTGAAAGGGTGGATGGGTATTGCTTCTAGCTGGGTATGACTCTTTGTGGGGAAGGCTTACCCTGTGGGGAAGGGATGATGAAGATATCCCTTACTGATTAATGATTCAGTGGATGCGGAAAACAGAGCTACTTGGACCTTGCCTCTCTCTTCCTTTCTTGCTGTGAGTCACAAAGGACTGTTCTGAACTGCTACCCGACAGTCAGGTGGAGAAGAGGGAATTGGTCCCATTCTCTACCCTGTTTGCCATGCAGCCATGAATATATGGTGCTAATATTAGGCAAATGAGTGTCCTGAGATGGTCATGCCCAGGATGGGAAGCAACTTTAAAAAAAGGTCATGGGTTCAAAGAGAGAATCAGTTGGTTGTGGCAGTTGCAGGAATAGCCTGGCAGCAGGAAATGCTTCTGCATCAGAGAAGAAAGGCCCAAGCCCGGGTCTTTTACTGTCAGACACGTAAGGAGTTGTTTGGACAGTGAAAAGATAAGGTGAAAGGTAAATTGTAATGTTGTACTCTCTCTGGGCTACCCTCCAAACCACAAACCCTTTATATTGTATCTGGCCCTGGTGGGATTTCAGATTAGCCTCCTAGAATATTGTAATAATTATCATAAGTTGTTACTGAATCTTGTTTTGGTAATGTGCATCTGTGTGTGTCCTATGCGTCATATTTCATTTCTATATAGTAATAAATTGCCTGTCTTGTACCAAATGCATATTGCACATAGAGTATCATTTTCTTCTTTTTGAGGAGCATCTAGACACAAGCCATAGGTTAAATTGTCCCTAGGGAAGCCCCTGAGTTTGAGAACACGGAGTCTAACCTCCTCTCATGAAAGGTTGGCTCCTTTAAGACTCAGTCCAGCCCAACCCACAGGCCTCATCCAGGACAGGGACAAAGCTAGTCACCTAGCTCCCGGAGGTCCAGGCAAGTAGTCCACCAAAGCTAGACCAAAAACTGAAAAGGTATTGTATGAATAAGATAACTGCAACCCAGAAAAGGAGAGAAGTGGTTGATTGTGGTGGAAGCTTTACATCATGTCTCACTATTTATAAGGGCTAGTTTTGCTAAACTGTTGATTCCCTCTTTTTAATTCTTTGATATAAGGCACGACTTTCTGGGAAGGGCAAAGGGGGAAATATTGGGAAGTACAGATGATACAGAAGTCAAATAATTAAAATGTTAAAAGTTTAATAAAATACATCAGCAAAAAAATGCCCAAAATTCCTGCCTATTATGTTAAAAGTCAAACAACAAGAATCAACAGTCCACTGATCTAGTCTCATTTCTTTATTTTTGGGAGTCTGGGGGTTGAAGCATCATTGGGAAAACCTGGGTTGTTTATATAATAAGATATTGCATGAACCATTAGTTTTTCTCCATTTAAAGAGTATGGCTCACCCCACATTAAATGCTGCTTTAAATAACCATCAATAATGTAGAATCGCCCAGTTTTAGGACTATAGGGACTCTCACACACATGAGAAAGCTAACCCCTCGCATTTTTCAGATGCAGAAACTGAAGCCCAGACCAGTGACATGACTTACCCAAGGTCACAGAGCTATTAAGTGAAAGTGGGAGGTACCATCTGATGTGTGCTGTGGGCACATGAACTACAAACAACTGTTCAATTTGTCTCTCACATCAATTAAGTGAAAAAAAGATATCAGGAATCCGTCACATCAATTTTGGTTCATGTAGACAGAATTCCATTGACTTTTTTTTACAGAAACTTTTCAACAGATTGTCATGGAATCAGAGAGACAAGTAGGCAGCCTTTGGGTGGAATAGCCTTTGATCTGAGAACACACACCTATCCTATCATATATATTCTGTCACAACAAAATACTTTATCTTGTCATTTCTTGGCTTCTCAAATTATTTGTTTCTCCAGCACCTATGCCAGTCCATGGCTTTTAGCAGTGTATTTAAGAATAGAGGGTAACTTAAGCATTTTGTGTGTTGATAATATATGCTTATAGATCTGTATCTATCAATCTAGCTGGATCTGTATCTATTTCTCTATATACATGTATATACATATATATATATATATTGCATATGTGTATACACACACACTCATAAAATAATCAAGACAGCTTGTTGTAGTGGAGAGAGTGTTGAAATTGAGAGACAAGAAGACTTAAGTTCAAACCCTGCTTCAGAAAATTGATCTCCCTGATCGTCAGTTGGGCTGATGGAAGGAGTGTTCTGCACTGCTAAAATCACAGATTCTTCACATATTCAAGTAGGGCTCACATAGTTGGAGATAGCAGCCATCTCAGAGCTTGAGCTCAGGGTGGCTTGATTCGACCATTCTTTCTCTGAGCAGTTTTGGAGGATGGTAACCTTGGCCTGAAAAAAGGCCCCCAATGGGGAAGTAGAACACACACACACACACACACACACACACAGACACACACACACACACACACATACAATTTTAAACTTGACAGTCTAGTATAAGAGAAAAAACACTGGGTTAATCCCAGATCTGCCCCTTTCCCACCCACATAACTTTGGGCAAGTCACCGAGTCCCTGTGTGAAGACACTCAATTCCCTGATTTATAAAATGCAGGGACTGGACTAGATAATCTCTAAGGTCCCTTCTGGCTCTGAATACATGGTCCTATCATTCTAAATACAAGCACATTACTAGGGATAACAAGGTAGGCCCAGAGCCAGGAAGGCCTGGGTTCATGTCCTACCTCTGACCCACTCTTGCTGAGTCATCCCATTATTCCACCTGTCTCTAGGAGAATCTATAAGACTATAAACTGCAGCAGAAGTGCCAACCAGCATTGGGAGAGGGGATGCTCTTCCCTTTGAAGTCACAGATCTAGTACCAAGCCTATGATGCTTGAATGAGAAATTCCATTTATTATTTCCCAAACATGAAAATCAGGCTCGTAGATATGGAAGCTGTAGAATCATCATATACTGCTTCCAGAACCTTCTTTTTGCCCATCTAGACCCACCAGGGCACAAGACCTTCATAGCTCTCATAAGATCTGCCTGATCCTGTCCGGTGTTTGTTGATAGATCACTTACTAATGTCATAGCAACGGCTCAAACATCATTAAAAGGAGATCATAGATTTTCCATTAGAAGGAGACCCTGATGAGGATTTAGTCCAGTCCTTTAGAAATGACGAAATGGAAGCCAAGAAAGATTAAATGACCTTTTTGAGGTCATAGAGGAAATAAGTGTCAAAGCTGGGATTTGAACCCCCATCCTCTGACTTCAAATTCTGCAGTAATCAAATCACAGTGACATGGAAAAGTTCTTGATGACTCTGCTTTAGAGTATGCTTGACAAGTTTGGAGAAAAGAATACAACAACTCTTTGACCTTCCTTCTGGGTGTCAGTCGTCCTGCAGCATGGTCCCCTGGGTAATCTCATTCTCTCTAGAGCCCTATCAGACTCAGGCCAGGATACCTCACAATGCTGCCACACACAGAAACTGACAATAATTCATGCTGAATTCACTTGGCCAGGATTCACTTAGCCGCCCATTTTGTGAAACCTATGGAGAATGTCAAATTCAATACCTAACATTCTCTTTGTCTGAGAGTTAGGCTCACAGATGTTTTGTCTTTATTTTCACAACAATAAAACCAACAACAACCCACAAACATAAATACAGACATTCAGCTAGTCTGTGCCAGTGTACTGAAATGCAGAATTGCAGGCCTATAGGATCACAGCTTTCCAGGTAGCAGTGACTTCAGACCTTCTCAGGTTACAGATGAGGAATAAGAGACCGAGAGAAGTGATGTGGCCGTAGTCTAGGCCGGTGGTAAGCAACTCCCTTCTTCCACCTTAGCTTTCCTTCTCCCTCCCCTGACCTCTTGTACCAATTGTGGCTGGCAGTGAATTGTAGTCACAGTTGCAGGATTGGCCAAGGCATCTGTGACCCTGGTGTAGGAACTTGGGGCCCCCATCCCAGTAGCGTCCTGGTCTTTCTTCTTCTAGACCCCAACTTGAAAGGAAAAGAAATGCTACATTGCTCCACGGCTATACAAGTGACTGCCACTTTTCATGAACATATGCAGAACATACTGAAGACACCTTGGAGATAAATCAATCACTTTGCAAATCACTTCCTCTTCCTTCCGTCTCTCTCCCTCCCACAAACATATTGCCATGCCAGCACTGACGAGAGTAAATACTTCAGGCAGACTCAGATTCTTGAATAATAACCCTCGACTCTGGGCTTCCTCTTTGGCTCCTCTGCCAATATATTTTCTCTTATTTTTAGCTGACAGTGGGAAGACTGTTGTGCTTGAAGTCAGGAAGATATGGGTTCAAATCCAGCCTCTGACACTAGCTTTGTGACCCAAGAGAAGTCACTTAACCTCTATGTTCTCAGGCAATTCCCTAGGACTTTTATCTACTAAATCATAGATTATTGGTGGAGGGACTTTATCAAGCTGAGGAAATCCCAGATCTCTTGCCTATCCTTGGTCTGGCATTTAAAGTCCTTTCATAAACTGACTCCTGCCTCTCATTCTCATCTTACTTCATATGACTTCCCTTTCTACACTTTCACTTCCAGTCTAACTGGTACCAATAGCTACTGTTACACATCTCCTGACTATGTGCCTTTGTATAAGTGATCATCTGTGTCTAGAACATAGCCCCATCTAACCTCTTAGAATCCCTGTCTTCCTTCCACTCACAGTTCACGTACCACCTTCTAAATGATCCCCCAGTTGTTAGTGTTCTTTTGTTCTTGAAATTTCTTTGTATTATTTTGTATTCAGCAGCCCCTCTGGACTCAGTATTCCAACTTCCACTTACATTGGCAGGTTAGGTTCCAGAGGGCGGTTGACTCTATCTTCCCTCAGTGTTCTAGGGGATAACCCTGAAGAGTTGAAGGTTCTAGTAGTGCTTATGAGCCCCCATCCAGTATACTCCTCAATGTCAACCAACCAGTTGATATAAATGAACTTTTACAAAGGTATCATTTACTGAAAAGGTACAACAAGGACAGAAATCACAGAAACATAACTCGTACAAGTGGAAACCATGAAGCTTTAAAGGAAATTCCACATATAACTGCCACTTTTCATGAACATATGCAGAACACACAAAGAATGTAAGAGCTAGAAGTGACCTTAGATGTACGTTTGCCTCTCTATATACTTAATCCCTGAGGAAAGTAGGCTCAATCTTTAAGCATAAAGGTACTGAGACACACATGTAGAGAACACACAAGGTTGAGGACCTTGCAACTCCTAATCCTCAGAGTCCTCTTCTCTTTTTGATCCCCACCAGGATCACTTTGGGGAATTTCATCAGCAATTGATGTCACTCCCTTGGTCAGTTAACCCTGTTGTTACTGTCTCTGATGACCAGTAAGACCTTTCTGATGACTCTGACAAATCTGGTATCACTGGGAGCCTAACTCCCCTCTCAGAATATTCATTCAACTAGGATCAAGAAAGAAAAGAAAAACACAAAAGGAACAGAGATATCACACCCTTAAGGATATAGGGTAGTGGGGGAGACAGGAATAGGACAGCCATTGCTCCTCTCCTCATCTGCTGGCTCACAGTTGCTCTTGCCTCAATCACATCCAGTAAGGAAAAGGACAAGAGTCAATGGAGGGACACATAGAGACTTTCGTATGCAATTCATTTCTGCCCTCATACATACTGAATCCTCTGTCCTTATCATTCCTCAGTCAACAAGAAAATCCTTCTCATGTTATAGCAGCAGCCCTTTAGTCATCTGATGACATGTTGGGTCACCAATCCCCCATATGTAGGATTACTACGAGGCAGGGGATATTACACATGCTTCCCCCAAGTAGAACAAATCTGAGCATGCACTTAGGACTGGACCCTTATTGGCCAGTCCCCCCATTGTGTGTGTGTGTGTGTGTGTATGTGTGTGTGCATGCGTGTACACACACATATATACATGTAAATATATATATATATGCATTATATATACATATGCATCACATACATATATGCACTTTTAAGCTTATTTTTATACATCATATCCCCCAGTAGACTCAAAACTCTGTGAAGAAAGTCTTTTTTTAAATATCATTTGCAATGTTTAGTTCAGTGTCTTATACATACTAGGTGCTTCATATATTTTTTTGCATTTATTGATTTGACAATAAGATTTTGTCTTTGGATGCTTGGTGCCTTAGTTACTGGGGCTATGGACACTGACTCCTCACCAAGGTGACACCCTCTATATCAACATCCCAAATGTCATCTTTTTAATTGACTATCTTGCAAATGTATTAATCAATTTTGGGTTGGACCCCACTGCTCATACAAGCACTGCGTTTAAAACAGTTCTTTCTTCTTCATTTCTCTTATGTAAATCAATGAGAACCAACAACTTGAGAGCCTCACCTACTGCTGTCCATTTTCTTTCAACAGAAATATTGCTGTTTAAAAGTTTGTCCTAAGGTCCATTAAAACCCATTTCCATTCACCAACTTGCCCTGGCTATTCCTGTAAAGTCACTATCTATTTTCTACCAAGGAGCTCACACCAACTCACACACATACAGAAGAATTTTGTATTTGGCTTTCTATGTTCACAGACCCTGTAGCCGCTGCCAGCCAGAATTCCAGTATTCCAGATGCACCATTTGCATAGAACAATTTCTATGAGGAGAAAAAAGTCACTTCCCAGATAAGGTTTCCCTATTAAGGAGATATGATAGAGTATGTAAGTGGAGGGGGGAAGAGAGGGGAGAATGGTGAAATACTATTCTACAAAAGAAAATCTACTTTCTCAGTATTTTTCATTTGCTACAGAATGAGGGGAAAAGGTCTGATTCTGATGCTTTGTCCTTCACTCTGGATCTCCATTTTAAAGATCCTACAAAAATACTAACAGTCCTTGGCAGCTTAAGCAGGTCACAGCTCAAATGAGCTCTGAGCACAGCTCCCATGGGAAAGGAACTGTGTCACGCTTCCCCATTTTCAACACATGGAAATTCAAATATTCTGAAAGTGAGTGTTGTTCACTGGAAATGGTACTGACAATAACACAGACTGAAAAAATAGTTTATTATTATTAGGTGGCTTTAGATGGGAGTTTAATTTATTCAGGTCAGGTATTTCTGTCTAAGAGCAGGTAGAAGACAGAGTTGATTTTCTTTCCCTCCCAAGGGACCATGAACTGATTGTGTTAAGGAAAGGAGGAGGTAGAGGCTTCTCTCCACAAGCTCACAATGTCATACCCTTCCTGTTACCAGTGAAGGAAACTAGCAAGGGCTGCTAGATTCATATGCAATAGGAGAGATGACTGGATTGGGCTTGCTTTGCAACCCAATGACCCACTTCAGCTTTAGAAGAGGCCTAAGTTTATGCCATTTCAAATACACTACATTTCAAAGCAGATTATAAGGGCAGCACATAGTACCTGCTATATTTATCTGGCTACTATTTAGGAGGCTGAAACACAAATCACAGGAGCTCTTGTACATTCCCTAGAAGATCAAAGGAAAAGACTGGCAGCATATATTATTGTGATCTATATAAGTTCTATAAGGAGAGGGCAAATATACATATGTACTTACACACACACAAACACACACACACTTTAGGACAGGTGCAGACATCCTCTGATTACTTCTTGTTAGCCAGGAAGATTCCTCTGAAGAGTAAGAATGACTGTCTGAGATCTGAGGGATCAGGTGCTCTTCTCTTTCTCCCCCCCCCACCACTAGACCACAAGATGTGAGCTCCTAGTCTCCTAGGTAAGCCTATATCAGAAGGTGCCACCTCCTGTTTGTACAGCAGGGCATGCTGGGTACAGGGTGTTGTGATATCTTCCAGGGCACCCAAGCAGTGGCATCTGGCTATTTGGGCACTTGTGGTGGGAAGAATGGCAGAAGCAGACCGGCCAAGAGGGAAAGTGAGAGAGAGAACAGAGAGGAAAGAAAAGACGGATAGCATGGATTAGGCTGCACTCACTGGAGATGAAATGTCAAACAGCTAACGAATACATCTACTACTAGTGTCCCAATGAGGTTTGAGTATTTGCCTCTCAACTGATTATAACATTCTCTAATTCTTCATTGTCTAATCTTCTTTCTTTGTGGGAATAGAACTGCTTCTTTCCTATCTGATTCATATTTATGCTCTGAGTACCCTTTATACTTCCTTTCCCAGGCTGGGCAGAACCCCTTAAACTACAACCACCAATAAGAAATCTTCCTTAGAAATCTGGAGCACCGGAAGCCTGGTTCCCCTTCTGAGGAGACTGGCAACTGCAGACCAATGAACCTAAGGCAAACCATGAAAGCAGATCAAGGCTATGGATTGGTGGAGGTCAGTGGCTTCTGTGTTTTCAGCCTAGTGATGTTAGGCCAGTCACAATACTAGATATCGATTTCTATTTCTATCTATATCTCACTAGCGTAGGAAGTGCTTTGGGCAATACTGAACTAACCACAAATGTAGGGAATCAATCCATGAAGTTACACCCATCATATTGAGAAAGAACAAAAGAGGAACAAAAAAGGAACATCCAGCTTAATCACAGGACTCACACCTTCCCACATGTTCAGAGGGGTTCGCACAAAACAATCAAGCAGAATATGATGCTTTATTTGTCAGGAGAAATCTCTAAATGCAGTCTCTCCTACAGAATCGCACAAAGTTCTCTTGTGTACATGCACCTTGCTCCCCACCTAGCCCTCTTTTCCCAAAATCGGGACTAGAGCGAGCAGTCAGAAGATACTCATTTCAGACAGCTCATACAGGACAATCTAAGTAGTGACTCTCCCTCTTTTTCACTGTGACAGAGCCAGCATTACTGACCCAATCAAGAGCCAGACTTTTGTCTCAGGGTGCCTTGCATTCAAACCTTGCCTCTTACCCCTACCAGCCATGTGATGAGGGACAAGTTGCTTTAATTTTATGAGCCTCAGTTTCCTCACCTGTAAAATGGAGATAATGATATCTGGCACATCTAGGTCACGGGACTGTTCTAAGACTCCAATGAAGTAAAAGACAGGTGGTGTTTTAGTTATTAATGTGCATCCATGGTGGTCTGGTGCTGTGTGGGATGTGGGCATACATGGGCTGGGAAAAAGGTGAGAGCCAGGAGGGGCAAGATGAAGCCCCACCCTCCCTGCCACAGTCCCTCTGGACTCAGGCCTCAATGCACCTGGACCAGAAGTGTCCTGTCTGCAGCTACAGCAGCCTCCTCAGCTCTTCCATGGCTCTACCAAGCCCCATACCAACCCATTCCTCCTCAGTCATTCTTGGCTCTCAGGCTATTTTGCGTCGGGATACTCTCTCCACCCTTTCAACAGCTAGCTTCCATGTCCACATTTCTTGCAAGCAACTGCATCAGGTGTGGAGCCTGATGCATTTTATATAAGGTCAGGGCATGAGTTGCAGCTGCAGGCAGCTGTGTGGGCCTCTGCTGCTTTCTACTCAATGCTGTTCTCCCTTTCCGGCATTCTTGGACTCAACCAGAATTCATTTCCAAATAGCCAGTCCTAGCTAATAAACAAATGCAGATTGAAAGTATGTTTAACTTATCAAAGAATGGAAATTTTTCCAAGTATGTCAGAGAAAGCAAAAAAAGGGCGTTATTTCACTTTCTCCAAATTACAAGCTTAAAACTTTTTTTGACAGTTTCTAAAAAAAGAACATTTCCTAGAAAATCATATAGCCTTTACATTTACAAGCTTCCCTATGCACACATGCCACACTCATTTCTACCTCCACACCTTTGCCCAGGCTGTTCCTTCTGTCTGGAATGTTGGCATTCTGGTTACCATTCTAAATCAGGTATTTACTTTAAACTCTACTTACTTCTAGTCTAAACTTTCTTGAAGTCTTTCTTGAAGACTCAAGCACACGAAGATCTCTCCCTTTTCCTAATGCTGGTTTTTACTTTGCGCATTAATCTAACAGGTGATTATATTCTATGGTGTTTCACAGCAGGCAAGTATGACCAGGCCATGCAACCTCCCATTGCCCCATCCTACATTTAGCATGGAATTAAGCACAAAGTAAATACATACATATAAATATAATATATATGTACTGGTGTGTGGGTGTCCACACATATATACATGCATATATGTATACAGCTGTGTGACTACATATGTGTGTACATTATATATATATATGTGTGTGTGTGTGTGTGTGTGTGATATATTTAATACATTTTGTTATGGTGGTGGTGTTGAAGGTGTGGTGGGGTCTAGACCTCTGATTTCATTTAGTGTTGAGTATTCTTTGTCATTAACTCATTTGTAACCTCAAGACTTTTAAAATTTTTGATTTGTTTGTTTTTACATCATTTTTATGTCTGAATATATCCCTCTCCTCTACCCAGTGAACCATCCCTTGTAGTAAAGAATAAAAAAGAAAGGAAAAAAGGAATTCAGCAAAACTAATCAATAAATTACCCAAATCTGACAGAATCTACAATGTCTTGCACCTCTGCCAAGAAGGGCAAGAGCTGCCCAGGGCAGATTCTCACTTGGCCAACTGCAAAGGGCCCTTTGGACCTTAGCAGGTGTTTGGTGGTGACTCACTCCTGGCAGCACCTAGGACAGCTCCTTTAATTTTCTCTGGGCCTCAGTCCCCTGGGGTAAAATGACTGAGTCGCAAAAGCTAATCTGTAAAGTCCCATCTTGCTACAAAGCCTGTGGTGCTATCTGGACATCTTTACTCACTCAAGGGGCTGATCCTGGCCCCCGGGGCAGCTGGATAATTCATGTAGCCTATAAGGAACATACTCCCCTGTTTCCCAAGTGCTAACAAGAGGAAGAAACTCATATTCCTCCAATGCATCAGTACATGCAGTTTTAATCAAAGTGAAAAAGAAAACTCAGACCTAGATTGACAGTGGTCTGGCTTCTAGTATTTTCCTTTACCTCTTTATTATGTTTACTGAATGACTTTTCCCTTTGCAGACTTGACTGAGAACAACTTGAAGGTGGTACTATATTTTACTCACATGAAAATGTCAAGACAAGTGAGAAAGCAATAAAACCACCAGAGAAATACTGAGAGATTTTAGAGCAGAATGTTGGTGGGACTCCTGCTTCCATGCTCTTCATTATTCTCAGCATGACCTGTACCAGATTCATGAAAAGCACACAAAGGGTTCTTTTCAATGGACCCATTTTGTAGATGGGGCGTTGATCAGGACATGCCTGATCCATTGAATTACTGCCAGCCCAGATGAGGAAATTCTTAGTCTTGGAGTGTAAAGACTCCTCCTCATCATACTAGCCTTTTGTGAGATGTGAAGAACTTCAGTGAGACTTTATGGAATCAGAGAGTGGCTAGTCACTTTCTAGCCAAAGGATCACCTATGCCTCTAGTGGCCTTTCAAAAGCAAGACATTCTCTAGGAACTGAGTCAAACATAGTCAGTCAAACATGCTCAGAGTTGCATGAGCATTGTGAGCTGAGAAGAGAACCAATAAAAACTCCAGCCCTTAAGAGGGACTTCTTACCTCTCATTGCCCTGGCGGTTGAACTCCATGCTAGTAGGAGATAATGGCCCAGCAGGGAGTAGCCAAGGGGTAGAGTCAAGTCAACCAAGGCATGAAACAGCAGGAACTTCATGAATCTCCAACAGTTAGTCATGGGCATCATGAGCAGAGCTGTGGAAAGGAGTAGGCCCAGAGATCCCAGCTGAATAACCTACCTGGGAGAAGGGAAAAGACAGTGGGACTCTATGGTGTTGGAGATGTGAGATGCCTTCCCTAAGTGTGTGTCACTTTCCCCCATGATGTATGTGTCTGTCACAGGATACTCCTCAAGTTCATGGAGGGGATGTTTTAAAAGCTGTTGTTCTTTTGATGCCATCTTAGAAAAAACCTTTCCTTTGATCTAGTTGTGTCCTCTGCGGAGGCACAAAAGACAATCAATCAATAAACATTTATTAAGCACCTACTATATGCCGGGCACTATGCAAGCACTAGAGATACAAAAAGAGGTAAAAGACAGTCCCTGCCCTCATGGAGTTTACAATCAAATTAGGACGACAATATGCAAACAAATACAAAGCAAGCTATATACAGGATATAGAGAAAGCAATTAAAAAGAGGGAAGGCACTGGAATTAACACTGATTGGGGAAGGCTTCCTGTAGAAGGTAGGATTTTAGTTGGGATAATAGAATATCTTCAAACTCTCCAGGAGGAGCATTCCCAGAGGAATACATTCCCCTCCCCTGGAGACCCAATCTTCAAGTTGGGAGAGAGCTCAAAAAGGGGGTTGGAGGGGGGGGGGCAACAAGTTTGATTAAATAAAGAGCACTCTGAGTCACTATTTATTTACCTTTAAAATATAAAAATGGAAACCAAAAATTAATTTGAGTGATAATTAACACCATATTTTCTTCATATGCACAAAGATGGGTAAAATGAACATTAGTGAGGCCATTCAAATAGTTTTTGATCCCAAAAACATGTATGCAGATATAAACTTTATTGTTGTTCATTCACTTTCAGTTCCATTTGTGGTTTTCTTGGCAAAAATATTGGAGTAGTTTGCCACTTCCTTCTCCAGCTCCTTTTACAGATGAGGAAACTGAGGCAAATAGCATGAACTGACTTGCCTATGGTCACACAGCCAGTAAGTGTCTGGGGCCAGATTTGAAATGAGGAAGATGAACTCAGGCCCAGTGCTCTATCTATCCACTGTGCAACATAGCTGCCCCAGGCAGATACAAACTAGTTTATGATAATAAGAGCTGATGCTCATATTCTGGGGCATGCTGATAAATGTTTCCCAACCCTCTCAAGGGGGGAAACAGTTGCAGGACCCTTTGAAGTTTAATCTGCATGGGTGGCTCCAAGCTCGCCTCTGACCGCATAACACTTCACAATTTGCAAAGGGCTTTTCTCCATCACCTCCTTAGGTCCTCAGAACAGAGTCAGTGACGTGGGTAATGGAGTGTTTCCTCGATTTTTAAATGAAGAAGCTGATACTTTAAAAGGTTGCCTAGGGTCTCACAGCTATTAAGTATCTGAGGTACAGTTTGAATTCAGGTCTTCCTGACAGCAAGACTAACCCTTTATCCACCGACTATTTTACACACACACACACACACACACACACACACACACAATATTCACCATTCTAACAATTGTACTCACTACTTCCGTCTAATTTTCAGCTATTAAAAAAAAACACTTAGAGACAGCACGGCATCTTGGATCATGTTGGGCTTAGAGAGAGGAAGACTGTGATGCAAATTTGGCAACTGTAAGACCCTGGGCAAGTCCCTTGACCTCTGTGTGCCTCAGGTAAATCATTAGGACTCAAGTACTAAGTCACAGATTCCATGCTGAAGTGGTTGAGAAGGTTCTCGAATTCCTAATACCAAAATCACAAATTCTCTTAGTATTTGTGGGAAAAAACACACGCCATTTTTTTCCGTCTCTGAAAATTGGAAAGGAGATCCTAAAGAATACACAAGGATACTGTTTAAACAATGTCGATGAAGGAGAAATAGTCAAAGGGAAAACATTAAACCTAATGGAGAGGATTTTCATGTGTCTTGGGATGGGTGAGTAGGCTGCATGCCTGTGTGCGTGTGTGTGTGCGTGTATGTGTGCGTGTGTGTGTGTGTGTGTGTGTGTGTGTGTGTAACTTCTTTAAACAGCGGGCTTTAAAAATTCCAGGCACAAACTACAGGGGCCTAGAAGAAGCTTACCCATTCTGGCTGCTTTAAAAAGAATTAGTAATCAGAGTCCGGAGCTAGCCAACCACCGAAAGTCCTGAGGCTGTAAGGTCAAAGACAACGCAACAATTCCTGTGGGTGCAGGCCTCTCCTCTCCGGATGGCAAACCTCAGTGAGTCTACAGGGATCTAATTAACATATCATTGAAAGAAACAATACATGCTCATAGCAGCTGGGCAAATGACATTTAAAGTAGAAAAGTGTTTTGATTTACAGACTGAACCAGGGAGATGTTCAATCCCCTTGTTTTGTGCCCACGCACATGCACTCAGACCCCCACCCCCACCTTTTCTATTCCTTTTTCCCACATCCCATAACATAGACTCAAATACTGTGCATCTGCATGATACTTTCTATATTCCAAAGAACTTTTGAAGGGAACAGATCCAGGTGAACAATTTATGTGAGGACAGGAGCTTTTTAAAGAGAAGCAACTTTAAAGGACTTTCTAAGAACTCTGATTGATGCAGTGATCACCCATGATGCCAGAGGGCTGATGATGAAGCCTAATCATCAGCCTGACTCAAGCCTGACATCACCTCCTGACTCAAGATACAGAAGGAGAAAAAGATTTTTGAACAGCCAATTTGGGGATTTGTTTTACTTGACTATACATATTGATTACAAAGTTTCATTTTTTTTCTGAGTGCAACAGAGAGAAAATATTCATTACTTGAAGAAAAAGTGGAAATACACATTTAAAAACAACAATAAAGTAGAACTTCACAACATCCTTGTGAGGTAGAGACGAACCACTTTCATGGCTTTTGACTAAGGTGGTGCAAACAAGGCTTTGCCTAAGAGAACTGACATCCAGTAGTGGGGCAGGAAGGGTAGTGTGCTCCATAACACCTATTATGTTCATGCTTCACAGGACTCTACCATAGACTCCCTGGGAGGAGAGCCTTTACCTCTCCCAAGGCAGCTACGCTCATAGTCCGTATCTCTGCCCTAACCCTGTTTGACACTTTTGGCCCTGGATGAAAACATCCCAGTTATGGCTCTATCCATCTTACCAACTGAAGGAATCAAAGCTTGACATGTTAACAGTCAACATAAAGAATGATGGCACCAGCCACTGATCCAAATCTAGTGCCCATTCTCCAATACCAGGCTGCTTCAAGATGGTTTCTTTGGCCTGAATTCTGAGCTAGAACACATGCATATAGAATCAACATTTACAGCCACTGAGGCTGGAAGGATACCATGATGAAGGCCAATAAGGGGACTGTCATAGAGGGATTTGGCAGAAAATTTTGGTGTGTTTAATCTTCTTCCCATCTTCCCCTGGGCTCTGATGTGTTACCCCATGCTGGTCCTCATTCAGGCACCTGTGTCCAAACAGCTCCTTGCTATGTTGGCTAAAGGTGCAGAGATTTTGTTAGCGAATAAGGATACCTTATGAATGTAATGGAATACTATTGCTCAATAAGAAATGATCAGCAAGTGGATTTCAGTAAAACCTGGAAAGACTTACATGAACTGATTCTGAGTGAAGTGAGCAGAACCAGGACAACATTGTACACAGCAACAGCAACACTGCGATGACCAACTTTGATAGACTTGGCTCTTCTCAGCAAGACTACTCCAAGAGACTCATGATGGAAAATGCTATCCACATCCAGAGAAAGAACCTTGGAGTCTGAATGCAGATAGAAGCATACTATTTGCTCTTTTTTGGTGTTGTTTTTTTCTTTCTCGTGGGTTTTCCTTTTTGTTCTGATTCTTATTTCATTACAATACGTTTAACATGGAAATAAGGATACATAAGGAGGGAGAAGCCCCTCATACTCAGTCATCTTTGACAAGTCAGGAAATTCTCTTCTGGCCCTTTTGTTATAGAGCCTACTTGGTTGGATTTCCTTGAGAAGGGCAACATTGAAAATCCCTACTCCCCCAAACTGGAAATCCCCAATTTTCCATAATAAACATATGCATGTAGCTCATTTTCTGAATAGGGACGCCAATCATCAGATGTAGTTTCTACATATGCAAGTACTATTTAATATGTTTATTTTGAAAATGAATGAAAGAGTTAATCAACAAGAATTTACCAAGTGCCAAACATAGTGCTAAGCTGGGGATACAAAAATAAAATTAAAACAGTCCCTTCCCTCAAGAAGCTTCCATTCTAATGAGAGAGACAACATGTACATATATAAAAGTCCCACCCTTGGTTACTAGGAAATGTCCAAAGTGATCACTTCATGAAGGGAATGTAACCAATCCCAAATTCCAATTTAAATTTGCTTCCTTTTCTCAAAAGACTTTTATCACAATTTTAATTCCTCACAGATCTCATTAGTAACCACTTGAGACACTATGTAGTCTTGTATTGGCAATGACCTCCCCCACCCTCCATCACAAAAAACAATCATGTTTTCTATCTCTAGGTTGTGGTTGTTTTCCCACTTAGTTATGAATAACCCATTTGGGGACAAGGAGAAAGCAATCACTTCTAAAAGTTCTGTGCTTCCCCCCAAAGATTTGTTTCCATATCTACTTTTTCTGACTTAGAGCTGCTGTTGGATGGTCTCCAGATTAATGACCTCTAAGCAATTTTCAATCAGATTTTCAACTATGTCACAGCAGAGAAACTGCTCCTCCCAGGATCATCAATGGCTGATATATGCGTGCTGATAAAAGCAGTTGGCATATATTGGTAGACCTCACTGTGGCCTTTGGATCTGATACCTCAGGCTCAGAGTTCAGAGTGAAAAGAACTGGGCAGGATATTCCAGCAAATTCTCACTCTAGGGTGTGATACCCACATTCCCTTTCTTTCTGATACAAAATCTGATGATTTCCCCTCTTAAGGACAGTTTAAATATGTATAACTTGGTAATCTGGGTCCTGGTCAATTGTGAGTCCTATGCAAAAGTGGTAGACAGGATTTGGAGTCACAGGACAGTATGATACAACAACATTCATTAAGTGGCTATTGTGCGCCAGACACTGCACTATGCACTGGAGAAACAAATAAGAAAGACAGTCCTTGCCCTCAGGAAGCTTACAATCTAACGGGAAAGACAACATACAAAAATACGCTAAAAAGCATTGAGGTATGAGGGTTCCTCATCATGGGGGAGCTGGTGAGAAGTGAAGAGCTGGCTGTGTTCTAATCCTATCTCTGCCACTTCTTGCCCATGTGACCTGGGGCAACCCACTTTTTCTTTCTGGGCCTCACTTTTCTCCTCTATAAAAGGAGAGGGTTGGGCTAGATGACCTCTCAGATGCTTCTCATCCCTCAATCTTTGTCTCTGTCCATACAGAGGATTTGTTTCTCACAAACTGTGAAAGCTCCACAGACTCTTTGTCCATTGAGTGACCTACTGTCCACATTTAGGAACTCAATGGAAATTGATGAAATGGAGGGAAAGCATTTTGGAATCCCTAAATATAAAAAGTACCTCTGATTTCATTGGCATGGCAACTGCCTTCACTAATGCAGATCATAACTAGCCTTTGATTTACAATCTCAGAGAGGAACCCGAGGCTCCCACGGTTTAAGCGACTGACAAGCCCGAAGTCCCAGAGTATCTGAGTAGTGAGAATCAGAGAAGGGCTTAGTTAGCCCCAGGCCTTGCTGGCTCCAGGTCGGCACACTATGCTAGCCACCATACTCTGTTGTCTTTCATTACTTTTAAGCATCGTAGAAATGTAAAGAAAGAGGCAGGGGAGGATACGAATATGATGGTAGCATGATAAGGTGTAACCATCCCTAGATTAGTTGGCACAAAAGAGTTCAGCCACTGATTAGCAATGTGACCTTGGACAAATCATTGAATTCCTTCAGTTCCCTACCTGGTTATCTCTGAAAGTTTTCTTGAGGGAGAAATGAGATAATATATGTGTAATGGGAGTAGTCAGGTGAGCATCTGGAATCTGGTTGACTGGGACCTTTGGGGGCCACTTCATAGAACATACATAAAGCCTGTAGCCTGGGCCACTTCCACTGACATACATGCTCTAAACATGTGTGATCCATCTTATGGTTGTCTCCTTGAGAAGGAGGGAGAGATTAAGCAGTTTTCTAATGACTACCATATGCCAGGCATTGTGCTAAGCACTTTGTACAAATATTATGTCATTTGATGCTCACAACAACTCTGAAAGGTAGGTATTATTATTATCTCCACTTTACAGTGGAGGAAACTAAGACACAGAGAGGCTTAATGTCTAGCCCAGAGTCACCTAGCTAGGAAATATCCGAGGCTCCATATTTGAACTCAGATCTTCCTGACTCCAGATCCACTGCTCCATTCACTATGGTGTCATCTGGCTGCCTCTTGGGCCCCATGGAACTCCCTAAGGGTGAAAAATTGTGCCAAAAAAGGAGCACTGGGCCAAGAAGAACTATCCCTTTGATGTACTTAAAAGTGAAGTAAAAAATCTTCCCCTCTTTTTAACATGTGGTTTGGAATTCTGACACCCTTCCTCTGCATTCCCTATGGATGCAGCAGGGCTATTTCTCTCCCTTCCCTCTCCCCAACAGCAGCTAGACACTATGACTATGTACACATACAAGTTAGAAGACAGGCTTGCCTAAGGAAAGTTGAGCCTAGATTTTAAATCTTTAGCTATGTCTTCTGTGTTCTTTTCCATTCTCTGAGCACAAGTGACTGAACGGCAATCCTGAGATGGGCTTATAACCTTGAGAGGGCCAGAGTCTTTGCACTCGGTCATAGTCACCCAGTGGAAGGTACTTCTTCATGCAAAGAAGATGATCACTACTAGGAGGATCGGTCCAGCATGCTAGGCTGACCAGAAGAAATTGACTGGAAGATTGAGATAAAAGTGGACGGAAATTTGCTCATCTGCCCCCTTTTCTGTTTTGTTTTGTTTTTTGGAGGGGAAGGCAGGGCAATTGGGGTTAAGTAATTTGCCCAAGGTCACACAGCTAGTAAGCGTGTCAAGTGTCTGAGGCCACATTTGAACTCAAGTCCTCCTGACTCCAGGGCTGGTGCTCCACTCACTGTGCCACCCATCTAGCTGCCCTTCAACTGCCCCTTTTAATTTAAAAAAAGATATTTATTTTTAACATTAATTTTTTTAAATTTTGAGTTCAGAATTCTTTCTTTCCCTCATACCCTTCCTCCACCCATTGAGAAGGCAAGAGATGTGATATCAATTACACATGTGAAATCATGCAAAGCATATTTCCATATTGGCCATGTTACAAAAAAAAATATCAAGACAAACAAAGTGTAAAAGTCTGCTTCAATCTACACTCAGATTCCATCAATTCTTTCTCTGGAGCTATATAGCATTTTCATTATCGGTCCTTTGGAATTGTCTTGCATCACTGGGCTGAGCATGAGCTAAGTCATTCACAGGTGATCATCATACAACATTGCTGTTACTGTGTATACTGCTCTCCTGGTTCTGCTCACTTCACTCAGCATCAGTTCATATAAGTCTTTCCAGGTTTTTCTCAAAGCAGCCTACTTCTCATTTCTTATAGCACAATAGTATTCTTTCACAATAATACAACACAACTTGCTCAGCCATTCCCCAACTGATAGGCATTACTTTCCAACTCTTTGCCACCACAAAAAAAAAGGCTGCTGTAAAGATTTTTGTATATATAGGTCCTTTTCCTTTTTTTGATCTCGTTAGGACACAGATCTCGTAGTGGTATTGCTGGGTCAAAGGGAATGAACAGTTTTATAGCCTTGTGGGCGTAGTTCCAAATTGCTCTCCAGAATGGTTGGATCAGTTCACAACTTCACCAGCAGTGCATTAGTATCTCAATTTTTCCATATCTCCTCCAACTTTTGTCATTTTCCTGTTCTGTCATATTGGTCAATCTGATAGATGTGAGGTAGTACCTCAAACTTGTTTTAATTTGTATTTCTCAATTAATAGTGATTTAGAGCATTTTTTCATATGACTACAGATAGTTTTGATTTCTTCTGAAAACTGCCTGTTCATATCCTCTGACCAATTATCAATTGGGGAATGGCTCAATCAGCCCCCTTTTAAGCCACAGTAGACAGTGACTCCTGGGTCTGCAGCCAGTCCTCTTTTGCACAGTCTCCACAAATAAATGGGCATGTTTGTTGATGTCTGTCAGGTGCATATTTTTTAAAAAGAAATTTTGGAAAAAATACCCAACATTATGTAAATTCAATATGCAAACAACATTTTACAAAGCTGTCTTGTCAAAACCCAAAACTAGGGTGTAGGGAGTAAATCGAAAGGGGGAAATTGTAGGGAGTTAGTGCCGACCCCGGGGCTGCTTGGACCCTAGCGCTTGGCCTATTTCCTGGGTAATACCAGACAGGCTTAGTAGGAGTTGGAACGGTGAGGCGCCCGGAGGAAAGACTTCCGTCCCTAGGAGCCCCCCTAACAGCCCCCCCTCTTGTTCTCATAGTCATCCTTTCTCATGTAGGCAGTCCGTTCATCAAGGACTCACAAGCCCAGAAGGAGGAACCCAGCTGGCCATTATCGGATGCTCTTGAACCAGTGCCTAACACAACAATGCTTTGATATTTTACTTACTGGAACATCTTTGATACTTTACAAGGGCATCCTGCCCCGTGCCTCACATAGCTCATACAGCTCTGATATCAGCTGGCTACATGCCTGAGCCTTCCCATGCCTCCGTAGATACTGTAGGACAGCACCCCGCTTTGTTCCCATACTCCCATGGAAACTACCTTACTACAGCCCCAGTTTTTCCCATACGCTTGTAGGAATCATAGTTTACTACAATCCAGATTCTTCCCACCAGATATCGATCTTCCCATGCTCTCATCCCCTTACCCCTTGAACACCTGCTTCTGCTTATGTAGTGCAAAACCCTATAAAACTGGATAATGTCTGCCAATAAATCAGAGTTGCATCTTCCCTGACTCCTGCCTCACCATTGTGTACTGAGAGAGGGATCCTTGCTGGTCAGGGACCCCTAACACTAGGGAAAAAATTAAAATGAAGCAAACAACTAACAAAAGGGAGAAATAAAGGAAAGGAAAGGAAAAATAAGCCTCCCTTCTCAGATGGAAAGCAGAGGTGCAGTTGGAATGAGATCTCAGAAATGGGGATTTGGGGTTAACTAGAAGCTTAACCCTTCTCCTCAGGTGAGAAAACAAATGTGCCTGGAGAGAAAGTCTTTGGTGGGTCCCCTTAGCACATAGGCCAACCCATACCTTTTTCCAACAGATCCCTTCCAAGCACAAAAGGCAATGCACATAGAGGTATAGACAAAATCCTCCCAGGAACCCCTACAACACATAGGACAACACATTTCCTCAGTGGATCCTACAGAACTACAGATAATTCCAATTAAGCTTCAAACTGACTCAGCAACAGAACAAGCAGACAAACCCAAAAGAAACAAAGATCTGAGCCCCAAACAAATGTGTGACCCCCAGCAAAAGATCTGGCTCTCTTATCCCAGAGAAGTGCTCAATATGCTATCAATGGTGCAGGGGACAGGCCTCTTCTCATGCATGCTCCATGGAATGGCCTTAACAGCCTCCAGTGTAGAAAATCAGAGGGTTTATCTAATTATCCCCAGTACATTTGTTAAAATGCTATAGAAAGCATAAGGTAGAAAACACATATTAAATATTATCAGAAATTTAAAAAATCATTTACTCTATACTAGCCATTTTTGCAACACAGCACATATAAGTTCACTTGGCTGCTTCGTTGGATATGCAATCTCATCCATGCAGGTATCATGTGTCCGTGATACAGACTGTAACCTGTTCTCGGTATCCAAGTCCCTCCCAGAAATCCTGTAATCCTCTTGAGACTGCATGGCTGTCCATCCTCTGCTGGTGCCATGTGACTGACCCACCTCCACACACACACACACACACACACACACACACACACACACACACGGTCCTTTGGGCTGCTTCTCTTGTGCAATTCTTTACTGAATTCTTTACTGTGAATGTGGTCCAGCCTATTCTGTAGCCCACACCTCTCCTGTACTATTTGGGCAATCCTCACGTTCAATTCTTCAGAAATCAAAGGACTCCATTTTTCCATTCCTCCATTCCTAGAATCCATATATCATGACCTGAATATGAGTGCTTAAAAGACAGCCTTCTGTTGCCCTGAGAAGCTTAAGGGCATTAAAAGAGCTGCACAATTTCCCAAAGGCAAGCTGGCCTGGTGTCCTACCCTTGTCTGATTCCCAGCTCATCTGGCTGTACATGTGCAATGTCTATTTCTTTGTTTCAACCCATGAAACAAAGAAGGGCCAGGACTGTCAGAAGAGCCTGGTGACCCAGTAGCCTAATCACGGATCTTTAGAAGCAATCCTCTTTGAACACTTTCCTAATTTAGTGCTGACATTGGTTTTTTGTGACAGGAGAGAGTATTTCATCTTTATGATATCAATAGAATAGGATTAGGAAAATCGACTTCACAGAAATAGAATCTTAGAGTCAGAAAGGAGATGAGAGGACATCCAACCCCAATGTCCTTCCAAATGCAAAATCAAATTCAACAAATACTTATTAAGTATCTACTGAGCACGAGCCATTGTGCTAGGTCCTAGGAGGCACACAGAGGGGAAAACCCAGCACATTTCCCACTCTCAAGGAGCTTCCATTCCATGGTGGTAGATGGGGGGAGGTTAGGGATATGTTAAGTATATATATGGTGTAATGAGGCAAAGGAGAGCTACAGGTGCACCACTAAGGGGAAATTTGAGAAGGGAGGGAACACTCTCAGCTTGGCTGAGAAGTGTGTGTGGGTGTGTGTATTGGGGAGGGGGGTATCAGAGAAGGTTTCACTGAAGAGGTGGCATCTGAGTTGAGCCTGGAAATGATTCTGAAATGTGAAGGTGGAGATGAAGAAAGGCATTCCCAGCATGGCAAATATCCTGCCTCAATGCATTCGAGGAGGGAAAGTGATGGCGAGGATGGACAGCTACTACTCTGCTTCAGCCAGCTTGTAGACTGCACACAGGGGAACAGTGGGAGAGGAGGCTAGAAAGGTGGAATAGAGTCAGAATCCAGTGAAGGAGCCTTCACTTCAGGAACCCTGATGCCCCTGCCACGTGTTCATTCAACATGGTCATTCATTGGACATTCAAATATTGTGCTGCTCTAGTCCAAAGAAGGGGCTCCTCTTGTTGCACATATTCAAATAATGCCCTTGCCCTGCATTCCATCTTTTCCATTAACAGGGTCAGGCTGTCACTGAGCCATTCACTCTAATGCTCATCTAACCAATGGTTAACAATGGCAAGATGTTTGGCATAGGTTCTGATAGTTTCTGGTAGGAAAATAATAAAATAGCTAACATTTATATAGTACATACTATGTACCAGATGCTGTGATAAGCACTTGACAAATGTTGTCTCATTTGATCCTTGCAACAACACCGGGAGGTAGGTGCTATTATTATCCCCATTGAGAAAGCTAAAGGAAAGTGAGATTAAGTGACTTGGCCAGGGTCACAGAGAAAGTATCTGAGGTTAAATTCCAACTTAGGTCTTCCTGACTCCAGGCCTGGTGTTCTATCCACCATGTCACCTAGTTGTCTATGGAATAGAAGAGCTTTCCTAAGTATGAGGCTGACTCAAGCAAATTTTAAGTTATGACCCTGGCTTCATGGGCATCAGGTACTAACCAAGTGAGCTAAAGGGTCCAGCCTTTAGCCAAAGCTTCCTGCTCATAGGCCAATACCACATTTTCAGCTGAAGCAAGCACAGAGTATGAATGGTTTGGTTCATTTTTTGCTGTTGATGATCTAAATATGTGAGATAAAAGAGAAAACATTGAGCAACACGTTCTCTTATATTGTGTTACTAACAAGGAAGCAGGCCTTAGATTCTTGGCCATCTTGGTTATTACATGGATTCTGCAAAATTACTTTCTTTCCACGTCAGTATCATCAGCTAAAAAGCAAGAGATACCTCATACAGATCCTATCCTCACAGCCATCACCTGATAAATATTTCTTAATGATTCAAGAGACAATATTTCAGAAATACATCTAACTTGTCAAGGAAGTTTCCATGTAAGGTTGGCAATACTACTGAAGAGTACATGCCTATTTCCCTTCTTACTTTCTTTTCTTTAGTCATCAGAAAATGCAGTGTTTGGAGCTCAGGTACTCAATATGAACTGGGAAGAAAGTAAGGGGAATGCCTCTGTAATGGCAAACAGGGTGGGTCTTTTTTGTTGTCTTTTGTTTTGGAGTGCTTCTTCTCAGCACTAAGGCAATCAAGTGCCTTTGACTTTTGCTTTTGTAAATATAATATCAAGTAAAGTGGGACCTTTCATTGTCTTTTGTTTTGGAGTGTCTCTCAGCACTAAGGCAATCAAGTGTCTTTGAGTCTTGCCTTTGTTTGAATCAAGAGTCATTGACTGGAAACTACATATAGATAGATAGATAGATAGATAGATAGATAGATAGATAGATAGATGTATATGTATATATATATATACATATATATGTGTATATATATACATATATGTGTGTGTGTGTATATATATATATACATATATATATATACACACACATATAATGTGGTGCTAGTGAATAAAGATTTTTCTCACACCTTTTCGCTAAGTAGACACTAAGCCCCAGGGCCGTAAACAGGGTATATATGCTCTGAGGTTGGCATTTTGCTTTGGAGGCACACTCATTGGAAGAGTGTTGGTGATTTGGCCAAAGGAGGCTCTTAGACTCTGGATCATTGGAGTCCCCTGGCTTTGATGTTGATGCTTCTCTCTCTGGTAACTATGTATGTAATATCTTGGTCAGATGGCTAGAAGCCTGTCTATTGATTTGTGTTATTTTGCTCTGTTTATATAATTTCTGTTTGTGTTTTCTCTGAAATTCAGGGTGCTGACTTTTTCCCCTGAACTAAGTGAATGATATATATATATATATATATAAAGTAAGACTGTTAACTCCTTAAAGTTGTTTTCCTTAGAAAAGCAGATCAAAGAACCTGTGCTAGTAGCCCTTCTGTATGCTGGTATTATTGGCCTTACACAGCCACAGTAGCAGCAAGTAGCATTGTTAGTATAGATACTAACATATGGATAATGGAGAGTTGTCTGCATATCAATGAGTCTCACTTACTTCTTTTATTTTTCCTCTCTTGGAGCAAGGATTAAACAAGCTTTCACATAACAGTACTCTGTTTGCTGTGGAACCATATCCTAGGTAAGTCAATCTGTCCTACGATTCGAAAAGGAAGGAGCCCTATCTGGAAGACCAAAGAATAAAACATAGATATTGTTCTACTACTGAGCATGTTTGCCATATGAGCATGACATTTTCAGAGACAATGATCACTGACAGACTAAGCAATCTTTAACACTGATATGTCTAAGCTTGGACTTGCAGAGAGTGGTTGTAATGATCTGAGGCATGCTTGCTGCTCCACAGTGTCCCCATTTTCTTCCTTTTCAGCATATGGGATGGCAGTCTGAGCTTCCTTCAATATTAAAAAATCACAAAATTGCAGAATACAAGAGTTGGAACACCTTTAGTGTTCCAGCATATATATGAATCATAATCCCAACAATAGTATATGCAGGAAGGAGCCATCCAGTCTCTGCCCAAAGATCTCCAAGGATGGGAAAACCACCACCTCTCAAGACAACCTACTGGATAGCTCTAATTAGAAAAGGTTTTCCTTTCATCAAGCCTAATCTGGCCTCATTGCAACTTCAGTCCTATGTTCTTGGGGCTGCCCTCCAGGTCCAAACAATAAATTTAATCCCTCCTCCATGTGACAACCATTCCTACACTTGAACAGACTTATAACGTCCCTCCCTGTGGCTTCTCTTCTCTAGGATAAACATCGTTGGTTTTTTCAACCAAACCTTGTAGATTGCCTCAAGGTCCTTTGTGTCACAGTTGTTCTCCTCTGGACACTCTAGATTAGGGATTACCTTCTTAAGTGGTGGTACCCAGAACTGAACATAATCCTCCAGATGAGGTTGGAAAAGAGCAGAATACAGTGGATCTATTCCCTCTTTATTCCTAGAAGCTATGTCCTTCATAAAGACAGCCCAGAACTGAGGCTCTGAAGAGCAAGGAGTAACATTCAGTAATGCTTTCATGACTGCAGCCTGCCAAAGCTGAGATGAGGACTCATGTGGGCAAGATGCTCTTCATGAACTTGACAGCACCACTGTTATGTCAGAATGGAGCCAACATCTGAGCCTACTGACCAAGCTGATAGATGGGAGACTATGCTATGGAGATATTAAGGGAAATGTTGGTCCATTTGGCCAGGATACATCTTTGAAGTAAATATCTCTTTATAAAAACTACCCAAGTTGTGTGTGGGGGGGCAGTGTTCACTTCAGCCTAGCATCTGGTACCTATTTTAACTAATTATTCTTCCTAAAGAGGTACTAAGCTCTGTTGTTTCTAAGAATGGGTGAACACGGGGCTGGGCGGGGGACTCAAGTGGATGGCAAAAGAAGGCAGAAATGCTCCAGTTCCTCAGGGTATCCTCAAATCCTCAGACTTCATTACTTTGGGATTTATCTGCCTTCTCCCCCAAGCCCCTGGGTACTTGTCATTGAGAAAATCTCATCAGCTTGCCAGACTCAATCTGCCTCAGTCCTCTCAACTCCTCATTCCCCTCTTGCCAGAGCAGGGAACTCCCAAACCCCCACTTAAGAAGGGAGCACAGTTTAGAACATCTAATTTCCCACCTGGCAGCACCACTTTGGGACTTTTCTGAGTCATCCAACATGCTCCTGAGGGTGCCTTTGCCTGCCTGACCTTCCCCAACTTTTAGCTTCCTTTTGTATGTTCATATGTTTTCTTTAGATTGCAAGTTCCTTGAGGGCAGAGACTGTCTTTCTTTATATTTGTTTCCCCAGACTTTAACGCTTTACCTGGCACACAGTTGGTACTTAATAAATATTTATTCCCTATTGATCCAGCTGTGGAAGAGAGTGCCAAAGCATATATGCTACATAAGTCCTCTTTATTTTGAATGAGGCACATCCTTCCAGAATATCATTAATTGAAAAGAATATCCACTGGGCCTCTAGAACCAGGTCGACATTTCCAGTGAAGTGGAAGCTAGAAAAGTTACCTGGAGAACTTAGGGCCTCAAAAAGGGTGTCTCCTGACCATTCAAAAACAAACTGATTTTAAAACTAATAGAATAGGATACATCTCAAACAGCTATATGTCAGTGATGGCATTGAAAGGAAGCCTGTTGATTGGGGCACTGCACTAGGGATTTGTGCTTTGGGTAAAGGTTTAGCCAGGTGCCTTCTGAGGTCTCGTCTAATTCTGAGATTCTATGAGCCTACTGTTCAACAACATTGACAACGACAATAATTTATAACCTTGTTGGGGTTTTAAAAAGGTAAACTGCATCCTTTAGAAATTCCAGATTTCATCACAATGGTTCTAGAGCACTAGATGTCATTCCCTCAGGGGACAGCCTATTCATCTGGCATAGTCCTTGTGCCACAGAATATCAAGGACTACAATAAAGAGAAATTCATTTTGTTTAAAAACCTAGTTCCATTTGGTAAAATGTCCCAATCAGCTTGTCCCTTAAGAACTACTCAGAATTCATTCTCTACTCAAACAAATTGAAAAGGAAAAAGAAGCATGCCATCTAGAAGGAAACATAAGGAACTTGTCATACTGCCAACAAGGAAAAAAGAAAAAGCCTCATAAACGCAACAAACAGCTGGGATCAAACTATCCCATCATGTAATGTTGGCTAAGAACATCACGGCTTACACGAGTTTTGTAAATGAAATCTAAATTAAGCTAAAGAAAACACAATACTCTAGACAGACTCACTGATGCTTCATGTCTTGTATTTCAATAAATATTCTGACCCACACTAGATTCATCACTTATGATGGCCCCATAAGTGCCCTTTACCTCTTTTCCCTGAACATCTTCATCTTTGAATGTGAAATATGTTGTAGGAAATTGGCAGGACTCTTGAGGTCAGTGTTAACAACGAGACACTGTAAAGGCAGACATGTTTGTGCAATAGGGTATGACTAGAGTCTCCGTGGCCATAACCTTCGAGAGATCTTGACCAATGACAATATGACATCTATAATAAGGTAGAAATCCCTATTCCTATTTAGGGGATCACTGGTCACTAAAAGAGAAGGCTACCTTCCTAGTGCTAATAGCCATAACGCGAAATTTTTGTATATAGTAGCACAAAGCCAGTGTGTGTGTGTGTGTGTGTGTGTGTGTGTGTGTACCCAGCATCCTGTACCTATTTCAACTAATTGTTTTTGCTTAAGCTCTGTTGTTTTAGCCCCACTGAAAGCCTCCAAACACCATCAACATCTTTTAAATTTAGTACCTGAAGGCAAAACCCTGCTCATCTCACCCTAGTTATGACTCTGGCCTCCACATAGGGAACAGATCGAAATGTGACAGATTTTTGCTAGGTGTTTGAGAAAGACAATCTACATGTGGTCTCCTAGTCTATATTTCCCAATATTTCACCTCTTTCAAGTACTTTCAGATGAGTCCCGTCTACTCTTACCATGTCCAAAGGAGTAATTCTGACCTAATAGGAGGTGTTCCTCTTACTATCTGGTCAGTAGAAGAGAAGTCCAAGTCACCTGAAAGTATCCCAATCTTGAGCAATGTAAGTTGGAACATATAACACTGGGATGGGCCCTTCCCACCTCCTTCCCCAACGTGTGCTAAATTCATACCTGCTCAAACTGTTTGGTTACTCCTTAGGAATGTGTCATCTAGTGTGAGGCCTTGTTTGTCTGAGGGACAGGGTGGATTTAGAATATGAAATAACAAATCCTGTTCCATTTACTGAAAGAGTGTTTGGCCTGAAGTGGTTACCATTCTTATGAAAGAAATGCATTTTGGTGCCAATAACATTTCATTATAATAATGACAGCTAGAATTTGTATAGAGCACTGAGGTTTACAAAAGGCTTTACATAGGTTATCTCATTGGATCTTCACAACAACCCGAGAGGTAGGTATCATATGATCCCTGTATTTAGCAATGAAGAAACTGACATTGACAGAGGGACTTGCCCTGGCTCACCATGCTGGGTAGGTGTCTGGGGCAGACTTTAAACTCCCATCTTCTTGATTCCAAGTCTAATACTCTATCCACTATGCCTCATATTGGATGTCTCAGTTAATTTTTGTCAGTCTTAGTCGGCATTTAGAGTTAAAAAGAGAAATTTTGGATATGATCTGGAAATTTACTGATTTAGAATTCTAGGCTAGTCCTAAAACCTTGGTAGACTTCTCCTTCTCTATTTGACTTGGTTGATTCTCAAAGGTACCAAGAAACTTTTGTTAATTAATCCTTATCAAAATATGTTGAGGCCCTCAAAAGGACAGAATTATACATGTACCACACTGAGTTGAAAAATGTGACCAAACTGATTCCACTCCTCCCTCATGTATATTAAAAGCTGGCTAGCTCACCTACAAGAAATGCAATTTAAGCCTTAGCTTTCCTTTTATTTTTCTAGGATGCTTGTCAGATCAATATTCTTATACCTTCCTTTGGTCATGGGATTGTAGCAAAAAATCAGCCTGAGGGTTCTTCAATCACTTTTTCACATTCAGCCTTTTCTAACTAATTTGTGCTGAATAGGAGTCCAACTAGCCCTTTGCAGACAAATGATTTACTATCTAGGTGACTGAGCAACCCTTCCAAGAGATCAAGTGGAGTTCTTATGAAACCATACCCCATATCGGGACTTGGAAAAGAGGAAGAGATGGAGGCAGGGGAAAGAAAGAAACTAGTATGCTTCTCTGCCCATGGCTAATCATGTGACCCACCAACCAAGCCAGGACTCTCAAATCTTTGAGCTTGGGTGGAGTGGTGAAAATTGGGGAAGAGGGAAGTGTGTGGAGTATAGGCCAAATCAAGTACTCTATGACTATGAAAAGTCAGGGCAGGGCAAAGGACTAGCTAGGCTGGGGCTGTCAAAGCCTGCTCGTTTCCTTACCTTGGTACAAAACCTCATTAGTCCAAGCCTGTTGATAACTCTGCCTAGGAACCGTGTCCTGTTCTCTTCTGTCCCGCTCCTTCATATTCTCTTTTGGTTTGAGGGAAGGCAGGGAGGTAGAAGGAGTGAGTGGTTGGCCTCTCTCCTTGGCAGTGACAGATGAAAGTAAAGCTATCCTGCTCCCATGGGCCTCCTCAACAGGCTACTTTCCATTTGTAGCTCATTTGATGATAACACATGAACTGAGTACCCTAAGCTCTCCCCAACATTACCACAGGTACATTCCTGCAGCACTGTATCCTCATTAGCCAGTCCTAAGCAGCTGTAATAATTTTCTATGAACTCAATTCACAGACTCAAGATTTGGTTGACCCAGGAATCAGCTAACTCTCAAGCTCCAGTTGTCTCTAGATGATAAAGCATCACAAGGAGTGGTCAAAGAGTGCTAATGTCTTGGGAAAGCCCAGTGTGTGGTGCCTTGGGCTATGACTCGCCCAACCCAGGGGTGGTTAGTAGAGGCCTGAGAGCTACTGATGAATGCATCCTCTGGCCAGCTCTCTATTCAGAGATTAGTAAACGTACTTCTTAGACATTTGGACCCTCACCCCATACTCCCAAGTACCTGATTTATGGAGGGGCCCATGATGCTGTTAGATGTGACAGAAAGGCTAAGCAATTTAGTTCAGCATGCTATTACACATTGAGTATCTACTATAGACAGGGAAATGTGATAGGCATTGGGAATAAAAAAATCAAAATCAAAATGACAAAATCTTTGCCCTCAAGGTGCTTGCATTTCACTGGGTGGGGCGGGGGAGAAGATGCCAGATGGACACACAACGTATATACACATGCACAACATAGAGTCAGATTACGGAAGACCTTTAATGTCAACCTGAATCTGCACTGGATCCTTGAGACAACTGGTGACCCTAATGGGTTGTGAGAAGGGCAATGACTTGGAAGGTGATCACGAAGGATAGAGACTAGAGATAGGAAGAGGCCGTAGCTGGGAATACTGGGTATAGAGGCCATAGCCAATAGAGAAGGTAAGAGACGAAAAGGCCCTGGACTCAAAACATGACCCATTCCTTAGGCAGAGGTGGGTGTGGAGGGGAGAAGATGGAGGAAGTAAGGCCCCAGGACAGAATTACAGTTGTTAGGGTACCTGCATTCTACTTCCATGGTGTTTACAGCCTTAGTACTAACTTTCCAGGACAGTGGCAGGTGATAATTATGCCTCCAGTCCCCAGTGGTCTCTGAAGTAGGCCTGGGATATCTATGACATCATCTACAAGGAAGACAGGTAACACAACCCACTGTCAACCTCTAGCCTCTTTTTCTCTAGCTACAAGATTTTCCAGGTCATAGGAACAGGGCCGTGTGATACCTCCACTTGCTTCTGTCCTACTAGACAAAGGTGTCCTCATTTTTAGATTGTCAAGTAATGGATATGTGAATCCATGAGCAATCTGTGATTTCGTTAGTGTAGTAAACTCCTACCACCAAAGCAGACCTTCCTCTATGACTTAGTAGAAAAGACTTCTGGGAGTTTCCTGAGACACGAAAAGGTGAAATAATTTGTCCAATGTCACACAGCTAGCGAGTGTCAGAGACGAAATTCAAATCCAGATCAAAAGATCAGAAATTTGGAGCTGGAAGGGATGTTAGAGGTCATTATTTTAGAGATGAAAGAACTGTCTCAAAGAGTTTAAATGACTTACCTAGGGTCACACAGCTAAGAGGTCCTCCAAGGTGAAGGTCAGAGTTCTGTCTTCTATACCGCAATGTTTCTCAAAGCCATATATTATCAAAATAAAGGCTAGCATTTGAGATTGCTATTAAGATTGCCAAGTGATCTCAAAATAAAAGAGAAACTGATTTCAAGACTCCTCTGGGTTCTCCTGCTTCTCTTAATGGCACTATGAGTGTGAGAAGCTCAATTTATTTTCTTCTCACTTATACACATCTCAGATTTATTTTCACTTGGCCTTATCCATCCTTCACTAATTTACCGCATTTGGACTCAAGTTGGAATTTGGTGGAAACATAAAATGCAGTTGCTTGGGTAAGAAATGAAAGTCATATTTTCCCTCTCCTCTGGTATGAATTTGAGAAGAAAAAAAAAGGAGAAAATAAAGATTTTTTTTTCTCTGAAGTTCTTTGAGGTGGTCCTCAATTGGTCCTACCAGTGAGAGGAGAATAAAATAGGTCATTGTACATGTGATACATTTCAGACCACTACTATAAGAATAGAATTTCTTAAGTTAACCTTTCTTTTCACTAAAATACTCATTTCTTTTGTTCCTAAAAGTTGATACTAAGTAAAAATGGGTAGAGTGCCTAAGCTGGTAAATCTAGGGGAGCCATAGAGGGGATATGGTTAGAGTTAGCGTTAGGGTTAATTTCGAGGTGCGACAGGAGAGAGAGTGTTTGGCCTGGAGTCAGGAAGAATGGAATTAGGATCTGCAGTCAGACACCTTCTAGCTGTATGATGCTGGACAATCATTTGGGCTCTCAGCCTCAGTTTCCTCATATGTAAAAAGGGAATAATAATGGTACCTACTTCCCAGGGCTCAAATGAGAAACAAATAAGAAAGCAGTTGTAAAGTGCTCCCCAAACTTTAAAGCACCATAAAAATGCTGGGTATTATTATTACACATTATGACACATCCTAACAAATGTTAGGGGGTCTATGTGACCTCCGGTCTCCCAAACTCAAAGTCTAACACACTATCTACAACCAGACCAGAGCAATAAGAATGTGGTATCAAAGGATCATAGATTTACAGCTGAAGGAGATCGGAAAGATCAATTATAGATAAAGAAACTGAGGCTCAGACAGAGCAGGCACTGGCCCAGGGTCACATACATAGCAGTTCCTCGAACTCCAAATCTAGAGCTCTTTCCACCTTATTCGGTGGCTAGTTGGGTGTTACGAAATGAACCCTGGCCACAAATAGTTTCAATTTAGCCCGGCCTCATTTCAGCCAATCACAAAGCATTCTCTCTGTGATTTCTGGTCAGCTAATAAGTTCGTTTTATGAACAGACAAAATGTACATCATGGAAGTGAACTCTTAGGGGAAAAGGAGACTTGTTTTCAGTTCTAATGAATTGGCCAAGAGGTACATTTCGCAGCATCATAGACTTAGAGACGGAAGACGCTAGTTCCAAATTTCCTTGATTTTCCTGATCAGGACCCTTAGGCCCAAGGAATGGAAGTAACTGGCCCAATGTCATTCAGGTAAAAAGTGGTAGAGTCAGGCTTGCAGTCCAGGGCCTCAGGCTCCAAATCTACCGTTCCTTCCAGTGGACCTTAAATACTGACTTCTCTTTGCCCGCCAGGGGTGTGGTTCCTTTTTTACAAAGTTCCAAGGAAATCCAACAGAGACACACATAAGGCCTTCTCCAAGAAAATAAGATTTCAAAGGCCATTAAAAACAGTCTATGAAATGACATGGGAAGACTTCTCATCTGCTAGCCTTAAAACAGTTACGGCTTTCAGGAATAAGAAGGAGGTAGTTCTTTTGTTTTATATACTTGGTCACTTTGGAATCTGTTTTTGATAAGAAAGGTGTCTAGCCTATCTATAAATGTAGAAAACAGATGACGAGAGATTGTTCTTGTGATTTCCTTAAAAGTAATGAGGCAGAAGTCCTGAAATGAAATTTCATGCCTGATTCTTTGATCTCTCATTTGATAGACTCTCCTTCCAAGTTACCAGAGCAGCCCCAAACAAAGTCCTCTGGCTCATCTCACAATAGGTAGGTCTTTCTCTGGCTGGATCCCTGTCAGTCCATGTCACGCAGCTCAGGCCTGCACAATCTGATCGGCTACTTTTACCATCAAGATGGTGCTCTCAAATGTGAGATCTCAATTCTCCATGGTACAACTTAAATTGCTGTTTCCTGCCTGGCCCTTGTTCACCACTGTTGCTCTTCACAATATGCCTTCTTACTGCTGAAGACCTATTGAGTCTATAAGCATTCATTAAGTGCTGACTGGTTACTAGCACCTGTGCTAGTGCTGAGGCTACAAAGAAAGGCCAACATAGTCTCTAGGCTCAGGGAATTCATAGTGTAAGAGAGAAAATAGGACTTGTTAACAGCTGGGCTATTTCCAAATATTGCAACATTTTTGCTTCCTTTGCATTTTTCCAAATTTTTATTGCCACCGTTAAAAGGTGGGGAACTGAGACAGGTGCTGTAGTAAATTTCTGATCCCTTTTCAGTTCTCCTACAAACAAAAAGAAAACTTCCAATGCGGAAGGGACACCTGGAGATCATGTAGTTTAACAGCCTCATTTGCTTTTTAACCAAGAATACTGAGACACCAAAAAGTCAACAACACCCAATTTCACCCTACTAGTTTTTAGCAGAGTGGGGACTGTTGGTGTTGTTCAGTCATTTTAGTCCTACCCAACTCTCTGTGAGTGCATTTGGGATTTTCTTTATTTTTTTGGAATTTTATCATTTTTATTTAATACTTTATTATTCAACACCGATTTCCATAAGATTCTGAGTTACAAATTTTCTCCCCATTTCTACCCTCACCCCCATTCCAAGATGGCATATATTCTGATTGTCTTGTTCCTCAGTCAGCCCTCCTTTCCATCACCCCCCTCCCCCCCTCCCCTTTCCCCTTACTTTTTTGTAGGGCAGGATAGGTTTTCATGCTCCACTCCCTATGTATCTTGTTTCCCAGCTGCATGCAAAGTAATTTTTTTGAGTATCTGCTCATACAACATTTTTTTCTTTTAAAAACAAATTCTCTCCCCTCTTCCCTTCCCACCCACCCTCCCTAGGAAGGTAAGCAATTCAACGTAAATCACACATGTATCATTGTGCAAAACGCTTTCACAATACTCATGTTGTGAAAGGCTAACTATATTTCCTTCCATCCTATCCTGTCATCCTTTATTCAATTTTCTCCCTTGACCATGTCACTTTTCAAAAGTGTTTACTTTTGATTACTTCCTCCCCCTATCTGCCCTCCCTTTTATCATCCCCCCTTTTTTATCTTCATCCTCCTTCTTTCCTGTGGAGTAAGATACCTAATTGAGTGTGTATGTTATTCCCTCCTCAGGTCAAATCCAATAAGAGCAAGATTCAATCATTCCCCCTCACCTGCCCCCTCTTCCCTTCCAAAAGAACTGCTTTTTCTTGCCACTTCTATGTGAGATAATTTACCCCATTCTATCTTTCCCTTTCTCCCCCTCCCAATATATTCTTCTCTCAACCCTTAATTTTAATTATTTTTTTTATATATCATCCCTTCATAGTGAACTCACCCTATGCCCCCTGTCTATATATATATATATATATATATATATATATATATGTGTGTGTGTGTGTGTGTGTGTGTGTGTGTGTGTGTGTATGTATGTATGTATGTATGTATGTATGTATATTCCCTTCAACTACCCTAAAACTGAGAAAGGTCTCATGAATTATACACATCATCTTTCCATGAAGGAATGTAAACATAACAATTCAACTCTAGTAAGTCACTTATGATTTCTCTTTCTTGTTTACCTTTTCATGCTTCTCTTGATTCTTGTGTTTGAAAGTCAAATTTTCTATTCAGCTCTGGTCTTTTCACTGAGAAAGCTTGAAAGTCCTCTATTTTATTGAAAATTCTTGGTTTTAATCCTAGCTCCTTTGACCTCCGGAATATCATATTCCAAGCCCTCGGATCCGTTAATGTAGAAGCTGCTAGATCTTATATTATTCTGATTGTGTTTCCACAATATTCAAGTTGTTTCTTTCTGGCTACTTGTAGTATTTTCTCCTTGACCTGGAAACTCTGGTATTTGTTGACAATATTCCTAGGAGGTTTTTTTTTGAGATCTTTTTCAAGAAGCGGTTGGTGGATTCTTTCAATTTCTATTTTACCCTCTGGTTCTAGAATATCAGGGCATTTTTCCTTGATAATTTCTTGAAAGATGATGTCTAGGCTATATTTTGTGATCATGGCTTTTAGGTAGTCCAATAACTTTTAAATTATCTCTCCTAAATCTATTCTCCAGGTCAGTGGTTTTTCCAAAGAGATATTTCACATTGTCTTCCATTTTTTTCATATTTTTGGTCCTGTTTTATAATATCTTGATTTCTCATAAAATCACTAGTTTCCACTTGCTCCAATCTAATTTTTAAGGTGGTATTTTCTTCGGTGGTCTTTTTGACATCCTTTTCCATTTGGCTAATTCTGCCTTTCAAGGCATTCTTTTCCTCATTGGCTTTTTGGAGCTCTTTTGACATTTGAGTTAGTCTATTCTTTAAGGTATTATTTTCTTCAGTATCTTTTGGGCCTCCTTTAGCAAGTCCTTGACTTGTTTTCCATGGTTTTCTTGCATCTCTCTAATTTCTCTTCCCGATTTTTCCTCTACTTCTATTGCTTGCTTTTCCAAAACCTTGTTGAGCTCTTCCATGGCCTGAGACCAATTCATATTTTTCCTGGAGGCTTTTGATGTAGGCTCTTTGACTTTGTTGACTTCTTCTGGCTATATGTTTTGATTTTCTTTGTCACCAAAAAAGGAACCTATAGTTTGAGTTTGAGTCTGCGTTTAAGTCTAAGTATCTTTTCACTGCATATTCATGTTCCCAGTCAACTACTTGACCCTTGAACTTTTTGTCAGGGTATGACTGCTTGTAGAATAGAGAGTATTTTGTCCCAAGCTTTAGAGTCCAAGCACTGCTGTTTTCAGAGCTACTTCTACTCCACCATCACTGCAGGCTCTGTCACAGCAGCGCTCCTCCTCCCCCAAGAACCACCAACCAGGACTGCAATCCAGAAAGTGCTCCTTGCACTCCTACTCTGATCTACTGCTAGATTCCTCCCACCAGGTGAGCCAGGGACTTGGGAAGCAGATGACTCTAGAGCTCTGGAAGTAGCCTCAGGAGCTTCCTGCTGCTGCCACCACCACCTCTGCACCACCTCTACCACCCCCAGGGATGGGGCCAGACCACTCTCACCTCAATCCTGCAGTTTCTCACTAACCTGCTCTTTGGCATTTGTGGGTTGAGAAGTCTGGTAACTGCCACAGCTCAATGATTCATGGCCCTAAGTTCTGTTCCAGCCGGCTGACTCCTGGTCTGGTCTGTCCTGGCGTGGCCTATACTGGGCTGCGCTCCGCTCCCAGCACCATGTGATAGACCTTCCCAGCAACCATCCAGGCACTCCTGGGCTGGAGACCTGTTTCCCTCTGCTATTTCATTGGTTCTGCAGCTCTAGAATTTGTTCAGAGCCATTTTTACAGGTGTTTGGAGGGATTTGGGGGAGAGCTTAAGCAAGTCCCTGCTTTCCAGCTGCCATCTTCCATTCTGGGTTTTCTTGGCAGAGATTCTGCAGTGATTTGTCATTTCCTTCTCCAGCTTATTTTACAGAAGAGGAAACTCAGGCAAACAGGGTGAAGTGACTTGCCCAGGGTCACACAGTTAGGAAGTGTCTGAGGTCAGATCTGAACTCAGGTTCTCCTGACTCCAGGCCTGGAGCTCTAACCACTGTCATGCCACCTAGCTGCCCTACAACAGGGACTCAGACTTGTTAATTCCCTCTCTGCTACTCTTTCCATTACAGTACAGTGCTTTTGCTACTCTTGATACGTCCCAGAGTGGCATATGTGCTTTTAACTGCGTTATCATGGAGTTTATTCATATTTAAATTGTGGTCAACTATTGCCCATATATTTTTTACTGTTCATTTCATTCTTAATATTTGATGATTTTACTTTTTGTTTACTGATCTAATTTTTCCTACTACTTCAAAGAACACATTCATGAAAGCTGAGCTATGAAGTGAATTTCTGTAATTTAAATTATCTTCTCATTTTGTGTCCATTATTACAACTGGGATCATTAGTTCTGAAGAAGCCAAACAAATAGAGCAATTCAATCCAACTCAACTTAAAATATTTGTTAAGCACATGGCTTGTGCATAGCACTATGCTAGACACTCAAGATACAAAGACAACCATGAGATAGTCCCTGCCCTCAAGTTGGTTACATTCTACTGGAACCAGCTTAGCAGGCAAATACTTGATTCCCTTACCACAGAGAGTCAAGAGAGCCAAGAACAATACTGACTTAGAGTACAAGGTTATTTGCAAAAAGTAATGGAAGAGAATTTTAAAAAAAACCCACAAGTAGTATCAGTTCACAAAATGTCATAAAGCAGTGGGTTGGGAATAAGTATACATAAATTTTAGCATTTGGCCCAATTAGGCCTTATCATGCTAAGATATTTATAAATGGAATATGAACAAGAAAAAATACATATGAAACAGATTAGCCAATGCAGTGTTATTTTAGCAATCTCTTCTTGTCAACGGTACCTGAAGTACCGTATTTGGACAGCAACACATAAATACCCAATATGCTAGGTGAAAAGGTAAAAATGGCAATCAAAAAATGAGGTGAAAAAACAAGTGGCTAGGACTTTCAGAAAGCTGACCTTGCTCTTTGACATCACCCTCAAAAGACCTGGAGGAAAAATAATGGGAGGCAAAAGAGGGCAATACCAGGGATGTATAAGTGAAAAAAAATTGCTTTGGAAAACAAGAAAAGATCAAGCAAATAAAGAACCAATAAAATAATTTTCAACAGTAAGGAGGAGTACAAATTAAAAGGAATCAAAGAAAAGATACTGGAAGGAAATAAAAAAGAAAAAATGAGCCTGGAACTATTTCAATACATATCAACCTGGATATTAAATACACTAAAGGAAATAAAGAACTACATCAATAAAAAAGAACTGACCCCAATAAAGAAGGAACAAGATAAAATAATGAAATACAGCATCATGGAGATATTGATAGAAAATGTAAATAAAATTATAGGTTCATAGAAAACAGAATTATTCTTAGGAAAGCTAAAACAGAATCCTCAAAAGAAACTCAACTGTAAGAATGATTGATAATTTTTAAAGCAAAAGTGACAGAACTAGAGGAAAGAACTCATAAAGATAACATAAGAGCTACTGAACTCTCCCAAAATGTGGAGAAAGATGGTCTGACCACCATATCTCAGGAAATGATAAAACAAAAAGTCACAGGATTGCTGACATCAAGAGACAGATTGGCTATTAACAGAATTCATAGGACACCAACAGGTATGAACCTCAGATTCAACTTGTCCAGACACATTCTTGTCAAACTGACAAACTGTATGACAAAGAGAAAATTGTATCATTAGCCAAAAAGAAAAAAAATTCATTTTGTGGAATACCAACAAGAATTATGAAGGATTTTTTTCTTCCACATAAGACAAGAAACCTCAGAAAGACCTGTAAAATGATATGTTGAAAGTCAAGATAATAGGCTTCATCACAACATCAGCTACCTAGCTAATCTAATCACACTCTTTGAAAGGAAAAAGATGGTCATTTAGTATGTCACAGTAATTGAAGGCATCTGTGGAGAGGAAATAAAGCCTTGCTAGGGCCTCCAAAATGCAAAGCTCAGAGACTGAGTTCAGCAAAATTGGAAATTTTGCTCATCAAAGACAGCTTCTTCATTCACAGAAGAAATTCAAGAAAGCCTAAGACAACTGTAATTATGAATGACTAATCATTTACTCAATGAAAATTCTATGTGGGGATATCAAAACAATAGCAAGGCTCCTTTTGATCAACAAATATCTCAAAGTAATCACTTCAAAGGGACAAGAGAATATGAGAAGTGTTGGTTCGATTAACAACTTCCTCAATGTTATTGCCATAGGGGACATCGAAGCAACACTAACTTTGATTTGTTCAACAATACTTCCATATAAACCGTACAGGGAGAAAACAAAGCAGCATCAGTGTATTAACTTTTTTTGTTCTTCTCTCTTTATGGTCAATGGTGCTCAGATAAAAACAGTGTTGGGATAAGTCACCATCCTACTGTTTTTCTTTTACATTTAGTGTTCAATATATTATTGTGTAGGTGCATTGCTTTTTTGTAATAAAGTACAAGTGTTGACTTGCAAGCTCATCTTCTTTAGGCTTACTAAGGGTATCTTTGGGATCATTTTAGTAGCAGCCAGAATGATGGAGATGACATTGACGTCATCCTGTTCCCACATGGTTTTGATTTCTTCTGTGAGGAATTTCTATTTTGAGAGCTTTTCATTCCATGTAGTTTAAAGGTTATGAGTGTTTGACATTGTGACATCTATTTTAAAAGGTTGTTCTTAAATTTTTGTAGATCAGCATTATGTCAGGGCCACCAAACAGATTAGAGCATGATTGGGATCATGCTCTAGAACCAGTATGGTTGAGTTGTTGAACTCTCAAGAATATGTTAGGCTTGCATTAACAGTATGGGTATTTTCATCTATTATCATTATAATTTCTAAAACGTTCATATATTTTAATGGAATTAAAATAGACATAACCCAAGGAGGATAATTAACTATTTTGCTATTTAATATATTAAATAAGTATGTTGCTCAGTCATTTCAGTCATATTTGATTCTTCTTGACCCCATTTGGCTTGGCAAAGATACTAGAGTCGTTTGCTATTTCCTTCTCCAGCTCATCTTGCAGATGAGGAAACTGAGACAAACAGGGTTAAGTGAGATGCCCAGGATTACACAACTAGTGTCTGAGGCTGGCCTTGAACTTGGGTCTTTCTGACTGCATGCCTGGGGCTCTATCCACTGCACTTCCTGCCATATATCCATATATAATATCTATGTATATGCATTTGCATATGTATATATATATATATACGTATATACATATGTGTGTACATGTATGTAATGTCCTGCAGACTACTGTATAGGTCATTAAAAAAGAAAACAAACTTGGAGTCAGGAAAGTCTAGCATCCAATTTCACCTCAGACACTGTCAGTCTTCTGGATCTCAGTTTCCTTCTCTGTAAAATGAAGGATTGGACTAGATGCCCTCTAAGACAGTGCTATGACTGCCTTTGTAATTGAACAAGACTATTGGGAAGTCAGCTCATTTTTTATAGACTTAGGGAAAGTCTCTTCAGGCTAACTTCAGCAGCAAACAAGATGATGGTGGGGACAAGTAACTCATCCTCTTCCCGTATGAATTTGTTTTTATTTTTTATGAAAGGTCTCTGTCTTGTTTAAGATTTTCATTCCAAGTAGCTTGGCAACACTACTAAAAATGTTTTTCTTAATATTTTTATGGATCAATATTACACCTAAGCAATTGTGGGCAACAATTTTGTTGTAACTTTGATTATATCAAAGAAGGAAGGAAATAATCATTTATTAAGCACCTATATGAGCCAGGCCCTATACTATGTGCTTTAAAAATAGGATCTCATTTGATCTTCACAACAACCCTAAGAGAGAGATACTGCTATTATCCCCATATCACAGTTAAGAAAACTAAGGCAGAGGTGAAGTGCCTTGCCCAGGGTCACACAGTGTGTGTGTGTGTGTGTGTGTGTGTGTACAGCTAATGAAAAGATCAAACGCCTTTCCCAATGGAAAAGTCACCAAAGAGTGTGAACAAACAACTCTCAGAAGAGCTGCATGAAAGATTGCACCAAATCACTGATAAGAGAAGTGGAAATGATAAGCATCTTGTGGTTACACTGCATCCAATAAATTGGCAAAAATTGTAAAAGATCAGAAGAGGAGACAGTGGAGAAGTTGGGGAGTGACAAGCCAACTGATACGCCACTGCTGGAGCTGAAGCTGGTCTAAGCATACTGGAAAGCAATTTGAAATGTTGCAAAGAAAGTGGCTGAGATGTCCAAAGCCTCTGACTCAGAGATCCCACTGCTAGGTCCATACCTCCAGGAGTGCAGGGATCACAATAACATTTACAGCAGGACTTTTTGTAGTAGCAAAGAACTGGAAATAAAGGAGATGCCTTTTGAATGAAGAACCATTCAACACATTGTGGTGCATGAATGTAATTGATTATTACTGCACCATAAGAAATGGTGACTAGGAAGAATATAGAAAAGTATGTAAAGATACATGTGACCTGATACAAGGTAAGCAGAACCAGGGAAACAATGTGTGCAATGGAGATAGGTAAAACACCCTAAAACTGAAGTGTCCATAATCTGAATGATCAAGCTTGGCCTGAAAAGAAGAAGGGGGAAAATGTATCTTCCTCCTTTGCAGAGGAGGAGGATTAAGCTTATGAAACATTGCATACACGGTCAGATTCAAGTGATGTGTTGGCTATTTTGAATGAGATGCTTTTTCTCCCTTTTGAAAGCAATCTTTGTTACAAGCAAGGGCTCTCTGGGGAGGGAAACAGGGAAGGATTTTTTGGAAATGAAGGTGACATAAAAGTGAAAGTTCTAAAGGCATTTCTAAAGGAGAAAAAATATTTCTCAGTTCCAAGAAACTTGCCCTCAGAACAAATTTATGTGGCTATAATGGCTTTACTTGAGGATTTTATGACTACAGCTAGCCTTCAGAACCATTCTTAAAACTAATTCCGTGCCCTACCCTTTTGAATTGTTCCTACTTCCTATTCATCTGCAGGGGATCACACATGGAGAGCTAGAAGCAATCTTCAAGATCTTGTCCAACTGCCTAATTTTATAGGACAGGAAACTGAGTCCCAAAGAGGTTAAGTGACTTGCTCAGGGTGATAGCGGTAGTAAGCAGTAGGACTGGGAACAGATCCCAGATGTCTGACCCTAGAGTCAGCCCTCCCCACCTCCACCAGACATGAGGCCCTGGAGGATCTAACATTTTTACACACGATACTTCTGCTCTACAATTCTATGTCCTGACTGATGGATGCAGGGGTGCTGGCACTAATTAATAGTTGGCAAATGTTACTATGGGGGGGTTGATTTACTCTTTTGTTGACTATCTACACTTAAGAAAGTGATGGAGAAAATGCTAATGGTGCAGATTAAATTTAAAAGGTTATTATGTCTACTTTTTCTTTTCTTCTCAGAGAGCTGGTTATTAAACATTTATCAGCACATCCCTGCATGAATGCCTCTACAAGGAATGGTCCACTACATTTACTTACCACCACCACCACCACCACCACCGCCAAAGATAATAACTAGTACTTACACAACATCTACTATGTGCCAGGCACTGTGCTAAGCACCTTACAAATATTATCTCATTTGATCCTCATAACCACCCTGAGAAGTAGGTGCTCTTATCCCCATTTTGCAGTTGAGGAACCTGAAGCAGACAGAAGTTGAATGACCTGCCCAGGGTATGACAGCCATAAGATATATAGACACTAATAAGTGCCTGAGGTTAAGTTTGAACTAAGCACTTCCTGACTCCAGACCCAAGGCTCTCTGCACTTTACCGTCTAGGAGTCCTGGCTTCAGCCATGCTCCCTGGCTATCTTCCTGTCTGCCACCTTGCTGCCAGAAAGTTCTAGTTTTGGAATGATAACCAAATCAATCCTGCCAGTGATACTAAAAAAGGATGTAAATCTACACCCACATTGCTCTACAAGTTCTCCTGTTACTTTCCAAATCAAATCTCCTCTGGCCCCCATTCCCTAATTCGTGTTGTTTGGTTCTATTAGACAGTAAGCTTCTTGAAGGCAGGGACTGTCTTTGTTTCTGTATTTGTATCCCCAGTGCTTTGGACAGCATGTGGCACACACTAAGTCCTTAATAAGTGCTTATTCATTCATTCATTCACTTAATTCCAGAGATTAATTGCCAAAATCTTTGAATAGTCTGTCTTTACAAAAGAATTCAATACACATTACAAAGAAATAAAATTTTCCACTATCCAACTGTGAAGTCCTATGGGGCAGAAGGGATTGACAGTAAATTTTTCTGAGATGAGAGATTCTTCAACAACAATTCAAAGTAGAATAGTGAGAAATAGGAGTCCTTTTTCTTTGGCTTTGAAATCGTTCCCTTTTCACAGGTTTTTTTTTCCATAGAGTCAATTATACATGGTAGAAGGATGACTTCACTACAGAAGGCAAGAAAGAATATATAATTGCTATCTTATTACCTGTCATCCATGAACTGGGGATACCAATATCCCAAATACATTGCAGTAGAAAAGATAAAGAAATTAACATACTTGAATCTTCCAGCAAACCTCTCTCTCTCTTTCCTCGGCTTGTCGAATTATTAGCATCTACTTGTGCATGATTTTTTGAGCCAGAGAACATACTCATTGGAGCATATTATTTGGGAATGTAAATAGCATTCAGCATGATTATGCTAGACAAGCACAGATTCCCCTGGCTTGATTGTTCGACAATTTCAATTTCTTTTCTCAGTGCTGTAAACCACAAATAATCACCACTGGACAAGTTTTGAGGCTATAAAAGTTTGGTTGAGATAAATATATTCAGGAACATTTATTTCTTTAGGATCCCTGCCCTTCAAACTAGCCTCATCATTTTATGTGGATTTATTGTCTTTCCCATTAGAATTTAAGCTTGTTGCAAAGTACGGATTTTTAAAAATTCTTTTTCCTCGTATCACCAGCACCCAGTTCAGTGCTTGGCACACAATTAATAAATACTTGTTGACTGATCGTCTCATAGTTTATGAGAGGAATCTAGGCCTTCTGAGAAGGTCCAAAGTTTGTACTTCCAAGTTTCAGTTTGTAGAAGAGACACAACACCATGCTCAAATTCTTTCAGACTTTCAAAAAGACATTTTCTTTTGTATAAAAACAAACTTTCTTTTTTGAAGATGTTTAATAAATAATTGACTATAGTTTTTGAGTCAGCTAGCTAGAGCCCTATGTACAAAGATTTCTTTGTGATTCACAGATTTGAGTTTTTCAGTTGTAAATCTTTGCAAACTGCCCAGAGTGCTTCCCAGTAAGCCACAGGCATGTTCTCAGACCAGGCCTCCTAGGTTCCAGAGTCCCGTTAGCTCTTTGTTGGTATAAGTTAGGGAAAGTCTCTTTAGAATAAATGGATCAAACAAAACGCCAACACTCCCAACTATGAACGAGATAAAAATGTAATTGGGAAGTAATTAACAAAATAAATAAAAAATTCAATGGAACATAGATAATACTAATATGTGGTTTTCAAACTCACTATCTGGCCCACAGGCATCCATGTGCGTGGTTTAATGGCACCATTTATATTTGAGTTCGCCTACTACTTTAGAAAATAAAAGGCCACTTCCAGTTTGGGGGCTGTCACAATTCGAAGAACCTCATCTGCCTCCACCCCTACTCTACCCTACTTACTCAGAAGCAGAAGGTAATGGCAGGAATTAGGGAAGAGAGAGGAAAGGGAAGTTGATTTGATTGAGCAACTGTGTTTTAGAATTCTCTGCAGCACGTCTAGGTATCATGAACATATTTTCAAATTGAAACACATGGTCTGACAGAAGCTATTTTTACTGACTTATGAATGGGATGGAACATTTTAATCAATATTCTCCCTCCCAAAATGTGGGCCATACGGCCACCAAAGGGAGGCAGCCTGGCATAGTGGATAAAGATCTGCACTGCAAAGTTCTAGTTTCAAGTCCTGCCCCTGACATTTATTAGCTGTGTGACTCTGGGCAAATCATCTCCCCTCTCAGAGAGTCAAGCAGTGCTCTAAGGCTCCGAGTTAGAGTCAGTATCTTTGTTTCTCGTCTATTTTTAGACTGTATGTATGGCACAGTCATTATGGATTTGTTAATTTGAAGAAACATTCATACTGTGTAACTGTGAATAGGCAGCACCTCCAACATGTCCATCTCTCCAGCTTGTCTGTGTTCTTTCTATCTCCATTAGGTTCTTACAATATGCTAGTACAGTGGTTAGTGGGTCTAAACTAATAATCCTACCCTTGACTTGCTAAGACAAAAGGATGTTAGACATCACATGAAAAACTCCTTCTTGATATAAGCACTGTGGTTAGACAATAAGCCAGACTGAATGCTTCATAGGTCTTTCAGAGGTTTTTCCTGGAGTCAGTTCCTACAGGCTCACAAGAGCACTCATGAGAGCTGATGGTTAATTTTAAGTGTGAGCATTTGCATCTTTGAAATTGATAAACACTACAAATGTGGGCTTAATTTACTGTTTTGTTGAATGCCTAGACTTAAAAAAATGATGTTAAGAAAATGTTAATAATGCAAATTAAACTTAAAAGGTGGCCTTTTTCCCCTGGAAAGCTGGTTGTTAAACATTTACCAGCACATCTCTGAAGTTATATTCTAGTAACAGGTAAAGATCAAGATGCTATCCTTTAATTAGCCTCTCTACCTGATAGGCTTACTGTGGGGAAGTCAAACTTGCTGAATAGGAAAAAAAATCTTAGATTAGTTAGGGTCAGAAGGTAAATGGAGAAAAGGAATGTATTTGGTTCTGCCTTGGCTCTTTCTGCTGGGGAAGAAGCATGAAAGCATCACCTTTGGTAACAGTCACATAAATGCTAAATGTTCAATAGGAGACTATTTTTGGTATGAGATCTATTGTGATCTGTACTGATGAGCTGCAGGAGAGTGAAAGGAGGATTTAGAAATGATCTTAGAAGTCGTCGAGTCCAGACACCTCATTTTACAGATGAAGAAACTGGGGTCAAGAGATGGTAAGTGAGCAGCCCAAGGTTAAATGTGGCAGGCTATCTTTCAGGGCTTGTGAGGAAGAGATGAGATAACATATGAAGTGCTTTGCAAACCTTACATTTGTATATAAATGCTAAATATGGTTGCTCTTAACTGGGAGGGTCGATTTGAACCCAGGTCCTGTGAATCTGTATCCAGAGGCTTTCCAATGTACCAGAAATATCAGCATTTATTTTCTTGTTTCTTGCTATCTCACTGCAGACTGGTGAGTTTTTACCTGGACCCACCATTTCATGACAAGCCCAGGCCAAATGTGTTCATTTGTCCCCTTCCACCTTTCTAGATCCCCTTTATATGTTGGCTTCTATCTTTAGAACGTAAGCTCTTTGGGGGCAGGGAACGGTCTTTGAATCCCCTCAGTACAGTGCCTAACAAATAGCAAACATTAAATATTTTCATTTTCTTCTCTCTCCTTCTCCCTGCCTTTCTGGGGACTATCTGTTCATTAGCCTTATTCGTTCATTTTTTTAGCATTTAAAAATGTTTTGTTTGTTTTGTTTTTGAGTAGGCCAGAATTTCTGGAAGGTAGTGTGTAAGAAGACTAGAGAAGAAGGAACAGGGCCAAAACTCATATTTGATAACTGATCCTAGAAATAACAGATAGCTACTAGAGTTTATTGAATAGAGGGATGACTTAATCAGACCTCTGCTTTAGGAAAAGCATTTTGGCGGCTGTGTGGAGGGTAGATTAGAGTAGGAAGACAGAAATCAGAGAGGTCACATAGGAGGCTACTGTAATAGTTCAGGTGAGAAGTGATGATGTCCCAAAGGAGGGTGTCGTTCCTGTGATTGGAGGGAAGGGACCACGTGTACGAGATATTTATCAACAGATTGAATATGTGAATGTGAGCATGAGTAGGGAGTCGAAGATGACACTCCATCTGTCCTCTACAATAAAAGCCTACTTTTCTAGGGAATTTTGTGTTTTTATGGCAGAATATGCCCCAGAATTTGGGGCAATGTTTTATAACAACTGTTATTACACCACCTTAGAAATGTTCTTTTTTAAAATGCAACTGAAGTCAGGATGGCTGGTTATAAGTGACAAGCCCACCAGTGGGGGCTCAGGTCTGATAGTATTAGAAATCCCTACTGCTCAGGTTTACCTGTAGGATTCTGAAGGGAACTGTCTTCTAGAGACTCAGTGTTCCATTATGAGTTGGAGTTGTGAGACTGAGCCCTGAGGTCATGTTTAGTACTATCCATAAGTTATCATTGTCTCATTTAAACATCCCAACAAGGCTTCAAGTTAGGGATTACTGGTATGATTGTCCACTTTGCAGACGAGAGAACTCAAGCTCACTGAAGTTGAGGGACTTGCTCAGGATCATACCAAGAGTCAACATCAAAGGGGGAGTTTAAATCCAGGTCTTCCAAATCCTAGGCCAGACACTATATCCATAAACTCCCACCACTGGCTAGCAGACTCACTCATTCTTAACTCATACAATCTTAGATTTCTTAAGGGAGCCTTGGAGGTCACTTTGTTGAGCCTCTCTCACAACCAAGGAATCTTTCGTCTAACTCAGGGCTGTCCAAACTTAGGTTATCTTAGGGCTGCAGTAAAATAATTATTCAAGGGCTGTAGCCAGAATAAAAAATACAGTACACTAATAGAAAGTGAGGGAACGCACGTCATCATTAAACGCAACAGCAAACACAAAACAACAAAGCGACAACACAACAGTATAAAGGTAGGTGCATACTGACTAGTCTGCATCGTACAGACAGAATGCAGATCGATTGAAAATTCCGTGTGATATATTCCGTCTGTAGTAGTGCTTTAAAACACCAAAGAAAACTCACATCAATGAGATTATTCATTAGTGATAGAATTAAAAAATCTAATATGCATTCCATGCAAGTTATTTTATTTTTTCACTCGTGAAAATTAAAAACGACAGGCAGGCCACATAAAATCATGCTGTGGGCCTCGTGTGGCCTGCAGGCCATATTGTGGACGGCCCTACTCTAACGAGTGGCAAACTAGCTGCTTCTCAATTATTCCCAATAACTCAGGGAACACTATTTTATAAAGTAGCTTATTGTTTAAATTGCTACAATATCAGTTCAATGAAGTAAGCCCTTTATTAAGCATTCATTCAATAAACATGTATTAAATGCCTACTATGTGCCAGGCACTGTGCTAGCACCTAATTTGTACAAGGCCCTAGGGCCAATTTCCCTTTGGGCCTATTGCAACTTCCAAACCAGCTGATTGTAGTCTGTGCTTTCCCAGTTTTCCAGCATCTTAACTGCCTCACAAACTCAATCAACCAGCAAACATGAATTCAGTGCATGCTGTGCATCAGGCTCAATGCTTGGGGCTACAAAGCCAAAGACCAAAGGAAAAGTGTCTGTTTTCAAGGAGCTGACATTCTATTGAAGGAGACAATATGTAGACACATACATAACATGTGAAATAAGTATATAAGAAAGAAATTCAAGGTCATTTTGTGAGGGAGGCACTAGGCAGCACTGGAGAAGAGAAGACTTAGGAAAAGCCTCACAGATTTGAGAGGCAACATGGTACATTGGATAGAGGCCCAGCCTTGGGGGTGGAGAGAAATGGGTTCAAGTCCTGCTCTGGAAACATAATAGTTGCAGGACTGTGGGCACGTGACTTAACCTCTCCAGGACTGTCATAAGTGACAGATAAATTGGCACTCTGCATCAGGAAAAGGAGTTCTCCACACCAATGAAATCAGAGGTGTAGACTCCCCAGCCTCCCTCGCACCTCCAAATTGCCTTGTTATCTTCTGTGGCGTGAATATAATTGCCTTTGTTTATCATTTCAATTTTCTTGGCAGTAAACTGTGAAATATAACTTCTTCACTGTATACATTGAGGAAAATAAAGTCCAAATGGGTTATTTGCAATATCAGCCTCATGTCACTAGCACCTTTCCATGGCCTTTTAAATTGCCATAGACTCTTCCTAGATACAATTTTACTTTATTAAGCAACTACCTCTTGATTGTTGCCTATTTTCATTCGCTATACCACCTTAGGTATAATGGGCTGAATTCTTATAATTGCTTTTTGAGCATACCCACACATACATATACATCCACACATACACACATGTACACACATACACACCCTTCCATTTTCAGCCTTTTCTCTCCCAATGCTTTGAACGCTGATAAGATGATCCTCCACCTTAATCATTCAGCCAGCTTCCTCATCAATCTTGATCAATTCTCACATGGCAGGCGATTGTGATGTACGCTATCCTTATCACTAATCCCCAAGCCCAAGCTTTGTGCGGTGGGTGTATTTGGTTATGTGGAGTCCTTTATTCCACTCACGCTTCTTATTCCTCCATAAACCTCATCACCAGGACTGCTTTTCATATTTATCAAGGATTGTCACTTCAAAGGTAAATGTTTGCGTCCTCTCTACCTTTGACGTTCACATTTGTCATAACACTGTCAGCCAACAGAATTTTTCTAAATACAGCTTTATATATTATGTACATGGATCAGCTCAGCTCATAAATATTCACCAAACAGTACGTCAATGGGCATATTAGCAGTAGTTTAATCAGCTCTATCACGGGTCCTGGCTGCATCAGAAAAATAAAAGGTTTCAGGCAGAAATGTCAATGTGTGCTTTCAGATAACTTTTTAAGACAAAATTCTGTCAATTACTTCCCCCACCCACAGAGATGGGACCAGTAAAAAAAAATAAGAAAAAAGAGTCTAACCACAAAAAGAGCTTGAAATTACTCACCTGAAACATTATGTGAGATGCCAGTCTTCCACCGAAAAAGGAAGGGAGGGATCATTTAGGTTCTGTAGCTCATCCACATGAACTGACCACTCAGAACTTGTATTTTGGCAACAAGAGAGAAGTCCTGAATGGCCTGGCCTTTCTATATGATAGTTAGCATTAATGAGCCAAGCTGAGCAAATTCTACCAGACTGACTCTAGAGGTAATAGGGAAACAGCAGCATTTACAGAATCAAGCATCTCACCCAAGGGCCACACAGCTAGGAAGTGGCAGGGGTTAGGTCTTCCTGACCGTAAGATCAGTAGTTCTCTGGTCACCCTAATGCCATGACTCTGCAATCACGACCTGGTTTTCGCATTCTTGCCCTGGAAGCCTACACTCCTGATTGCTGAGGGTTCTCTATAACTAGAGTCCAAACATGCCTCACTGACTGATGATCCCCTGCCATCTTCATGCCTGTCACTACTCCCATATATGGACTATCTTCCTCTGTTTGAAAATAAACTGCTTAATTGAAGAGACCTTTTTCATATTTCTGTCTCCAACATTTAGCACAGTGCCTGGCACATAATAAAGGCTTAATAAATTATTTTTCATTCATTCCTTCCTTCACTCACTCACTCATTCTCTCTAGTCTAGTACTTTGTCTCTACAGATGTGACAGTAAGAATGCAAAGTTACCAGGGTCACAAATAGGAGGGTTGGCTCATATGTGAAGCAGATGGCAGAAATTGATGCATGGCCCACTGAAAGGCTGGGCCTGGTGCCATTCAGGATGGAGATGTGCATGGCAGCCTGCTTGGCCCACAGAGTCTCAGGGAGCCAAGTATGGAGCCAGTCTGGTCCACGTAAGACCTCTGTTAAAAAATGGATATAAGGCCACAAGACTTCTGATGGGAAACCAATGGCTTTACTCAGAATCAGACCAGCCGCCTAAGGGCAGCAAACTGAACTATCCTACATCTTGTTATTTTACTCCTCCACACTTGGATGATAGCCTGCTATACAATAGTCAACACATATTGTTGATTTGTCATTTCTTTCTCCAGCTCATTTTACAGGAAACTGAGGCAAACAGGGTAAAGCGACCTTCCCAGGGTCACACAGCTAGTGTCTGAGGTCAGTTTTGAACTTACAAGTATGAGGTTTCTTGACTCTAGGCCTGGCACTCTAACCACTGCAGCACCACCTAGCTGTCTCTTTTTAATATACAAGATTACAATACTTAGCTAATTTTTTTTTTTTATTAAAAAGATGAGTAGTACCAAATCATAGTATTTGGAGGACTGGGGTCAGAAAATGGAGGCAACCAGGTGGTATAGTGGGTAGAATACTGGATGTAGTCAGGAAGATCCAAGTTCCAATCCTGTCTAAAACATTGCATAAGTTAGTATCACAGTCAGAGTCACAAGTTACTCTCAGCCTCAGTTATTTTTCATCCAGAAAATGGGTCCTAATAATAGGATTATGAAGATCAAATGAATTAGCATATGTAAACCTCCTAAGGTACTTAAAACACTAAACCTTACAGAATTATGTAAATGCTGGATAGTTATTTGTTAGCATTAATAATATTATTATGATTTCAGAAATGAAAGAGAACTCAAAGATTGAGTAGTCTACCACCTTCAGATGAGTGATGAGGCAAATGATTCTAAAAGAAGGAAAAAGACTTGCCCAAGGTCTTACCCGAGGTAAGTAGTAATCTGGATTTGAATCCAGATCCTCGGAATCTAACTCAGACCTTGTTTGACTATAAGTGTACCTTTTAATCAGAGTACCATAATCTTATTTCCCTTGCAGCTTATCATCCAGCTGTTCTAGAATCAGTGGTTCTGTCTTTCAAAGGAAAAACAAATGAAAGATATTTTAAGCTCCTACTAGGCTAGAATCAGTCCTGTTTTATTCAGAGAATTTTCCTTAACTGACCCTTTATGTTTGACTTATTATATACGCTCCCCAGGTAAACCTGAAAATAAATGCAACTGAAAGCAGAAAGCATTCTACATGTTGTTGCACTGTCATTTATCATAATTTACCCAGGAGAACCACCTGAAAAACCAGCGCCAGAAGTCTGGGGATCTTAAGGTGCTGCCCTTCTCTCCCCACCCAAGGGGCATGGCTGATTTCTTAAGCGGATATTACTGTTTCCATTTATGCTACTGCAGGGCCAATGGTCAGCTTGATCATTTTATAGCTATGACATGTGGGCTCAGCTCATGGGATTCTTCCTTTCTCTTGCCCAGAAATATTCTCCTATATCTTAAAGAAGAACTGTTCAGAATATCAAATAACATATAGCTACGTAGCAGCACTCTGCAATGGACTTGCAGAATTTTATGGCAATATCAAATGATGAGAATAAATTTGAATGAGGAAAAAAAATGGACAAACTGGGTCATCAGGGCACTATTAGCTATCTCGAAAATAATCACCAAATGCTATGGAAAAACACTGAAAGGAGAAAGCAGCATGTACTGCCAGTTGCAATCATACAATGAGGCAGTTCTGCTTAACTGTGGTTTGGGAATTCATTCATGCAGTCATTCGAAGAGCATTCATTAGGTACCTTTGTGCCAGGCATTACATTAGGAACTGGAGAGACAGAGACAAAACAAACCCTGTCTTAAAGAAGCTTATATTAAGATGGTGGAGAAAAGCCAGGAAGTTGCCTGTGCTATCCCCAGTTTCCCTTGGAAACAATGTTAAAACAAACCTCTAAATGGGTTCTGGAGTGACAGAACCTACAAAAAGACAGTGCGAACCAATTTTCCAGCTTAAGATAACTTAGAAGGACTTCAGGAAAGGTCTGTCTCACTTGGGTAAAAGGGAAGTGAAGCCCAGTGCAGATGGTGTACAGGCAAGCAGCAGGAGATTTTTAGTCACAGCACAGATTAGCAATGGAGGATACTCCATCCCAGCTCAGCAGGCCACATGTGAGGCCTCCAGCTCCAGCACAGAAGGCAAACTGCCAGCCCTGGAACTCACGGAACAACAGGCATGCCTAGGCTGGGCCAGCCTAGCACAGTGGGCAAGCCACCAGCACCTGAGGGCCAAGGCAGAAAGCCAGTGACCAGATCCCCCAGGCCACAGCACAAGAAGCATGAGACAGTGTTCCCTGTGCCCCAGGAACACAGCTCAACTTTAAAAGTCAAGAAATAGGCTAAAAAATAAACAACAAACAGAAAAGGACCCTGACAACAAAAAACAACTGTAAAGACAGGGAAAATCAAAACACAAACTCAGAGGAGGACAACAATTTCAAAACGCCTATATGCAAAGCCTCAAAGAGGAATACTAATTGGTCTCAGTCCCCAAAAGCCTTCTTAGAAGAGCTCAAAAAGGATTTTAAAAATCAAAAAAGAGAGGAAGAAGAATAATTGGGCAAAGAAGTGGGAGTTATGCAAGAGAGAGTAAACAGCTTGGAAAAGGAAGGACAAAAATTAACTGAAGAAAACAATTCCTTAAATAATACAATTGGCCAAATGGGGGTCAAATTAACTGAAAAAAATACCTCCTTAAAAGTAGAATTGCGCAAATGGAAAAGGTAGAAAAAGCTAACTGAAGGAAATAATTCCTTAAAAATAAGAATTGGGCAAGTTGAAGCTAATGACTCTATGAGAAATCAAGAATCAATCAAATGAAATCAAAAGAATGAAAAATAGAAGAAAATATAAAATATCTTATTGGAAAAACAACTGACCTGGAAAATAGATCCAGGAGAGATAATTTAAGAAATACTGGACTACCTGAAAGCCATGATCCAAAAAAGGACCTGGACAGAACCCTTCAGGAAATTATTGTGGAAAACTATCTTGACATGCTAGAACCAGTAGGTACAATAGTCTTTGAAAGAATCCACCAATCACCTACTGAAAGAAATCCCAAAATAAAAACTCCAAGGAATACTGTACCCAAATTCAAGAATTATCAGGTCAAGGAAAAAATACTGCAAGCAGCCAGAAAGAAACAATTCAAATACCAAGGAGTCACAATCAGGATTAGACAGGACTTAGCAGCTTCAATATTAAAGGATCAAAGGGCTTGGGGTATGATATTCTAGAAGGCAAAGGAGCTTGGATTACAACCAAAAAACAACAATCCAGAAAAATTGAACATATTCTTTCAAGGGAAAAGACAGACATTCAATGAAATAGGGGACTTTCCAACTTTCCTCGTGAAAAGACCAGAACTGAACGGAAATTCAACCTTCAAATACAAGACTCAAGAGAAGCCTAAAGAGGTAAAAAGGAAAGGCAAAAAACCCTGTTATTCATTAAGTTTTAAACTGTTTACATCCAAACATGGGAAGATGATACTTGTAACTCTTGAGAATTGTATCTCTATTAGGGCAGTTAGAAGAACTATACAGAGACAGAGGACATGGGTATAAGTTGACTTTGATGTGATAACATAAAAAAAATTAAGGAGTGAAGAAAGGATTCTACTGGAGAAGAGGAAAGGGGCAGGCAGAACAGGGAAAATTACATCACATGAAGAAGTGCAAAAGAACTATTACAATAGAGGGAAAGAAGGGAGGGGATGAGCATTGTTTGAACCTTACTCTCATTGGATTTGGCCCAAAGAGAGAAAAACATACACATTCAATTGGGTGTAGAAATTTATCTTACCCTATAGGTAAGTAGAAAGGGAAAGGGGAAAGAAAAGGGGGGCTGAGAGAAAGGAGGGCAGATTGAGGGAGGCAGTGGTCAGAAGCAAAATAATGGTGAGGAGGAACATGGTGAAAGGAGAGAGAAAAGTATAAACAGGGGGAAATAGGATGAAGGGAAATACACAGTAATCATAACTGCGAATTAAATGGAATGGACTCTCCTATAAAATGTAAGTGGATTAAAAACTAAAATCCTATAATATGTTGTTTACAAGAAACACATTTTGAGCAGAGAGATACACACAGAGGAAAGGTAAGGGGCTGGAGTAGAATTTATTATGCTTCAGCTGAAGTAAAAAAAAAACCCAGGTGGGGTAGCAATCCTTATCTCAGACAAAGAAAAAGCAAAAACAGATCTAAGTAAAATAGATAAGGAAGTAAACTACATCTTGCTAAAAGGTACAATAGACAATGAAGTAATATAAATGCTAAACATGTATGTACCAAGTGGCATAGCATCCAAAGTCTTAGAGAAGAAGTGAATTGAGTTATAGGAAGAAATAGACAGCAAAATAATACTAGTGGAGGACCTCAACATCCCCTCTCAGAACTAGATAAATCGAACGATGAAATAAAAAAAAAGAAGTTAAGGGGGTGAATAGAATTTTAGAAAAGTTAGGTATGATAGACGTCTGGAGAAAATTGAATGGGGATAGAAAGGAATATATCTTTTTCTCAGCAATACATGGCATCTACACAAAAACTGACCATGTATCAGGGCATAAAAACCTCACAATCAAATGCAGAAAGGCAGAAATATTAAATGCATCCTTTACAGATCATGATGCCATAAAATTGCATGTATTAAAGGGCCATGGAAATAAAGGTTAAAAATTAATTGGAAACTAAATGATCTAATCCTAAAGAATTAGTGGGTCAAATAACAGATCATAGAAACAATCAATAATGAGACAACATACCCAAATTTATGGGATGCAGCCAAAGCAGTACTTGGGCAAATTTTATATCTCTAAATGTTTACAGGAACAGAAGAGAGAAAAAGCAGATCAATGAATTCGATATGCAATTTACAAAGCTAGAAAAAGAACAAATCAACAATCACCAATTTAATAACAAATAAGGATATTTGGAAACTCAAAGGAGAGATTAATAAAATTGAAAGTAAGAAAAGTATTGAAATAATAAATAAAACTAAGAGCTAATTTTATGAAAAAACATTAAAATAGATAAACTTTTGGTTAAAGTGATTTTTAAAAAGACAGAAGAAAACAAAATTACCAGTATCAAAAATGGAAAGGGTGAATTCACCACCAATGAAAAGGAAATTAAAGCAATAATTAGGAGTTATTTTGCCCAACTGTATGCCAATAAATCTGTCAATCTAAATATAAATTGCCCAGATTAACAGAAGAGGAAATAAAATACTTAAATAATCCCATTTTAGAAAAAGATATTGAATAAGCCATCAATGAACTCCCTAAAAAAATCTCCAGGGTCAGATGGATTTACAAGTGAATTCTATCGAATATTTAAAGAACAATTCCAATACTATATAAACTATTTGGAAAAATAGGTGAAGAAGGAGTCCTACCAAATTCTTTCTATGATACAAATATGGTACTGATATCTAAACCAGGAAGAGCCAAAACAGAGAAAAAATTATATATCTAATGAATATTGATGCAAAAATTTTAAATAAAATATTAGCAAAGAGATTACAATAACTTTTCATGAGGATAATACACTACAACCAGGTAGGATTTATACCAGGAATGCAGAGCTAGCTCAGTATTAGGAAAACTATCAGGATAATTGGTCATATTAATAATAAAATTAACAGAAATCATATGATTATCTCAATAGATGCAGAAAAAGCTTTTGACAAAATACAACACCCATTCCTATTAAAACCCTAGAGAACATAGGAATAAATGGATTTTTCTTTAAAATGATAAGTAGTATCTATCTATAAGCATCAGCAAGCATTATATGTAATGGGGTTAAGCTAGAAGCTTTCCCAATAAGATCAGGGCTGAAACAAGGATGCCCATTATCACTACTATTATTCAATATTGTACTAGAAATGTTAGCTTTAGCAATAAGAGAAGAAAAAGAAATGGAAGGAATTAGAATAGGCAATAAGGAAACAAAACTATCACATTTGCAGATGATATGATGGTATACTTAGAGGACGCTAGAGAATCAACTAAAGAACTACTTGAGATAATTAACAATTTTAGCAAAGTTGCAGGATATAAAATAAACCCACATATATCATATTTCTACATATTACCAACAAAGCCCAGCAGCAAAAGATAGAAAGAGAAATTCTATTTAAAATAAATGTAGACAATATAAAATATTTGCCAACATGAACCCAGGAACTATATGAAAACAATTACAAAACACTTTTCAAACAGAGTCAAATCTAAACAATTGGAAAAATATCAATTTCTCTTGGGTAGGCCAAGCTAATATAATAAAAATGACAATTCTACCTAAATTAATTTACTTATTCAGTGCCATACTAATCAAACTACCAAAAAATTATTTGATAAAAGTTAGAAAAAAAATCATAACCAATTCATCTGTAAGACCAAAAGGTCAAGAATATCAAGGGAATTAATAGGGGAAAATGTGAAATAAGGTGGCCTAGCCATACCAAATCTAAAACTATATTATAAGTGGCAATCATCAAAACTATTTTGTATTGGCTAAGAAATAGAGTGGGGAATCAGTGAAATATGTTAGGTACACAAGATACAGTAGCAAATGACTAATGTTAATCTACTGTTTGGTAAACCCAAAGACTCCACCTTCTGGGATAAGAACTGACTATTTGACAAAAACTGCTGGGAAACCTGGAAAATGGTAGGGCAGAAACTAGGCATAAACCACCATCTCACACCATATACCAAAAAGATAAGGTCAAAATGGGTACATGATTTAAAAATAAAGGGTGATACTATAAGCAAATTAGGAGAGCAAGGAAAGTTTACCAGTCAGATCAATGGAGAAGGGGAAATTTATTACCAAACAAGAGACAGAGAACATTATGAAATATAAAATGTATGATTTTTATTACATTAAATTTAAAAGGTTTTACACAAACAAACCCAATGCAACCAAGATTAAAAGGAAAGCAGAAAGCTGGGAAAGAATGTTTGCAGCCAGTATCTCTGATAAAGGTCTCTTTTCTAAGACACATAGAGAACTGAGTCAAATTTATAAGAATACAAGTCATTCCCCAATTGATAAATGGTCAAAGGATATGAACAGGCAGTTTTCAGATGAAGAAAGTAAAGCTATCTATAGTCATATGAAAAAATGCTCTAAATCACTACTGATTAGTGAAATGCAAGTTAAAACAACTCTGAGGTATCACCTCACATCTATCAGATTGGCTAATATGACAGATAAGGGAAATAATAAACATTGGAGAAGATCGGAGAAAAATGGAACACTAATTTATTGTTGGTGGAGTTGTGAACTGCTCCAATCATTCTGGAGAACAATGCCCAAAGGGCAAGCAAACTGTGCATACCCTTTGATCTAGCAAAACCACTACTAGGTCTGTATCTCAAAGGGATCACAAAAATGGAAAAGGACACACATGTACAAATATATTTATAGCAGCTCTTTTTCTTGTGGCAAAGAATTGGAAATTGAGGGGATGCTCATCAATTGGGGAATGGCTGAACAAGCTATGGTATATGAATGTAATGGAATACTGTCCTTCTATAAGAAATGATGAGCAGGCAGACTTCAGAAAAACCTGGAAAGACTTACGTGAACAAATGCTGAGTGAAACCGGCAGAACATTGTACATAGCAACAGCAACATTGTACAGTGATCAATTAACTAGGATAGACATATATCTTCTCAGCAATATGATGATCCAGGACAACTCCAAAATACTCATGATGGAAAAGGCTATCCACATCCACAGAAAGAACTATGGAGTCTGAATGAAGATTGAAGCATAGTATTTCCATTTTTTTCTTTCTTGTAGTTTTTCCCTTTTGTTCTGATTCTTCTTTCACAACATGACTAATGTGGAAAATGTTTAACATGATTGTACTTGCATAACCTATATCAGATTGCTTGCTGTTTGGGGGAGGGGAAGTGGAAGGAGAAAAATGTGGAACTGAAAATATTACAAAAATGAATGTTGAAAACTATCTTTACATGTAATTGAAAAAAAATACTATTACATGGGGAAAAAACTTATATTCCATGGGGGGGGGCAGGAGGTAGAGCAATACATGCACTGATAAGTAAATAGAAAATAGACATCAAGTAAATGAGTTACTTCCAGGGGTAGGGCACTAGCAGTTAGGGTGGATGGGTGGGCACATGGGTCAGAACAGTGTAGGTTTCACTCTTCTGAATGAAGAGTACATAACTTTTGTAGGAGACCATTTGTGCCAAGGTACAGAAATAGGAGAGAGACGGCCACATACTGAGAATGGCAAATAGGCCAGTTCATCTTGACAGGTTTATGAAGGAAAATTATGTGCAATAAGACTGGAAAAGTAGTCTGGAGGCAGATTGTGGAGGATTTGAAATACCAAAGAGTACACTTTGTACTTTATCCAAGAGGCTATTGGAAACCCCTGAAGCTTCTTGAGCAGGGCAGTGACAAGTTGGTAAGTGGACAGAGAATGGTTTGGAAGGGGGATATATTTTTTCAGGGAATTCATTTGGGTGTTGGGTGTGAAGTGCAAACAGAATGCATCAATGCATTTTTATAAAGGAAAAGTATGAAAGATTCTTATATCAACCCAAATGTGTATTTCAATTACTTTGTAATAAAGATTCCTTTCTATCTCAATAAACTCTTCATTTCCTAAAAACAGATCTATGTATGCCTGAAAATTTGGAAACAAACACAGATTTGGGACAGTTAATTCTGAATTATTTGTCTCAGCAGCTCTACATGTCATGGGTACTTGTCAGATCTCATGGATGTGGTCACTTCCTCAACCAGCCCAGGCATCAACCCAATGATACCTTCTCATCCTGTGCAACTGTTGCCAAAGTCTTTCCAGAAATCCTCCATATAGTCTCTAATAAGTGGACTGTAGACTTTCCTCATAATCTTTTATAATTCTGTCGATGTCCACGTAGCACTCAGTTCTCCACCCATTACCTCTTGCTATGTGGCTAGCCCTCCTCCTTTTCTAATCCTTCCTGTTCATGATAATGTCCCTGTACCCGCATTTTCTATATGTCATCAATGGTACTATGGCACACATATGCAGGCCTACCATCTGCCTCTCCATCCTCATTTTGCACAGCTACAACTTTCATTCTTCAACGATCATGGGGTTCCATGCATCACAGCCATATAAAATCCCTGAGATACTATATTAGTACTGAAAAGATAGGTTTTGGCAAGAGAAGAACAATTTGTCATTGAAAGCCGTGTTCAATTTCCCAGATATAATCCAGACTTCAACTTTTCTATTTGATTCTAGGCCCAGCTCATTGTCCACCAGCACTTTAAAGTCAAGATTTCAGAGGTCATGAGTGGTGATACAGTCAAAAGAACACTGGATCTGGAAAAGAAACCAGTGTTAAAATCCCACCTTTAACATCTATGAACTGTGTATTCATGGATAAATCGTGCCATCTCTCTGAGCCTCATTTTCCTCCTCTTTAAATTGGAGGTGATAATAATACCTGTAGTATCTACCTCACAGGATTTTTTATGAAAATTAGGTGAGCCAAGTCAGGTAAAGCAGTTTACAAGTTTTAAAAGACAAAAGATAAAAGCCATCCCCAAACCTTAACACTCATATCAATTTCATCTATTATTTATTGTATGTGTCTTGATGGCCTACCATAATCATCTCCCAATGTTGTTGTGAGGTCCAAATGAGATCAAGCTCGTAAACACTCTGCAAAACCTTTAGGTGCCATATATAAATGGCAGTGACTATGATTATGATTATTGGCTGCTCATCTAACCACATAGCAATATTAGTGATATGTTTTATTCACCCATTTGGTTTTTCCTCTGCAAATTGCTAGGCCAGTATCTTTTGAGTGACAAAAACTCACAGCACAATGCCATCCAAAAACAAGCACTTGGGAAACCTCTCCACCTAGGAGCAATCCCTGTTGCACTCGGCCTATGTGTGGAAAGTCTTCCTTCCATGCTTCCTTGCTAAACACATTTGGCAAGTTTCCTGTTCCATTTCGGCCTCACTTGAAAGGAGTGTTAAACAAAAGATGGTTCTGTCTGGCAGGGGATTTTGTACGATTGTAACCTAACCAGAGGAGATCTTTATGTATTTAGAGGAGATCCCTGAAAGCCACATTTTGCACTGAGTTAAAACAAACAAACAAAGTGGGATCTTTCATTCTTCTATACCCCTTCAGTTAATTGTGTACTAATGAAAATGTGACCCTGCTGGTGAAAATCATCTGCCAGGCATGGGTGATGTGCTGCTTGGTTTCAAATGTCTTTTCTTCCTCTTTTTTGAACCTTTGTAAGAAAAGGTTGGCTTACTGGGTAGGAGAAGTTGCAGGGACATACTTCGAAATGAATATGATATAAAAACAAAAGCTTTTCACAAAAACAAAATAATTGTTTTAAAAAAGAAAACTAACTCTGAAAGCAAGTCTACTTTCTTCTCATATTTTAATCAAGGTCGCCCTCAGCACATTAATATTCTATTCTCGAGGGTTGTAATGGAGATGAGAAAGTAGACAGAGATTGAGAATTACTGATGTCCTCCCAATTACCATTAAAAACTAATAACAATACCAGCTATGAGCTCCATTCTTTTGGAATTTTCCCTTCTTTGATATTTCATGAAAATTAAAACCTGAATGCCTTTAAAATGATATCACTTACAGCACAGATTTTTTCTGAATGCTTGGTCAGATGCAGTCTTTCTTTGAACCTTCATGTTCTTACCTGCCATTTCTACTTTCTCATGTAGCATATGTGGCATTGAGGCATTACAGTCCACTCTCACTGAAAATGAAGAGAGATCACCAAAGGCATGCTATGAAATCTCTTCATTTTCACATCTCACTGTTATCTTCTTTTGAAGTTTCATCTATTAATGTTCCAGGGGATGATATGACTTAGTGATATCTTATATCAAGCTTTCTGAAGATTTCTTTTCTCCACTATTTTTCAATGATTCTGAGAAGATACTCTTCATAATCTTCCACACTCCTTCATAACCTTTTGCAAATAAGCTTCTATTCTTCCCTACTATTACCTAGGGCTAGCCCACCCCCTCTCTATTTAGCAAAGAGATACAGTGTTAGTTCTTTTACGTTAAAATTTGTAACTTTGTATTCACATATTTAAAGTACCAACAACTAAATTAGTGTTTTAAGAGAGTTTTTTAAACTATATGATTCTTGGTATCCTTTGCCTACTTTTCCATTGTTCTATCGCCATCATTTCCAAGTGGATTCAGGGTCATTTGCTATTTTAATTTATTTTGTGGCTAAAGCAATAAAGCATCCAACAACCTGGTGGTAAGCCTCTGTGCTAATGTGCATCAGCATTTGGACAGCAGACACAGTCTGTTGCTAGATCATGTTCCTAGCTTTATTTTGATTTGGTAGAACCTTTCTGCTCAAGGATAACCATTAGAGGTGAGGGAAACCATGATGGAGTGACAGAATAGGATTCTTATAGAGAAAGCACAAAAATCTCATGTGTTCAATGATAGGAAAATAGGAACAAAAGAGTCAAATGGAAGGATATGCGTTGCTCAGCGACTCAAATCAAAATTCATGGCACTCATTAAAATGCAACTGGGAATCTATAAGAAAATGCTAAAATATGGGAATTAAGATTTCCATTGGAGATAGCTCCTGGTTTCAACCTACTACTTGGTGGACATGTGTTCACATTGCTACCTTTTATTTCTTTTAGAGCAAATGTACTTATGGTCATAGCAGCCATCTAGAAGTCAGACGATTATGTTCCATTTCACAAGAACCACATACTCCAATACTCTCACCTGCGATCTCACAGATTGGATGTTCCCTTCAGTAACAACAGATCACAATACAGCAGCAACTGTCCATCCAGAAACACTCTTGTCTATGCCCACCTGTAAATTTGCCCCAGGAGCTCTGCCCAACATCCTCACAGCCTTCCTCACATTCTTTAGACCCTAGGAAGATACTGGTTAAGCTCGTGAGCTGACTACTGGCTCTCTCTAGCTTTTGCACTTAACACAAGCCTTTGATCATAGGAAGTAGGTAATAAAGACATTGCACATGAACGCATAAATATGACCTTTTTCTGAGCCACTCAACGTGTGCACTCATTCCAAGGCATTCCTACGACATATGCTAATGGTTTCCACATACACGTCAGCTGCTACTTTTCAGAGTGAATGAACAGAATTTCCAAAAATTACCAAGTAGTTAGAGGGTAATCAAGTTACACTGAATCTCAATAAAACAATTACGATTTCATTTGCTTATAGTCAGACTTGATAAAAAAAAACCCTAGAAATTAATGTTAATGGTACTGTAGTTTATACTCCACTTTAAAACATTAACGTAACAATGTATCTGGGTGTAAAACTGAACCACGTTCAGTCATTCAGAGCCCATTTAACAGGTCTAATTGGGGAAGTCACATCAAAATGGATTTTTCCAGACTTGTTAGACAGTGTTTATCACACAAAGCAGCAGAGAGACAACCTACAAGGCATTGATCCTGTCCCTCTTTAACTTTTGGAAGACAGGTTGAGTCAATGTTCTAACAAAAAAAAATTAAAAATAAAATACAAGGCTGCAGAAAAATAGTCAGCCAGGAAAGTTATTCCCAACATTTCAAAACAAAAGCAAAACAAAACTTCCATCCTTCCTTTGGCTGAAATCAATTGATATTGTCTCATGATCCAAAGCAACAAGGAATCTGAAAATTCAGTAAATTCAAAGATTTATCAAGTATATCTTACAGGATGAAAGTGCCCTGAAGTTAAGACAAACAACTTGGAAATTAATACACTAGGAGCCTTCCCATAAACAATATATCATCTAATGTAATAACCTCAAAGCTTCAGTTATAGCTGGATCTTAAAACAGAACTTGGAGCTACCTCCAAAAAGGCATATATACATATAAAGCTGGGCTCATATGATACTGAGCTGGGGTTTTTGTTGTTGTTTTTGAGAAAGAACTCTCTCTAAGCTGGCAATTTAGATGCCAAGTTTTACCTAGATACGATTTAGAATAGTTTTGAAATAGCTCAGAGGGAAGAAAGAAAAGCAGATAATGAAAATGCTGACAAACATGTAACCATAGAAAGCTTCCCAATAATGCTCATGGAAGAAACCTTGCAGGTAGAAAGATAGAGTTCAGAGTCCAGACAACTAAGATGAAAATACGCAATTGATGAAGAGCTTACTGCATACAACATGCTGCTGCTGCTTGTCCTTCATTTTTGAAGAGGACCAACGACATCATGGTGTGATGCTTCGACTTGTGCATGAATTGGATTTAAGTGAGGCAGTGTTGCACAAAGTCATGAGCCTCACTCTCTCTTCCAGAGTCTTTGAAGCCCAGTGGCAAGCCAAAACTCAGGATAACTGGTGAAGGCCCAGGATGCAGTGGATGATCTTGGTGTCTCTGATGTCTGACCAAGCTCCAAGTGTCTCACAGTGCTTGCTTTAGCCACCTTCATGGCCGTTGGACAAAATTGTTCTCATGTGCTAGGAAGAGTCTTCACATGGTTGGGGTCAACATTCCCCTAACTCACCGAAGTGTTTAAGGTCTGTCAGTTACCCTCAACTTGGTTTAGCACATTTTCTGAGACACTTTTACCAGGGAAGGGCCTGTACATGCCGTACATGCTACAGCTTCTTGGAGCCACAAATGAGAGCTGGGTGAAAGACAGATGGACACCAAAGATGGATAAGCAGCCCTGGAAAGGGCTCAGCAAGCCCTCACACCAGAGTTGCTAGTCCTTGAATGCCCCACGTACTCCATACACAATCAATATTACAAAGATCTTATTGTCCACAATATAAATATATTAATGGGTTTTCATTGATATTGGTCCCTACTCCAATGGTTCAGATCATGTATGGAACATCCAGGCCTTTTCTCTTGTACCTGCCCTCCTTCAGTTCTCCACTGGAGCTCCACCCAATGTGATAAGGTTCTTCCTCTGCATCCCATCCCTTGACATCTTATGGATATCAGTGTAGTGTACAAGCTGTCGCCTGATTCTCCCATGTGACTGGCCCATCCCCTTTCCTTACCATATATCTGATGACATCCTTTATACTTCCCACACGCAATTCTTCCTTGGTACTATGTCACAGCTTTCTCCATCACTTTTTCGGTGACCTTCAACTTTAACTCTTCAGCACTTGCACTTATCTAGCATTACTCAACAAAAGAGCCCTCTTTCTTCAAGAAGAGGCTTGAGGGCACTAATAGCCCTATGCCATTTCTCTCAGGGCAGCCAGTCATCTTTGTTTCTCCCATTCCATTTGGGGCCAAGCTTACTGTCACTGTACAACATTTGTCAAAGACAATATTGATGCTGTTAGAAAATGAACAGCTAATTCGTTAGTGAACCTATTGTTAGTTTAAAGGCACTGATAAATCCTATCTCTAGTTCTAGGTATTTTTCTGGAAGAACTCCCAGATTTTACTCCATAAATAATGTATGCTTCTCACTTGACTGGTTTCAATGGCCTGGATGAGTATTTTCATATTTGATTCTGATTTATTTTCCAGTGAGATCTCCAGGAGAAAAGAGGCATTATTGGAAATAGTTCTGAGCTACTGCCATGCTTTCTCCTCACATTATAGATGGCATCTATGATGAGAAAAAATATTTAATTTCCAGAGTACAGTTATCTTGAAATCAGAGGTAGAATATAAGATCAAGGCTGTTCTGGGATTTGAATGCAGTTAGTCCTGTCAACCACCTTGTCAAATACGAGGGATAATCCACTCCAAATCTGGAATGCTATTTCTACTATCATCTGATTTTTATGTGTTAAGACACTATTTAATGCTTCATACCTGGATAATGTTCTATTCATCCGAAATGATATATTATCTTCTATAGTTTTGTGCAAAAGATACTCTGCACATTTCTCACACATATACTATTTATGCATGTGTATGTAGATATACTGAAACATTGCCTAGATAACTGTACTGAATGCTTTCAAATTGATGACTGTCTCCCCCTGGATTCAGCTAATGGTTTCCCACCCTTTCTAGGGTGTTATATTATTTATATGAAATGCTACTTATTTACTGAGTTTTCAGGTGTTTTTGCTATTGTTTTATATTGCTGCCATCACAGTGGCTTCTTATTTCACAGGAGACCTAAAGCTGCAATGGTGCTCTACGAGTGCAGTATGCCAAGCCATGGCAGGGCAGCCATGTTCTCAGAAGCAAAAGAAACACATGACTCTTGTCCAATCAAGCCTTTGAAGGTTAAAATCTGGAGCCAAAATTCAGGAGCTTTCTTCACAAGCAGCCAGCTCACGGTTCCTGGAATGCTGACTGAGTAAACAGCTACTTTGCAAATTGGCCAGAGCAACTGGGACATCGCCAGCATTTCAAATAATCTTCTCCAAGCTGATTTCAAGAACATGGGTACCTAGCAGCAGAGCACACAAATCTGGGCTTGATTTCTTGTCTAGAGATGATAGAGAAATTGCCTTGGATTCCAGGATCTTTTCATTGACAGGGAGGTAGGTGGGAAGTGCAAGAAAATGGTGAGAAAATACTTTCTATCACAGTCTTTAGTATCAGGAGGTCATTGTCTATATATACAAATCTGTATTAATAAAGTTTCAACAAAGAAGGGTAAATCAAGAGGTGAGCACAAAAATTTTCCTAAGATCTACATAGTCAGTACAAGGTCAATGATCCACTTTGAGACTCATAAAGTCAATTGCTTGGCTTTACTATCTCACCAATGTGGGTCTTTCCCAAGGTGTATATCATTACCCTTCTACACCTTCTTTCTCATCCTGTATGACTCTTGTCCATGTCCTCCCAAGCGACCTCCATTGAAGGTCTGCCAGTGTCTTAGGGATCTGCCTCTAGGTATTTTTGAATGTGATGTAAACCATTGTAGCACTAGGCCTGTCCATGAATTTTGTTTGCCCCTTATTCTCTAACCACAAGTGACCTACCTCCTATTGTCATCATACATTTCTGGGATTAGGTCTTTTTATATGATTTTTTTGCATAAGTTATCTTGGGTCATCTGCTACAATCTATGTTCACATAGCTTTCCACAATTTGGATTCAATGGAGAATCCAAAGAAAAGCAGCATATAACACCAGCATTTCTGAAGTGGTATTAGAGAGCTGCAAATGTTTTTTGATTTGCATCTCGCTAATATCACCTCAAAAATATTGATGTTAAGACTTGGACTTCCAGGAACCAAGATGGTGGAGTAAGCAATAAATTACTGTAACTCTCCTATCTTACCTCCAAACAACCATAAAATAGTGCCCCCAAACAAATCCTGGAACGGCATAATCAGCAAAAAGATGGAGTGAAACAATTGTTTAGCCCAAGAAACTTGGAAGAAAGTTTTGTCTAACTCAGGTAAAAGGGGAGCACAGTCCAGGACATAAAGTGTTCCAGCAAGCCTGCAACAAGCCCAACTTAGCAAACCATCAGGAGATCTTGAGCCCTAGTGTAGTGGAGCAGGCAAAAGCCAACACCTGCCCCCCACGTGCTTCAGCATAGCCCTGAGCAAACACAGAAACACCCCACAAGCCTCAGGACATGACAGACACTACCACTAGGATCTCAAATTAGCACCAGGTAAGCTACCATACCCCTATGGCCTGCAGCAGTGTTAGCCACCTCTTACCACGTCTCCTCAGTGCAGTAACAGATACAAGGAATCCACCGTGGGCCTCAGGGCAACATCAGTACAGCATCAGCTAAATAGCCAAAGCCTGCATCCCCTGGCACAAGAAGCTTGAGACACTGCCCTTTGTACCCTGGGAGCAGAGCTCAAATCTAAAATAAAGGGAAAAGGCAAAAAAAAGATGAGCAAAAAGCAACAAAAAAGAATCTGAGAAGAGAAAATCATTATGGTGACAGGGAAGATCAAGACACAAACTCAGAAGAGGACAACGATGTCAAAACACCTATGGGCAAAACCCCAAAGAAAAACAAAAGTGGTCTCAAGCCCAGAAAGAACTCATGGAAGAGCTCAAAAAGGAGCTTAAGCATTTTATAAGAGAGGTAGAAGAAAAACTGGGAAAAGAAATGTAAGAGAACTACGAAAAAAGAGTAAACAGCTTGGAAAAAGCTGCCTAAAAAGTAGAATTGGCCAAATGAAAAAGGAAGTACAAAAGCTAAGTGAGGAAAACAACTCCTTAAAAGTTAGATTTGGGCAAGCGGAAGCTAATGACCCTATGAGACATCAAGAACCAATAAAATAAATTCAAAATAATAAAAAATAGAAGAAAATGTACAATACCTCATTGGAAAAACAACTGAATTGGAAAATAGATCCAGGAGAGATAATGTCAGCATTATTGGACTACCTGAAAGCCATACTAAAAAGGAGCACCTGAACAGCATCTTTCAAGAAATTATCAAGGAAAACTACCCTGATATGCTGGAACCAGAAGGCAAAATAGGCATCGAAAGAATCCACCAATCATCTCAGGAAAGAGATCCCAAAACCAAAACTCCAAGGAACATTACAGCCAAATTTCAGAACTATCAGGTCAAGGAAAAATACTGCAAGTGTCCAGAAAGAAACAATTCAAATATTGGGGAGTCACATCAGGATTACACAGGACTTAGCAGCTTCAACATTAAAGGATTGGATGTCATGGAACATGATATTCTGGAAGGCGAAGGAGCTAGAACTACAACAAGAATCACATACCTGAAGAAATAAAGCATAGTATTTCAAGGGAAAAAATGGCCATTCAATGAAATAGAAAGATTTCAAGCTTTCATAAGGAGATCAGAACTGAACAAAAAGTTTGACCTCCAATATCAAGACTCAAGAGAAGCCAAAAAAAGGAAAAGTGAAAAAAGGGAAAAGAAAACATAAGGGATTCAATGGAGATGAACTGTTTATACCCCTACATGGTAAGAGGATACTTGTAATTCTTAAAAAAATGTACCACTAATAGTGTGGATAGAAGGAATGAATATACATAAGCAGAGGGTATGGTTATAAGGTGAATTTGAGGGAATGAAATGAAAATAATTAAAAGATGAAAAAGAGGAGTATACTGGGTGAAGAAGGAAGGGAGAGATAGAATGGGGTAAATTATTTCACATGAAAAAGTACAAAAAACCTATTAAAGTGGAAGAAAAGATAGGAGGGCGGGCAATGGGCATCGCTTGAACCTTACTCTCTTCAGTATTGACTCAGAGAGGGAATAATATACACAATCAGTTGAATATATAAATCTATTTTACTCAACAGGAAAGTATGAGGGGAAGAGATGGACTAAAAGGTTGGGGGTGGGGAGGAACTGACAGAAGAGAAAGTAGACCAGGGAAGGCAGTAGACAGAAGCAAAACACTGTCAAGCAGGGGAAGGGTGAAAGAAGAAAGAGGAAAAACTGGAGGAAAATAGGATGGAGGGAAATACACAATAAGTAATCATGACTGTGAATGTGAATAGGATGAACTCTTCCATAAAACAGAAGTAGATAGCAGAGTAGATCAAAAACCAGAATCCTACAATATGTTGTTTACAATAAACACACTTAAAGCAGAGACACACACACTGAGTAAAGGAAAAGGGCTAGAACAGAATCTATTATGCTTTAGCTGAAGTAAAAAAAAATCCGGGGTAGCAACCCTAATCTCAGACAAAGCAAAAGCAAAAATACACTTAATTAAAAGAGATAAGGAAGAAAACTACATCTTGCTAAAAGGTACCACAGACAATGAAGTAATATCAACACTACACACATATGCACCAAGTGGTATAGGGTCCATACTATTTTTTTAAAATATTTTTTATTTAAGATATTTAGTTTGCAGCATTGATTTTCAAAAGAGTTTGAATTACAAATTTTCTCCCCATTTCTACCCTCCCCCCCCACTCCAAGATGGCGTATATTCTGGTTGCCCTGTTCACCAGTCAGCCCTCCTTTCTGTCACCCCACTCCTCTCCCATCCCCTTTTCCCTTCCTTTCTTGTAGGGCAAGATAAATTTCTATGCCCCATTGCCTGTGTATCTTATTTTCTAGTTGCATGCAAAACCTTTTTTTTTTGAACATCTCTTTTTAAAACTTTGAGTTCAAAATTCTCTCCCCTCTTCCCTTCCCACCCACCCTCCCTAAGAAGTCAAGCAATTCAACATGGGCCACATGCGTATCATTATGCATAACCCTTCCACAATACTCATGTTGTGAAAAACTAACTATATTTTGCTTTTTCCTAACCTATCCCCCTTTATTGAATTTTCTCCCTTGACCCTATCCCCTTTCCAAAGTGTTTGTTTTTGATTACCTCCACCCCCATCTGCCCTCCCTTCTATCATCCCCCCCTTTTTTATCTTCTTCCTCCTTCTTTCCTGTGGGGTAAGATTCCCCAATTGAGTATGTATGGTATTCCCTCCTCAGGTCAAATCTGATGAGAGCAAAATTCACTTGTTCCCCTTCACCTGCCTTCTCTTCTCTTCCTACAGAACTGCTTTTTCTTGCCACTTTTACGTGAGATAATTTACCCCACTCTATCTCTCCCTGTCTCCCTCTCTCAATATATTCCTCTCTCATCCCTTAATTTGACTTTATTTCTTTTAGATATCTTCCCTTCATCTTCAACTCACCCTGTGCCCGCTCTCTCTCTCTCTCTCTCTCTCTCTCTCTCTCTCTCTCTCTCTCTCTCTCTCTCTGTGTGTATATATATATATATATATATATATATATATACATATATAGATATATAGATAGATATAGATATACACACACATACATTAATACATACATACACACTCACATATACACATATATACATAAATATACATATATATATATATATATATATATGCATATTCCCTTCAGCTACCCTAATACTGAGGTCTCATGAATCATACACATCATCTTTCCATGTAGGAATGAAAACAAAACAGTTCAACTTTAGAAAGTCCCTTGCAATTTCTTTTTCTTCTTCTTTTTCTTGATTGCCTTCTCATGCTTCTCTTGATTCCTGTGTTTGAAAGTCAAATTTTCTATTCAACTCTGGTCTTTTCACTGAGAAAGCTTGAAAGTCCTCTGTTTTATTGAAAGTCCATATTTTGCCTTGGAGCATGATACTCAGTTTTGCTGGGTAGGTGATTCTTGGTTTTATTCCAAGCCCTTCGATCTCTTAACGTGGAAGCTGCCAGATCTTGGATTATTTTGATTGTGTTTCCACAATACTCAAATAGTTTCTTTCCAGCTGCTTGCAATATTTCCTCCTTAACCTGGGAGCTCTGGAATTAGGCGACAACATTCCAAGTTTTCTTTTTTGGATCTATTTGAGGAGGCTATCGGTGGATTCTTTCAATTTCTATTTTGCCCTGTGGCTCTAGAATATCAGGGCAATTGTCCTTGATAATTTCTTGAAAGATGACATCTAGGCTCTTTTTTTGATCATGGCTTTCAGATAGTCCAATAATTTTTAAATTATCTCTCCTAAATATATTCTCCAGGTCAGTGGTTTTTCCAATGAGATATTTCACATTGTCTTCCATTTTTTCATTCCTTTGGTTCTGTTTTATAAAATCTTGATTTCTCATAAAGTCACTAGCCTCTACTTGCTCCAATCTAATTTTTAAGGTAGTATTTTCTTCAATGGTCTTTTGGACCTCCTTTTGCATTTGGCTAATTCTGCCTTTCAAGGCATTCTTCTCCTCATTGGCTTTTTAGAACTCTTTTGCCATTTGAGTTAGTCTATTTTTTAAGGTGTTGCTTTCTTCAGTATATTTTTCAGTATTTTTTTGGGTCTCCTTTAGCAAGTCATTGACTTGTTTTTCATGGTTTTCTCGCATCCTTCTCATTTCCCTTCCCAATTTTTCCTCTACTTCTCTGACTTGCTTTCCAAATCCTTTTTGAGCTCTTCCATGGCCTGAGACCAGTTCATGTTTTTCTTGGAGGCTTTTGTTGTAGGCTCTTTGATTTGTTGACTTCTTCTGGCTGTGTGTTTTGGTCTTCTTTGTCACCAAAGAAAGAATCCAACGTCTGAGACTGAATCTGGGTGTGTTTTTGCTGCCTGGCCATGTTCCTAGCCAACTAACTTGACCCTTGAGTTTTTCAGTGGGGTATAACTGCTTGTAAAGAGTTCTATGTTCCACACGTGGGGGGATGCACCAGCTCTGCCACACCAGCACTCCTCCTTCCCCAAGAACCCCCAACCCGGACTGTACTTAGATCTTCAGCAGGCTCTTCACTCTTGTTCTGATCCACCACTTAATTCCTCCCACCAGGTGGGCCTGGGGCCGCAAGCAACTGCAGCTGTAGTTCTGTAGCTGTCCCACCTCTGCTGCCCCCGGGGCGGTAGCCAAACCGCGAACTCCTTCCACTCCGGCAGCTTTTCCCACTAACCTTCTCTGTTGTCTTTGGTGTTTGTGGGTTGAGAAGTCTGGTAACTGCTGCATCTCACTGATTCAGGGCACTAGGGCACGCTCTGCCTGGCTCCTGGTCTGGTTGGTCCACGCCACCCACACTGGGCTCTGCACCTCTCCGCTCCACTCCCAGCTCCGTGTGGGATAGACCTTACCCAGAGACCATCCAGGCTGTCCTAGGCTAGAGCCCTGCTTCCCTCCACTATTTGGTGGGTTCTGCAGTTCTAGAATTGGTTCAGAGCCATTTTATAGGTTTTTGGAGGGACTTGGTGGGGAGCTCATGCTAGTCCCTGCTTTCCAGCCACCATCTTGGCTCCCAGGATCCATATTCTTAAAGCAGAATTTAAGTAAGTTACAGGTTCATGACCAAACAAGAGATAGAGAGCATTACAAAACATGAGATAGATAATTTTGTTTATATTAAATTAAAAAGGTTTTGTACAAACAAAACCAATGTAACTAAGACTAGAAGGAAAGCAAAAAGCTGGGAAAAAATCTTTACAGCAAATGTCTCTGATAAAGGCTTCATTTCTCAAGTATATAGAGAACTGAGTCAAATTTACACAGAATAAAAGCAATTCCCTAATTGATAAATGGTCAAAGGATATGAACAGGCAGTTTTCAGATGAAGAAATCAAAGATATCTATAGTAATATGAAGAAGTGCTCTAAGTCACTTTCAATTAGGGAAATACAAATTAAAAAACTCTGAGATACCACCTCACATCTATCAGATTGGCTAATATGACAAAAAAGAAAATGATAAATGTTGGGAGAGGATGTGGGAAAATTGGGACATTAATGCACTATTGGTGGAGTTGTGAACTGATCCAACCATTCTGGGAAGCAATCTGGAACTATGCCCAAAGGACAACCAAACTGTGCATACCCTTTGATCCAGCAATACTGGTACTAGGTCTGTATCCCAAAGAGATCATGAAAAAGGGGGAAATGACCTACCTTACAAAAATCTACATATAGTACTTTTGGTGGTGGCAAAATATTGGAAATTGAAGTGATAACCATCAATTAGGGAATGGCTGAATAAGGTGTTCTGTAGAATATAATGTAATACTATTGTACAATAAGAAATAATGAGCAGGCAAATTTCAGAAAAATCTGGAAAGACTTGTATGAACTGATGCAAAGTGAAATGAGTAGAACCAGGAAAACATCGTACACAGTATTAGCAACATTGTGTGATGATCAACTATGAATGACTTAGCTCTTCTCAGCAACACTATGATCCAAAACAAGTACAAAGGACTCACGAAAGAATATGGTATCCATATCCAGATAAAGAACTGATGGGCTCTGAATGCAGATCAAAGCATACTTTTTCCACTTTATTCATTTTTGTGTTTTTTTCCCTTTGTGATCTGTTTCTTCTTTTATAACTGTGATTAATATAGAAATGTTTTACATGATTGCACATATATAAGCTATATCTAAGTGCCTGCCATTTTTGGAAGAGGGGAGGGGAGGAGAGTAAGAGGGGGAGACAAATTTGGAACTCAAAATTTTGTGAAAATGAATGCTAAAAATTATCTTGACATGTAATTGGGAAAAATACTATTTAAAAAAACAAAGGAACCAGGTTAAAATAGCAACAAAAAGTATCACCTGATAGTACATCATTTAAATACTTTGTTTTCATGGTGCCATTTTGTACACCAGAGAAGTGATTTCTAGCAGACTGAAAGAATAATTTAAGTGCCAATCTCATACTCTGAATAGGATCTAAGTGTATGAAACTCATATTTTATGTAATAAATAAACAGCATACATGAAATAAAAATGTTAGTGTTATCTTTTGCTTCTCTTTGGAAAACTGTCTACAGACTCTGTTGGATGGCTTCAACTGTTTCTTTTGGTTACAAGGGAAGCCTTACTGAATGGATGAAAGAGGGAAGGCATCTAGAAAATTATGAAGATAAAAAACCAAAGACATCAAGAGGACTTTAAAAATTATTAAAAAATTAATAAAATGAGTTTTTGTTTCATGACAAAGCTTAAATTCAGTGAAAATACTATACCATTTTTCAAATGGAATCCAGTCTGCTCTCTCTCTCGTATTCCATTCTAGGACCATAACCATCCAAGATAGATGTACTTATGGACAAATTCAATGTATCCATGGATAACAAAGGTTAGAAAACAAGCATTTTTCTTCCACTTGGTTTTCCCTGTGCATTTCCTTATATGTTGTATGGTTGTGAGTTGCATTTTTGAGACTCAGCAACGTTTTAGAACTTGATGCAACCAGCACAGTGTTATCTGCAAAAAGGAACAACTAGATAACGTTACAACATATAGATAAAACAATCTTCTTCCATTTGTACCCTTGTAACCAGAATGGCCTTTGTGTTCTTTGAATGACTCAGCTTACCTCATTGAGCCTCTGGACACTGTGGCTTGCTCTTCCAGGGCAGGAAGCCCAAAGAGCATGCCAGGAAGCAGACAACTTCCTGTGTGATGAGTCATGGGGCTGGCTGAGGGGAGGTGTTAGCTCCAGAACCTGGTCTACGCTAGGGGGAGGGGCCAAGTCAAGAACCAATTGGCTCTGGTCATTCAGGCGGCGCTTGATGATGTCACTCAATATCTTCCAGGACAATGGCAAACACCTTCAGTGGGTGTATATCTCCCTGTTTGTGCTTTGCTTGATATTAATAATTAGATGATCAAAACTACCTGTGTTGTACATCTCTCAAAGAAAGTTCTATGATCTTAACATATGCACGAGAGACATCTTATTGGAGGAGGTCCTTTAATGTGGCATTTGGCTTTATAAACTCAAATGCTTTTTTTGAATCAACAAACAATAGCCACAGTGGCTACTGTACACTCCATAGATTTCTATCAATTGTATGCAATACAGATGAGGTTTTCTGTTGAAGATAGTTCCTAAAAGCTTGCCTGTTCTTTTGTGTTTTCATCAAAGATACCTTTGATACACATGCAGATCATCATCATCATAAAGATTTTTTGTGGTAAATAGGAATATCTGTTGGTGGTTATCAATATCTCTTCAATCATCTTTTTCATTACTAATACCAACAATTATCTTTCCCCCAAGCATTTAATATCTTCCTCTAATTCAGATATCTTTAATAATTAGTCATTCAATATCCTCAAAATTGCTGTGCTTTCATCATAAACCTCTTCTGGGTAGATTTAGTCTGGTCTGGCTCCTTTTCCTTTGGAAGCTTTTCTATTTGCTCATCTAGAAAATTGGTGACTGAGATATAAGAAGTTATCCAATAATTAGGGCTATCCCAAAGTAGAATGATCTAACTAAGGAGATGACGGGCAGCAGGTTTTCTCTCACTTGGAAATCTTTAGGCAAAAGCTAGATGATTACTTCTCAGCTGGATTGTAGAGAGAATTCCCATTCATCTGTGGGTTGGACTAGGTGGTCTCTGAGGGCCCAGTTTACTTCATGTGTGGTGCATTAATCACACTTGCAATATTGATAGAGAGAGTGAAGTATGTAAGATAAGCAGGGTTGGCATGACAAGGAGTAATACATAAGACTAAAATAGTAGACTGGAAGCAGTTCATGAAAGGTTTTACAAGCTAAACAGAAAAGACTTGAGGCAAGGAGATCAATTCAGAAAATACTAAAATAGTCTAAATGAGAGGAGATCAGGGTTTGAACTACAATGGGGTTAATTTATGTAAGTTGAGAGAAAGAGTCAGATTCAAGAAATGTTATAGAGGCAGAAGGGATATAATCTGGGAACTGATTAGATATTTGGGGTAAGAAACAAAGAGAGGTCAAGGTGATTCAGAGGTTGTAGTTCTCATAGTCATAAGGGCTCTCAGAGCCCAACCAATTTAACCAGATCTGAACAAGAATCAACTTCTTGCTGCTTCTGATTTCTCGTCTAAGGAGAATGATAGATTGTAAAGGAGAGAACAAAATGGCAAATGGAGTCAAAACAAGAAACAATTAAAGATGTTGTAGGAGAGTGCCAACCTGCCTTCAAGAGAGGCAAGACCCCCAAGGCTGGGGAAGGGGAAGGGGATGGGGAAGCCAGGAGTCCCTTGCAGGTGTGGAGTCCATAAAAAATGCCAGAGATCTCCCAGGGAGATCTCAGGGAACATCTCAGAGCTCAAGACACAATGAGATGACTGGTATGCTTGGCAGGACCTGATTTCACAATGATTTTAAGCCTCTACCCATGTCTTCTGGCACTGCCCATAGGGATCTCAATTTCTGCTGTGAGTTAGGTGTTCTCCGATGTCCAACTACTAAAACCCACCCTTACCAAGGAGATGAATCACACAAGCAGGGACAAGAAATCACAGGGCATAGGTTAGAAGGAGACCTTACATATAACAGACACTTGCAAACAGATGACTTTGCATGGACCTATGATTTCATGACAATAGCATCTCCCTCCACAAGCTCTTATTGCAGCCCACCCAAAAGTCAGAGTCTTAAGGAAAGCAGCTAAGAGATTTAGCCATGGTCATACAGAGATCCCCCACTTGAAAATGGTTGGGTAAAATGAAATTGAATTGAACTGAGGGAAAAGGACTACAGAAAGGGAGAGGAGGAAAGGGTGTATATCTCTGAAGAGAATAGTTCATTTGTAAATACACATTAACAAGCATAAGAACTGCCAAAAATCGCATTTGCCCCTAATTCTTCATTAACAACTGTTTCTTCTTTATATAGGGAGCTACCAGGCAGACAAGTAGTTACTATTTTAAAATATTAAGGTAGGACCCATCACCTGCTCTGGTGTAGAAAGGTGCTTAAGGAAGCTGACTTCCTCTTTCCCCAAATACTGCCATGGTGATAGAAAGAAAGCCCCTAACCAGATGTTATGCTCATGCCTTCACCAACTGCATCCTCTTTAAATAGCACTGGACCAAATACTTTGGTCAACAGCCCTGATCCACAGGATTCAGTTAAATACTAGGAGGAAATCCTCCCGGGTAGAAAACCAGGGAGGAGGGTTTGGGGCAAGGTCAGTTAATCCTTACAATTTGGGAGTTATAACAATTTCAGTTTGAGTGGAAGAAGAGATCTTGACCGTTCTAGATTGAGTGATGCTGCAGTAGTGGTTCTCATAGTCAGAAGGTAATTTTTGAATACAATTTTGTAAACTTCCCCTAAAGTACTATATGTTTTTTAAGTGAAGACTAAAATGAATTGGGGTAATTTTACAATACTTTTTGCAGTTCTAGGTGATGCTCCAGCAGGTCCCAAACCAGAGCTCCGTATAAGGTTGTCATATAGGATGCATTCTCCAGGAGAACAGTCAGGCTGTCATGTTTCCTAGTGACAGGTGGCAAAAAACAACTTTATAAAGGCATAACTCTCATATCAATGTTTTAAAAGTATCCTATTACATTTTGTTCTGCACATACCTCAAAGTGATAGCTTCCCATAGACCTAATCATGGGAACTTGGCACAAAAGACACCACAGACTGGTGCGACTGCAGGCTGGGGGCCAAAACATTTTGTACAAGCTCCTACTGGCAGCAGTTTGCATAGGCAGACAGTTTGCGCTCTGGCCTTACCTTGGCTGAGGCTAGTCGCCAAGTGGGCAGCTTTCAGTTTTTAAGCTTCCAGGAGATCCTCAGTCTTATAGATCAAATTGGTAATTTTCAAATACAAAAATGGCTTTCTCACTATACCCAGTAGCAAATTGCACTCACTTATTTACAAAAAATAACTTGAGGAGCGGTAGGCCACGGTGGGTAGAGAGTGGGCCCGGAAGCCAGCCAGACCTGGTCCTGCCTCCAATACATGTTGGCTATGTCACTCAAGGCTTCAGTGTTCTAGGAGCAGAACTTGCAGAGGTGCTGATTTACTTGGTAGAGCAGCTTTCCTCACCACAAGCTTCCTCTACTAGTGAAATCACTGGTCCAGCCCAATGGCTTCTCCTCTACAGGGCAGCAAATGGCCTTGGCTCATTGTGAAAGAAGAGCTTGAATGCCCTGCAATGTAGGCCACTACTCCCTGGGTGTTCCCATAACTTCCTGAGAACATCTGGAGGGACATGCTTGATTTCTCAACACATCCCCCAATGAGCTAAATGTATAATGTAATATGCCACAACTCAACTCCACAAACAATTCAAAAGGCCTGCTCTGTTGCAGGAACAATGCAAAGGGCTAGAGATACAACTCTTAATATGAAACAATCTTCCCAGAACTTCTAAGTTAAGGCTAAGATTGACCTTTAGTTATGCACAAAGGGAGCTATGGCCTTATAATCAGAAGACCTGGTCACTGACTAGTCCCTTGCATTCTTTGGGCCCTAGTTTTCTCACCTATAAAATGAGGGGTTGCAATTGATAACTGGTATGTTACCTCTCTGGTGTAATAGACAATGACCTTCACACAGGTAAACCAAGATACTAACCCTGGACATAAAGAATCTAGGTAACGGTGCTGACAACCAAATCAGAAGAGAACTAGGGGTTTTGCAGGGGAAATAGATGGGAAACAGATTTGTTTTATGAAAGGTTGGTGATGCCAGACAGGATGGAGAGAGTGAGAGAGAGAGAGAGAGAGAGAGAGAGAGAGAAAGAGCTATTAATCTGTAGAATAAATAGCACCAGCTGCAAGCTTTTCCCTAGAAAATGGAAATTTAAGTTAATGTGTCTCTGCTTGAATAAGTGAGACAGAGAAAGAAAGTAAGGAGAATAAAGAAAAGAAAAAGAGAGAGATCAAGTTGGCAAACAGTCATTGTTACCGAGGTCGTGGAAAGACAGGCACACTAATTCACTGTTGGGAAAGCTGTGCTGGAAATCAATTTGGAATAAGGCAAGAAAAGTCACTACCTGTTGATCCAGAGATCCCACTGCTGTGCATATACTCTGAGGAGATAGCAAACAGAAGGAAAGGTCTCTTCTAAATCAAAATATTCAAAGGAAAGTTTATTTGTGGTAGCAAAAAAAGTGAATTCCCATCATTTTGTGAATGGCTATTCAAATTGGAATACAAGAATGTAATAGAATACATTATTGTCCCATAAGTAATAACAAATATGAAAAATTCATAGGAGATGGGAAGACATGTGGGAAGTAACAGAGATGGAAGAATATAAAACCAAGAGAGCAATATACATAACGTCTAAAAATAGTGTAAATAAAGACATCAAAAGTCATCTTAACTTAGATTAGACAATGACCAACCTTTGTTTAAGAGAAAAGATGCTGGAACATACTTTGCTGTTCCTGGTAGAAATGCAGGGGATTAAGGGTGTGTAATGTCGAAGGCATTGACAGACTCAATTGCTGTGTAGCTTGGTTTCGCTTAACAGTTTTTCTTTGCTGTAGGGAGGATTTGATAGAGAGGGAGGGAAGGGAATAGGACCCAGTGAGGGAGGCAATGTGTCATTTCGGACCATTTCAGGAAAAGCTCAAATCCATATGCCTGGTCAACAGCCAAACATACAACTGAATGAGGCCTATTTATGTGGTTACTTGTCCTCCTCATCTACAGGCAGTGGACCATTTGTGCCCAACCTGTGGCAGAACCTTCTGAGCTCACATCGGTCTGATTAGCCACATCGGACACACCTGTACCTTGGTCCAACATAGTGATATCATTTTGGTCCTCTTCAAGTGCGAAGGACAAAGACCACCCAATTCAGTCCTCATTGCCACTCCCTACTTCCTCTCTGAGTTCTGCTCTACTTAAACCACCAACCATTTAAGCATCCTTTCTTCTTCCCTTCTTCCTTCTTGACTTGAAAACATTTCCATTTGTGAATGGGGATACATAGGGAGTCTCCAAAGTCTGAGCACAGTTTCTGCACTCGGACTTTGGAACACTGTGTATCTTTTGGCTCTGCTTTATGTGAGCAGAAGTAAGCCTTGTGCTAGACTCTCAGCTAGGGAGGTTTGATATACTTCAATCCGTGGTTGCTATCATGGTCTTTCTTCCATCTGCACAAAACCCTGTTGTTGTGGTGGTTTTCAGTGATTAGGCAGGCTAGTTTTGGCTCTGGTTCCCCAGAAAGAATGTTTTCCCTCAATTTTTCATACTTGACAATGCAAAAAATCCTTCTGGGAAACATGATGGGGGAAGAAAAATCTCCAAAAGGAAGTTTTGGGCCTGCAATGGACAGGAAGTAGGTGAGTGGAAATAGTGAGCACAGTCCCCAAGCCACGAGCAGCAGAGCCACGAAAATCCATAGTGGTTCATAAGCCCAGGGCCGTTGCTTGCTGGTGGGTGAAGTGTGGAGAAAAAGGTGAATGCCACTAGACTCAGTCTAAAGCCAACAGAAGATATTTTAACTGAATTTGTGCCATCTTTTGCTCTATGGTATGATTTTCATGTAAATCTGAGTATGTATGCACGTGGGGATGGGAGGATGGGGGCTAGGGAAAGATCTCAGTCTCAGTGGTTACTGTTCTCACATGAGAACAAACAGACTCATAGAAGGGGCCTTTCAGATCATCCAGACACACCAACCCCCTAATAACACAGATGAGCAAAAAGGAGGCTTACAAGGAGGAGACTTGACCAAGGTCACAAACAGGTTAGACAGAGCAGAGTTAAGATTCCAACCTCGAGCTTCTGACCCTAAATCCATGGCTCTTCCCTCTCAACCCATTGCTGGCTTTACAGAAAGATGTGTATGTGCCAAATTAAATGGTGTCAGGCTACACCAACAGATTCTTTTCTATCTGTGGGGTCTAAGAGCAAACACTTAATTTGGGTGGGTGTAAAAATAAAGAACAAATGTGCTCACACCTAGTGGGGAGAAGATGCTGATCTATTTTGTACCCTTAAAAGTTCTCTCAAGTGCTTCTCCTATGGCTCCTAGATGGCTCAGTGTCAGAGTACCAGACCTAGAGTTAGGAAGAGCTGAGTTCAAATCCAGTCTCAGACACTGGCTGTGTGACCTCGGGCAAGGCACTTCATCGTATTTGCTTCAATTTTCTCATCTGTAAAGTGAGCTGCAGAAGGAAATGGCAACCTACTCCATTATTTTTGCCAAGAAAATCCCTAATGGGGTCATGAGTTATCGAACACGACTGAATGATAGCAAGGACAACATCAACAACATGGCTGCCCTCTTAAATATACAGTCCTAATATTCTTGCTAAGATGTGGAGCTCATGACTTCATACAGGGGGCCTGGCACTGCCCTGGGCCTCTCGTAGGGTAGTGTTAGCTTTTCTCACTCTGCCTTATCACACTATTCAATCACTGGGAAGGTTTTCAGCAGAGTCTAACCACATCATCTCCACCATTTATTCAAGGAACATGCATTAAGTGTGTGCAAAGCCCTCTGCTCTGCCATTTTGGGCCTTACCTCTTAGATTTAGCCGCATCTTTATCCTATTGAGCTATTTTTGTACATGATTCTGTTATCAAGTGTGGTAGCTCTCCCTCACAGTTTTGTGCCACCAGCAAATGAATACAAATGACATTTCTGTTCTTATTCAACTCATTAATGTTATTGGATATTAAATCCAATAGATCCCTGAGGCACTCCACTTGAGACCCCTTTTCAAGGTGACATTCTACTTCATTTAGTACTTGATTACTAACTACTACCCAGTCCTTATCTCTACATCCTGTCTGAAGGAAGGGCAGGAAGACTTTATGGAATGCCTTCCTTAGATAGAGAGTTTGTCTATGACATTCCCTTGATCTGTCAGTCTGGTAGACCCATAAAAAAAAGAAATGAGGCTAGCCAGGCTGCATTGGTCTATAGGGGCCAACCCATGGAGCATGCTCAGAGGTGCCATTCCTGGTTCCAAGTGACCAAGTGGGAGCTTTTGCTCCTGCCTCTGGTCATGGGTGACTAAGGGGCTGGCAAATTGAGATGATGAGCCCTCGGATTAGGTATGGAAACAGAAGTAATGATTCAGTGGATGTAACAAAAAGAAGCTACCATCCCGTCAGTCTTTGTTCCTGTCTCTTTCTCTCCTTCTCCCTTTCTTTCTTCCCTCTCTCTTTCTGTTCTTTCACTTTCCAGTTGAAAATCCTGTCAGGACTGTACTGAACTGCTTCCTGGGAAAGGAGTAGAGGGAGGGAGGAGGAGTGGGGCTTGTCCTAATCCCACCATTGCCTCCAGGTGACCAGGAATCCACGGCTTCTTAAGGCCCATAGCCTGGTTAGGCCAGATTGAGCTTGGGCTGCCTTTTTGGGTTTGGTCTTTTCTGGCTTTAGACAGATAAGAATCTATCCCAAGAAGGATGTGTCCAGGCACTGAGGCAACTTTGTGAGGAAGTACAGAGGTGCTGAGTCCCATTGGGACAGAGCTGAAGGGAGCTAGCCAGGGAGGAGCATTCAACAATTCATCATTACAGTACATTGGGAGACTATGGCAAATGACAAGAGGACTGGTCCAAGTGGGGCCATTTTACCATCAGACATAATGTAGGAGTTGTTTGGACAGTGGGATGAAATGTCAAATGCCTAATTAGCACTCCTGAAAACTCAGTTTGTTCTGATGAGGTTTATGTATCAGTCTCCCAGCAGGAACAGTAATTAAAAGTTAAGCTACTGCATCCTGTTTTAGGTTATCCTATTAACATAAATGGTGTTTCTTTTGCGTAAAGTATTATGTGTGTGTTTGTGTATGCACATGCAAGTATGTAAAAATGAATTACCTGCCCTATATGTGCTTCATGTTGCACACTGAGGGACTTTTCACTCTACCCTTTTGGGAAAATACTAGATGTGAGCCATAACCTAAGCTGTAAGATATTTGTTTCTGAGGGGCCAGGGTGCCCATTTAAAGGAATCTTAAGCACTCTCACTTGAGGCAAGCTCTCCAAGACTGAGCCCAGGTACAGAAGAGGGAATGGGTATGGCCTCTCTGTGTTCCCAAACAGGAGTGCAGCCCAGCCTCCTGTGGGCTCAGCAGCAGGGCCTCAATGTTACACTTGCTATACTCAGAACACTGGTTTCATCTCTAAATGTTCACAAATAACCTCTTGACTATTTTTTGTAGAATTTTGCTAAGCAGCATTCAAGCTTATTGGCTTATAATTTGAAGACTCCACCCTGCTTCCTCACAAATGCCTCTCTTCAGGCTGGCGGAACCTCTACCACTGTCCAAGACTTTTCAAAGATCACTAACAGAGGCCTTGTAATCACATATGCCAATTCATCCTGTATGCTCCAATCTATTTCCCTTGAGTCTGATGGATTGCATTTATTTAGGACATCCAGGTATATCTGTACCATAGCCTTGCTTATCCTGCATTTCAATTTCCTAGGAACCTTTTTTGATCTTACCAAGTCCAAAAATTATTCTCAGTTTGTAGAGAAAAGTCAAAGCAAATTAAGAATTAAATATTTTTACCTTTTCTCCATTGTCCACTCTCTTGGAGGCCTCTACTGCAAGTAGCTTGACTAGCCTTTCTTTGATTTTTCTCTTGCTCCTAATGCTTCAGTATCTCCAGGATCTGTGTCAGCATGGGCACTGTGTTGGCATAGCTCACAACCCTTCTCTGACTTCCTAGTTGGTCTTGAAGAATTGCTGAAGCCCAAAATGTTATCATCTAGCTGCCAACCCTTTTGAGATCAAGGCAGAACTATTCCAGTCTAGAACTTCATTATGGGACTGCTAAACTAAGTTCCATACATCCCCTGACTTGGCTTCTGGTTATGGGAAAGGTGGAGTTTAGATGACCCAATTCACTTTCTTTAGGAGCCCCATAAACCTAGATTCAGTCATGGCTGGAAATTATCATTCTGGTAAAACACCAGTAAAGCACCAGTCTATATCCCTGATGGCCCAACAAGCTTTCATAGTCATCTTGGAATTGGTGGTAATTGGGCCCTGATAGGAAAAGCAAAATTGTGCCCAGAAGGGGTAGTTGTCATCACCAGGAGGATCCCACTTTCTCAAAAGGAATTACGTTTTACCTGTGCTCTTGTGACCTTGAGAAAATTCTGTGGTAACTCAGAACTCTCTCATTTGCAAAATGGCCAAAATACCATTTGCTGTACATTCCTGAAAGTTCCCTGAGCTCTTATAAAGATAAATATGTCAATATTAACCTTAGATATTTATAAGTATACTTACATAAATGTTCAAAGCTTCTAAGAAATAGACACTATCAAAATTAGATGAGTAATTTACAGCATGCCTCACCTATTGGCAAAGTATTTTCAGTCCATTCATTCATTTGTTTGTTTGTTTTAGCTGAACTCCACCTAAAAATTGGCTCCATAAAATCATGACCTTTAGCTGTCAGCAGCCTAATGTGATGGAGAGGAATTTGGGTGGAGGGAAGTCAGCTTATGCAACTCTATGGATCACAGTACCCCTACAAGGCCCCAGGCCCAAGGTTCCATTTGAGAGAGCTCTAGATGCTCTGACAATGGCTTTTACAATATTAAACCCAACTAAATAAGAAGGCCTGAGAAGACAAAAGAAAAGCCCTCCAGCCTACACCTGAAATTCACTTCAGCAAGCACACCTTCCTGCCACCATCAGGCTTCTGTGCTAAAGCCTATTGCTAAGCGCCAACAGCCAATGAAAAGCCATTCAGTATCTGCTCGGCAACATGAACTGACACTCCTATTAGCAGAAGAGTATTTGGGAATGTCAGGGAGCCCACAATATGACCGTTAATACTGCATTAAGTCCAATTATATTTCTTAGCTTGAAAAATCATTTTCTAAAATAATAGCTTTCCAAATCTTCCCCCAAATGGTGTCATTCTAATAAATAGGCATTGCTTTTAATTTGATTGGCCAAAAATTTAAGCTAAATCGCATTTCCAGAGGGCATGCCTTTTTGGGATTAAATGATGATGGTGGGTGCTACATTCTGTAGTCTGTTTTATCTTGGAGTTTACTCAACTTCAAAACTAATTAAAGCAATTAGAAAAGACCTTGGATTTTCAGCAGGGCAATTCTATTTGGACAGAACTCAAAAATCCACTTTTTGATGGCTAATATTTGAAAACAGCTCTCGAGGTGGAAAGGACCTAACAAGATATCACCATCATTTGTCCAAACACATAGAAGATCTAGTCATGTGCTTTCCTCCCGATAACCAAGGGCAAGGAGAGCACATGGACTCATAGATTAAGAGCTAACATTAGAGATCATCTAGACCAGTCCTCTAATTTAATAGAGGAAACTGAGGCCCAGAGAGGCCAACTCACTTTCTAAAGACCAAACGGATCACAAATGGCACAACTCGGATTCAAATCCAGGTTCTGTGACTCAAAATATAAAACTCTTTCTACTGTGTCATCTTCTGCGTGTATGTTGTATTCCTTGTCACCTGGTAAAATCTAAGTGCCTTCAGGCCAAGAACTAGATTTGCTTTTTGTCCTAATCTTGGGATCTGTTGTCCTTGCTGAGTCTTTTCAGTCATGTCTGATTCTTCGTGACTCCATTTGGGGTTTTCTTGACAAAGATACTGGAATGGTTTGCCATTTCCTACTCCAGCTCATTTTACATATGATGAAACTGAGGCAAACTGGGTGAAGTGACTTGTCCAGGGTCAGACAGCTAGTAAGATGAGTCTTCCTGCTTCTGAACCCAGTGCTCTCACCACTGCATCACCTAGCTGCCTAACTTTTGGGGTATATTACCTGCTAAACTTGTACAGGACAGGACACTGATTCTGACTGAAAGAAATTATAGTCAAAATCATTACCTCCATAAAGGAAGTGGCTAGGACCTCTGAGTCCAAAGTCAGGTCTCTAGGGCTAGTATGGAATGTTCCTGGGAGGCCTAGTGCATAAAAGCAGCAGAGCAAGCCTGGGCATGAGCATGAGACTACAGTAGATAGTGGGTGGGTTTCCCAGGGGCTAAGCAGAGGAAGTAATTTTGTTTCTACACACATAACAAACACAAAGGAGTTCGTCCCTTTGTTTCTGCAAAAGAGAAAAGTGATCTGACAGCCAAGAGAGGAGCTTGGAAGGAAGCACATGACCAATTAATCCATGGGCATCACCTCTCTGGAGAATAAGTTTAATTCCAGCTCTTGTCACAAATGAAATGAGTTTGATGGTCTGTAGTGAACAGTAATGCATGACACACCAAACCGCTCCACTCCTTGGCAGAGAAAATCAAGAGGGTTCCATCTAGAACAAAGTTAATCCTGTTTGATAGAAAATAACTCATGGAGCAATTCCTTTAAGTATCTGGGGAGAAAAAACCCCTTGCAGATAGAGAGTATTGTTGATTGCAAGATACAGAAAACAGCCTGTGTGCAGATCAGCAGTGGACTATGGCCACCTGCAACATTCATCTTTCACATTTTTTATTAGCAGAAAGGAAAATGGTTCTGTAGTTAACCCTTGTGCCCCCTCCAAGAATGATAGCAGCCATTTTTCCCAGAGTTTGTTTTGTCATGTATGGATTAGTATGTGACTCCACGGAGCCTGAGTGATCCCAAATTATCTATTTTCGGGCTCCGGTAGTAATCTTAAAGTGAGATAGAGAATATTCCTTGATGTACATTTTTGGCCACCTAGCCAGACTGTAAATTTCAGCCTATTGTCATGCATTCTTGCTTCATAAGTAAATCAGCCACTGGAAACAATGCAATCACAATGGGTCTGACTGCTGTATCTTTTCTGCATTGAGAGAATATTTTAACTGGATAACGTTCAGCAGCAACTGGCGATCTCAGTTCTAATCCCAGTTTCTAGTCCATAATTTATTCATTTGTTCCATAAATGTTTATTAAGAGTCTATAGTGCTGGGAATATGAAGACAACAAACAAATGGTTCCTGCCCCCAAGGGACTGGCATTCTACCCTCTTATCAACTGGATGAGAGACAGCATGGCCCAGTAGGTAAACTGAATATATGGGAGACTATATTGAGGAAGCAATGTCTGTAGTAGACAAAACTCTGGACCTGAAGTCAGAGACACCTGAATTCAAATCCTCCCTTACTTACTAGACTTACTGCTAGCTGTGTGAGCCTAGGCAGGTCTGCCTCAGTTTTCTCATCTATAAAATGGGGTTAATAATAACACTTCCCTCAATGGGTCACGAGATTCAAATGATAATATGTGTAAAGCACTTTGTCAACCATTTGGTCTTGGCCCCAGGAAGACCACCATTCAATTCCTGCCTCTAAATACTGGCCAAGTCAATTACTCTCTCAGTGCTCCTAGGCAACTCTGACACTCTGTAAGTTATACATGACATGGTAATACATTTGAGTGGAAGGAGCTTCCGTAACACGAGCTCCTCACACTGATGAAATCACAGATTCAAACAAAAACAAAACATAAAAAAGAGGTGTTTTTTTTCAGCCAACTGTCATGCATGTTCATTTCATAATTAGATCATGCCTTGGGAGAATTGCAATCACAATGGCTCAATGCACTATTTCTCTTCTCCATAGACCGAAGAGCTTCCTAGATAGAAAAGTGGCTAATAGCAGAAAAGCTTAACTCTTAATTTCAGTGTCTGGTCCCTTGCCAACTGGCTATGTGGCCTCTGCCATGCCACTTCACCTCAGCATGACTTTCATCTAGACTAGCAGCCTGAACATCAATCATGGAATCTTGGGAAGACCTTAGGTATTAATAGCACTTTCTGCCCCCAGCAGCAGATGACTTTGACCACTAGTGGTTCAATGCTTGTATAAATGTAAATGCCTCTCTAACCAATCATTTCTTCCCAGAAGACATTTGACTAAATATTTTTTTTTCTGCATGCTAAGCCATAAAGGCAAGGGGGGAATTGTTGAGGGAGGACTCACTACAAATTGATGCTAATATCCAGGCTAATTGGACTCACTACAAATTAGTGGCAATATCAACCAGGCTCTCACTACTTTATGATTCTTTTTCTATTGCCTACAAACATGACCAAGTTTTCTCCATCTTTAAAAAATAAAACAAAATACCCTTCATTTGACCTCTTCAAACTGTCTTCCTTTGCCTCTCCTCATTTTCACAGCCAAACTAATTGAGTCATTTGTGCTTAGTGCCACCTACTCCTCAATCCCTCCCTTATTGGCTTCCTAACTACCACCAGACAAGAACTGTTCTTTCCAAGGTTAGCAAATATATCTTAACTGCTAAATCCAATAAATCAAAAAGTATTTGAAGTGTTCATTGTGTTAGGCACTGTGCTATGCTTCAGTCCCATGGCCTCACTTTTAATTACAGGAAATTGAAAAGCTTTTTCATGAACAAAATCAAAGTAATTATGTTGAGAAAGTAAACCATTGATCAGGAAAACATAATTGTGTCAAATATCTCAGATAAAGGCATGATATTTTTATATATACATATAATGTTAATGTATGTATGAATATACATATCTCCGTCTAGATGTCCCATCAAGATCTCATATTCAACATGCCCAATGTGGAAAGCATAATAACTCCCATACAGCTTCTCTAATCTTTCTTGTATTAAAAGGCACCACCATTTGTCTAGTCACCCAGCTCTGGGGTTTGGAATCCTTGGAATCACTTCAACCCATCCTCCATACCCAATCAATTGTCACATCTCATTGAGTCTTCCTCTCCAGCATCTCTCACTCTTCTCCCCTTATCTATATTCACAGTGCCACCACTCTAGTTTAGACCCTCATCACCTCTACCCTGAAATATTGCAATAGCCTTCTAATTAACCTCCCTGCTTCCGGCTTGTCCTTTCACTGATCCATCCTCCATACAAATGCGATATTAAGACAAAAGGCTTGACTGTGTCAGGCTCCTATGCAAAAATCTTCGGTGGTTCTATGCCACCTCTCATTTTAAATATGAATTCAGCTTGGTATTTAAAATTATCCATCTTATGGTTTCCACTGGCCATTATACAGGGTGTCCCTAATGTCTGGACACATAGGAAATTGACGGCAATGTTGAGTTATTGCATCGAGTTCAGGTGAATCTTGCAAAGTGCATCAACGTTTGCATCACAAATGATGGAACTCATATTGAAGATGTTATTTGTTACTATTCCAATTAAATAAAATGTAGTTGAAAATTTCATTCGTTTCTCGAAAATATGCATTTTTTGCCCATGTGTCCAGACTTTAAGAACACCCTGTAGACATTGCATATTATTCCCCCTTGATGTACTCGAAATTGCAGCCCAACTGGCCTATTAGTTCCTTTCTGAACTCACTGAATCATCTCCTAGCTCCATGCGATTACACAGGCTGCACTTCTTCCATGCCTCCATTTATTGGAATCTTTAGTTTCTCTCAAGGTTCAGCTCAGGTATGAATGAATCATCATTTATCTGAACTGTCATATTGCTTCTTCAATGTTCTAAATTTTCAGGACTGATAATAGCTACAATTTCTGGTAGCTTTGCTCCAAACTCATTTCCTTTTATGTAATGGCAAAAGAAAATTGTGTATGGGCAAAAGTAGGTTTCAAATAACCAAGACTTTCCTGACCACTCCAGTTGTTAGTACCCTCCAAAATGACTTTGGACTGATCCTTGTAATTGTCACCATTCTGCACCTCTCCCATGGAACTTTCTTGAAGTTGGGGGCTGTTTTTTTCATGTCTTGTGTCTTTCCCTGGCACTTATCACAGTAGTTTGTACTTTGGAAATATTTGTTCTGAATGAATACTTCCCCAGATTTCATCTATATTCTCTTCCTTGGTGATCTCTTTGCTAGCATGCATCTAATTCTCTGGGAACAATTATCAGTGTCCAATTAGCTGGGAATCAGAGCACCAGCTCTTCATGTGAATGCCAGCCCTATCCCTTCTTACCTGCATGACCATGGGCAACTCATTTCGCCCCTCTGGGCCTCCATTTTCTCATCTGTAAGATGAGAGTATAGGGTTGGTATAGATAAGTGTTAAGGGCCCTTCCACCTATGACAGTTGCTCTATGTAACTTTTATCTCCACTTTCAATGCCTTTTCAGAGCTCCAGTCCAATCTATCCAATAGCCCACTGTATACTTCCACCTAGATGGTTGACCTCAAGGTCCACCTGCACAAAACTGAACTCATTGCCCATGCATCCTTTTGGGGAATCACAACACTGACTGGGAAGATGTTATCCTTGGGAGTTTGCTAAGGTAACAGTAGACTCCCCTGGGTTCCAGTAGACTGAGTGGACACCCATGAAGCTGATTTCTTTGCTCTAGTCATTTGCAGTGCTGATTGGCACCAAACATCTGATTGTGATCAGAACTCATAAGTCAGTTGGATGCTATCGTATTTCATGTGTACAGAGAATGAAATAGCTGGTGATTCCACAGATTTCACCCTTGCCGAGAGCTTGGGCAAGTCTCGAAGAAGCTAGCTCTTAATCCTATAGAGATCTGACTCTGAAGTAAGCACACAAAGGCAAATGAGTTGTCATTTATCTGTAATGTCATTGTGCATCGTTAATGATCTAAATTTCCAGGGATGATGACTGCTGCAATTTCTGAGAGTTGTGCTACAGACTCATTTCCTTTTAAGTAATGGTAAAAGAAAATTGTGTACAGGAAGGTAGGTTGCTTTAATTCTCAAAACATGATAGTGAGAGGGGAAAAATCAAAAGTTCACACTGTCTCTTTAATGGTAGTTTTGAACCATCTGTGTAGTGTCCCAGAAATATTGAAATGGTATTTATGATATACACTACTTGCGTTATTAGAGTCAGTTCAAGACGGGAACAATGAACTATAACTGTCTTCTGTTCTCTCTTTTTTTTCAAGTGACTTTAAAAAGACTTTTATACCTTGTAATTAATTGGCCAACTAGGGAAATCTGCTGCAGAAATAAATGCAGTTCAAATAGTATTCTATACTAGATGGCATTTGTTCAGAAACCTTTTTCTGAAGACTATTAAAACATGCATGAGAAACTACCAATTACTCAGCCCAGTGAGAGTTCCTTACAGAAAAGGCTGAGGGAATTATCATCCAATAATAATAAAAACATTGAATGCAGTACCTAGGGCATGAGCTCATATGATCTTGGTGACTTTAGTCACTAGGTCTTATTTCTAATTAGGTCGATCAATGTGTTTCAGTATTCCTTTAAATAGTTGATTTCATATTGAAATATGCAAAGCTGCAATTCTCAAAGTGACATTGGACATTTACTCATAAGGCTACTTTTCCTTCATGTAGAGCATTTCTGATATCCCTTTTATTTAAAGCATAACAGTGGATAAGGACACATGAATCCTCCATTTCCCCTTAAAGAACATGACTTTGGCACATTGCAGGAGAAAATATTTTGAGCATGTGATGCAAATGTAGCAGCTTCCTTTCTTTGAAGCTAGAATGAGCCATTGACCATCAATTATCTAATTCCATCTTACCTCAAACCTGCTATTCCAAATGAGGCATGTCTCAATGAATGAGTATTTACATTAGCGTTCTCATTTATCTGGACATCAATTTATCTAAATTAATTCTGTTTGGCTAACTGAAGTTGGACTGTATCAGGCAGAAAATCATCAAGTACCAAAACTGTGCCTGATACTATTTGACCTTACTTTTCTTTTCTTTTTCTTTTTTTTCATTATTTTTTTCTTTGTTTATTTGATTTATTTAATATTTTTAGTTTTCAGCATTGATTTTCACAAGAGTTTGAATTACAAATTTTCTCACCATTTCTACCCTCCCCCCCACTCCAAGATGGCATATATTCTGGTTGCCCTGTTCCCCAGTCAGGCCTCCCTTCTGTCACCCCACTCCCCCCATCCCCTTTTCCCTTACTTTCTAGTAGGGCAAGATAGCTTTCTATGCCCCACTGCCTGCATATCTTATTTCCTAGTTGCATGCAAAAACTTTTTTTTGAACATCTGTTTTTAAAATTTTGAGTTCCAAATTCTCTCCCCTCTTCCTCCCCACCCACCCTCCCTAAGAAGGGAAGCAATTCCACATAGGCCACATGCGTATCATTATGTAAAACCCTTCCACAATACTCATGTTGTGAAAGACTAACTATATTTTGCTCCTTCCTATCCTATCCCCCTTTATTCAATTTTCTCCCTTGACCCTGTCCCTTTTTGAAAGTGTTTGTTTTTGATTACTTCCTCTTCCTATCTGCCCTCCCTTCCATTGTTCCCCCTTTTATCTCCTTCCTCCTTCTTTCCTGTGGGGTAAGATACCCAATTGAGTGTGTATGGTATTCCCTCCTCAGGTCAAATCTGATGAGAGCAAGATTCACTCATTCCCCCTCACCTATCCCCTCTTCCCTTCCAATGAACTGCTTTTTCTTGCCACTTTTATGTGAGATAATTTACCCCATTCTATCTCTCCCTTTCTCCCTCTCTCAATATATTCCTCTCCAATCCCTTTATTTGATTTTATTTTTTTAGGTATCATCCCTTCATATTCAACTCACCCTGTACCCTCTGTCTGTCTATATATGTATATTCCCTTCAGCTACCCTAATATTGAGGTCTCATTAATTATACACATCATCTTCCCATGTAAGAATGTAAACAAAACAGTTCAACTTTAATAAGTCTCTTATGATTTCTCTTTCTTGTTTACCTTTTCATGCTTCTCTTGATTCTTGTGTTTGAAAGTCAAATTTCCTATTCAGCTCTGGTCTTTTCACTGAGAAAGCTTGAAAGTCCTGTATTTTACTGAAAATCCATATTTTGCCTTGAAGCATGATACTCAGTTTTGCTGGGTAGGTGATTCTTGATTTTAATCCTAGCTCCGTTGACCTCCGGAATATCATATTCCAAGCCCTTCCATCCCTTAATGTAGAAGCTGCTGGATCTTGGGTTATCCTGATTATGTTTCCACAATACTCAAATTGTTTCTTTCTGGCTGCATGCAGTATATTCTCCTTGATCTGGGAGCTCTGGAATTTGGCAACAATATTCCTAGCAGTTTTTTTGGGGGGGATCTTTTTCAGGAGGTGATCAGTGGATTCTTTCAATTTCTATTTTACCCTCTAGCTCTAGAATATCAGGGCAGTTTTCCTAGACAATTTCTTGAAAGATGATATCTAGGATCTTTTTTTGATCATGGCTTTCAGGTAGTCCAATAATTTTTAAATTACCTCTCCTGGATCTATTTTCCAGGTCAGTGGTTTTTCCAATGAGATATTTCACATTGTCTTCCATTTTTTAATTCCTTTGGTTCTGTTTTATAAACTCTTGATTTCTCATAAAGTCACTAGCCTCCACTTGCTCCAATCTAATTTTTAAGGTAGTATTTTCTTCAGTGGTCTTTTGGACCTCCTTTTCCATTTGGTTAATTCTGCCTTTCAAGCATTCTTCTCCTCATTGGCTTTTTGTAGCTCTTTTGCTATTTAAGTTAGTCCATTTTAAGGTGTTATTTTCTTCAGTATTTCTCGGGGTCTCCTTTAGCCAGTCATTGAATTGTTTTTCATGGTTTTCTCACATCACTCTCATTGGTCTTCCCAATTTTTCCTCTACTTCTCTAACTTGTTTTCCAAACCCTTTTTGAGCTCTTCCATGGCCTGAGACCAGTTCATGTTTTTCTTGGAGGGTTTTGATGTAGGCTTTTTGACCTTGTGGACTTCTTCTGGCTGTATGTTTTGGTCTTCTTTGTCACCAGAGAAAGATTCCAAAGTCTAAGTCTGAATCTGAGTGCGTTTTCATTGCCTAGCCATGCTCCCAGCCAACTTACTTGACCCTTGAGTTTTTTTTAGGGGTATGACTGCTTGTAGAGTATAGAGTACTTTGTCCGAAGCTTGACGGGTTGAGCTGTTGTTTTCAGAGCTATTTTTATACAGCAGGCTCTGCCACACCAGCATTCCCCCTCCCCCAAGAACCACCAACCCAGACTGGACTCAGATCTAAGCAGGCTCTGCACTCCAGCTCAGATACGCCACTTAATTCCTCCTACCAGGTGGGCCTGGGGCCAGAAGCAACTGCAGCTGTAGGTCTGTAAGCAGCCTCAGAGCTGCATGACCTCCGCTGCCCTAGGGTGGTGGCCGAAGCACAAACTCCTTTCCCTCTGTCCCAGGAGCTTTTCCCACTAACCTCTCTGTTGTCTTTGGTGTTTGTGGGTTGAGAAGTCTGTTAACTGCCACAGCTCACTGATTCAGGGCATTAGGGCCTGTTCTGTCTGGCTCCCAGTCTGGTTGGTCCAGGCATGCTCACGCTGGGCTCTGCTCTGCTCCGCTCCCAGTTCTGTGTGATAGACCTTACCCAGTGACCATCCAGGTTGTCCTGGGCTGGAGCCCTGCTACCCTCTGCTATTTCATGGCTTCTGCAGTTCTAGAATTTGTGCAGAGCCATTTGTTGTAGGTGTTTGGAGGGACCTGGTTGGGAGCTCAAGCAAGTCCCTGCTTTCCAGTCGCCATCTTGGCTCCACCCCCATTACCTTGCTTTTCTGAGACTTCCTTCAGCACAGATCTGACCATTGACTCTCCTCAATCAACTCCAGTGGCTTCTTATGGCCTCTAGATTAATTTTAAAATTCCTCTTTTTCCATTTTAGAGCCCTCCACAACCTCCTGTACCCTGTGATCCAGCCAAACCACCCTTCCTTCTGCCTCAGACTCAAAGCTCCATCTCCATGTGGTTGCCCCACATGCCGGAATTCACTCTCCAACTAACTCCTTCTCAGAACACCTCTCACAAGATGAAGCTCAAGCACCATCTTTTGCATGAAGCCTTTCCTGATTGACCCCCAACAATTAGAAGCCTCCCTGACAAATTACACGGCATATAATTTGTTTTTTTATAGTTATGCTGTATACTTTATATGGACCTGTTGTCTTCCCTCCTACCCATGCTAGAATTTAAGCTCTTTGAGGGCAGGGATGGTTTCCTTCCTTCTACTTGCATTCCCTAGCACCTGACATAGCTCCTGATACATGAATGACACTAATAAATATTTATCTACTTGTTGGTTGATTGCATTATCTCTGGCAGGGGAGAATTCAACAGGCATCCATTAGGCAGCTACTATGGGCAAAGAACTATGTGAGGCTCTTGGGATACAAAGAAAAACAGGAAATGGCTCATGTCCTCAAGTTTACATTCAACATGCATGAGCAAAGTTAAATAAAGTAATTTCGAGAGAGAAGGGGCACCAGCAACTGGGGGGGGGGGGTCAATAAAAATCTCCTGTAAGTGAGGGTACCTGAACTGTGCTTTGAAGGAAGTGGGGCATTCTACCAGGCAAAGGGGAGAGAATCCCACTTAGTGGGGACTGCCTGGGCAAACATGAGGAGGAGGCAGAGCATTACATACCTGGTAGGCCACCCGGCCAAAGGGCGAGATGGGGGAAATGCAGTGGTATCTACAGAGAACACTATCTTCTTGCCATACGAGTAACGACTCAAGGAACCTTGGATGTGGAACCTAGAGAATAACATGTGGGGAGCTAAAATAGTTGTATTTGAAGGGCAACCAGGCAAAAAAGGGATGAGACCTGTTCTGCTTGGCCTCTGAGGACAGAACGAGGAGCAATGAGTGGACATTCCAGGGGGAAATATTAGGCTTGATATAAGAAAATATTGCCTAATTGGAGCTCTCTCAAAGAGAGGTTCCACTATCTCCCCTGAGTTATTAGTGAGACCACTCCTTGTAATTGCACAACATTTAGTTTCATTTTTATGGTTATTTTCTTCTGCATTATTGAAGTCATTGTATATATTCTTTCCCGGTTCTGCTTACTTCACTCTGTGTCTGTCTACTGAAGTCTCCCCACGTTTGACTGAATTCCTAATATTTGTCATTTCTTATGGCACAATACTATTTTATTATATTCATATATCATGATTTGTTCAGGCATTCTTTAATCGATGGGCAATCATTTTTCTTCCCAGTTCTTTGCTTCCACAAAAGTACAGCTGTGACTATTTTAGTATAAATAGGGACCTTTTTTCTGTCTTTGACAGATATGTTCTTGGAGAATATATCCATTAGTGGGATCTTAAGGTATGAAGAATTTAGTCACTTTTCTCATAAAATTGCAAACTGTTTCTAAAATATTTGGACCAATACCCAACTCTACCAACTGTATGTTCAATGTACTTTCATTCAATCTAGATAAACAGGTACTGGTCAGTGTATTAATTAGCCTTGGGATAAATAAGCTAGTAGTGGAATCAAGACTAGAGAACTAATATCTATTAGATATAGGGGAGAATAACAAGAGGAAATAGGAATTAAGGGTAACAGGATATTCATTTGAAAGTGAAGCATAACTAAAAATGTCCTACTTCAAATCAGGTGGTAGCATAGTAATGTGGCACAGATGATTGAGTCCTAGCCTTAGAGTAAGAAAGACCTGAGTTCAAATCCTGCCTCAGACACTAACTAGCTCTGTGCCTCTGTGAAAGTCATTTAACCTCCCTCTGCCTCAGTTTCCTCATTTGTAAAATAGGGATAATAATGGTAGCCACCTCCCAGGGTTGTTGTGAAGATCAAACGAGATAAAATAGGTAAAGTGTGTCATAAACATTAAAGTCCTATATAAAAATTAGTCATTATCGTATAGGAATACATTAAGGAAAACCTCTTGAGTATCTGGCATCATCCTGGAATGGGACTCAAGGCAAGGATAATTGAAATACTCTGAGAAACGTCATGTGAAACTGGCCCTTGGTACATGTTACCTTGAAGATCCACATGATTCGATTACTTCAGAGGTAGATATATCCTTTTTGCTTCAACAAACTTGGTCCCCCTCCCTTTTTTCTGATTTCAACTTAAGGTTTCATAGGTCCCAGGAGCCACTGGTAAGGAAACTCCCTCTACCAAGGTTACTCTATAGCTGTTCTGCTCCTTCAAATCAGAGAATTGCCTGGGGTCACTGAGAGCTTAAGTCATTTGCCCAGGATCTTCTATTAGTGGCAGCACCTGAATCAGGTCTCTCCTAACTCTACTCACTAGTGTGTCTATCATCAAAGTTGTTAAAAATGTTAAATGATTACAAGCATAGATATATCAAATATTTTCCTCAGGAATGGAAAAAAAAACTCTTCTATAACAACTTGACACAATGACGCAGGTAGTAAGTACAAACTCTCACCAATACCAAGATAGTGGCAGGTGCCTGGCAATGTCTTTCAGAGGGCTTAACAGCCTGTGGAGCAGTGGTGTCAAACTCAATGAGAAGGAGGGCACTTAATCATACATAAGGATCCCTCGGGGACATATTTTGACTTGGAAAACGATGTATTAGCATTATCAACATTCTGTTGTATTTTTGCTTATTTTGCTAAATATTTCCCAATTACATTTTTTGGGGGCTCCTTTTCATTTGGCTAATTCTGCCTTTCAAGGCATTCTTCTCCTCATTGGCTTTTTGGAACTGTTTTGCCATTTGGGTTAGTCTATTTTTAAGGTGTTATTTTCTTCAGTATTTTTGGGTCTCCTTTAGCAAGTCATTGACTTGTTTTTCATGGTTTTCTTGCATCACTCTCATTTCTCATACCATTTATTCCTCTACCTCTCTTACTTACTTTTCCAAATCCTTTTTGAGCTCTTCCATGGCCTGAGACCAATTCATATTTTTCTTGGAGGCTTTTGATGTAGGCTCTTTGACTTTGTTGACTTCTTCTGGCTGTATGTTTAGATTTTCTTTGTCACCAAAAAAGGAACCTATAGTTTGAGTTTGAGTCTGCATTCAAGTCTGAGTATCTTTTCGCTGCCTATTCATGTTCCCAGCCAACTACTTGACCCTTGAGCTTTTTGTCAGGATATGACTGCTTGTAGAGTAGAGAGCACTTTGTCCCAAGCTTTAGGGTCCAAGCACTGCTGTTTTCAGAGCTACTTCTACTCCACCATCACCACAGGCTCTGTCACAGCAGTGCTCCTCCTCCCCCAAGAACCACCAACCAGGATCGCAATACAGATCAAAGCAGGGTACAGCAAGAGAATCTGCCTTTGTGCCCACAAAGCGCTCCTTGCACTTCTACTCTGATCCACTGCTAGATTCCTCCCACCATGTGAGCCAGGGACTCAGGAAGCAGTTGATGCTGGAGCTCTGGAGGCACCACCACCACCTCTGCACCACCTCCACCATCCCCAGGGCTGGTGGCCAGACCACACTGAACTCTATCCTGCAGTTTCCCTCTAACCTGCTCTTTAGCATTTGTGGGTTGAGAAGTCTGGTAACTGCCACAGCTCACTGATTCATGGCCCCAAGGCCTGTTTCAGCTGGTTGACTCTGGGTCTGGTCTGTTCCACTGTGGCCCTCACTGGGCTGTGCTCTGCTCCCAGAACTGTGTGACAGACCCTTCCTGGTGACCATCCAGGCTCTCCTGGGCTGGAGACCTGTTTCCTTCTGCTATTTTGTGGGTTCCACAGCTCTAGAATTTGTTCAGAGCCATTTTTACAGGTGTTTGGAGAGATTTGGGGGAGATCTTAAGCAAGTCCTTGCTTTCTAGCTGCCATCTTGGCTCAGCCCTCCCAATTACATTTTAATCTGGTTCTGACTTCACTGGGGAGTGTTGTGAGCACATGGCAGCCTGGTGTCTGACATCTTTGGTATAGGCATGTTCAGCTATGAAGGCAAACCAGCTACTCCCACAACCAGTGCCACTCATGCCCTTGGTGGGTACCTTTAAAAGGATAGTATGACTAGAAAAGAAAAAAAAATTGAACTTCAGCATTACAGAAGACATTCATTAACACTGAAGTATCCAAGTGCAGTGAGAACAGAAAGGTGAAAAAATTAAAACCTGGAAATTAAAAAGAAGTGAGAGAGAACAGGAAAGGATGAGGTGTATTTGTTTAAACCATGCACCTAAGTGTACCTGAGGATTATTTCACAATTTTGATGTTTTTTTTTCTATTTTTCATGCACACCATTAGAGCTGTGAGAAATGATTATTTTTGGTTTGACAGCCATCTTATCTTCATTGGTGCTGATAAAGGCATGCTGGTTTCCATCTGTACACTTTAGTGACCCCCAGGTTGGGTGCTGAGGGTTAGATCTGTGCAAGGCTCATAGATTCAAAGTGTCAGATAAAATCAAAGAGTATAACTGGCCACTGCAGAATGGAAACAATTAGCTAGCACTGCTGTGAAATCCTAGAGACCAAACTCTCCCAGTTAAGGCTGAATTTTTTTTTTTTGCAGGATGAGAACAGCTGAAGTTTTCAACCAACTCACTAGTATGCCAAATAATTTCTTAGGAGGACTTTGCCCATCTCTAATTCATGTCAACTCTGAAAGCCCAATTCTTTCCTCAAAGAATGTGGGCAAAGTCAGAGGAAAAAACAAACCAGCTGATTAACATTTTCTACTGACAGAAATATTTTTTTACTTTCTATAAACCAGCTAACTTGGAATATACCATGTCTTTGGCTCAGATGAGATTCAGGATGATTTTTGAAGGGAAAAATAGATATTGAGATACTGGGGTTATTATAATTGCTGCAATGGGAAACAATATAGCATAAAAGTTGGCATGTTTTTTTATTTTTTGAGATTTTTTATTTTTAGTTTACAACACTCAGTTCCACATACTTTTGAGTTCCAGATTTTCTTCCCCCCCCTCCTCCCTCCCTCCCCAAGACAGCATGGAATCTGATACATCTGCATATAACTTCGCATTGAACTTATTTACAAAATATTCAAGTTGCAAAGAAGAATTATGAGCAATGGAATGAATCATGAGAAAGAAGAAACAAAACCAAAAATAAAAATTAAAAAAAAACAAAAGAGAAAAAAAAACAAAGGGAAAAAAGGAGAGCAAATAGATTGCCTCAGTCCGCATTCAGACTCCATAGCTCTTTCTCTAGATTTAGGTTGCATTCTCCATCGTGAGTCCTTTGGAGTTGTCTTTGCACCTTGTATTGCTGAGAACAGTGAAGTCTATCAGGGTTAGTCCTCACAGAGTCCATATATCTGTGGTTGTGTATAATGTTTTCCTGGTTCTGCTGTGCTCGCTCAGCATTACATCATGTAGATTTTTCCAGGTTATTATGAAGTCTGTATCATCCCCATTTCTTATAGCACAATAGTATTCCATTACATTCATATACCACAACTTGTTCAGCCATTCCCCAATTGATGGGCAACCCCTTGATTTCATATTCTTTGCTACTACAAAAAGAGCAGCTATAAATATTTTTGTACATATGGGTCCTTTTCCCATGTGTGATCTCTTTGGGATAGAACCCTACAAGTGGTATTGCTGGTTCAAAGGTCATGAACATTTTTATAGCCCTTTGGGCAGAGTTCCAAATTGCTCTCCAAAGTGGCTGGATCAGTTTGCCACTCCACCAGCAATGTAACAATGTTCCAATTTTCCCTCATCCTCTCCAGCATTTTTCATTTTCTTGTTTTGTCATTTTAGCCAATCTGACAGGGGAGATGTGGTACCTAAGACTTGTTTTGATTTGCACTTCTCTAATCAATAGTGATTTAGAGCATTTTTTCATATGCCTATAGATATCTTTAATTTCTTCCTCTGAAAACTAGCTGCTCATATCCTTTGACCATTTCTCAATTGGAGAGTGACTTGTATTCCTATAACTTTAGCTCAGTTCCCTGTATATTTTAGAGATGAGGCCTTTATGAGAGACAGTGGTTGTAAAGATTTTCTCCCAGTTTTCTGCTTCCCTCCTAATCATGGTTGCATTGGCTTCAATTATACAAAAACATTGAAATTTAACATAATCAAAATTATCTGTTTTGTATTTTCTAATGCTATCTCTGGTTGTGTCATGAATTCTTTGCTTTTCCATAAATCTGATAGGTAAACTATTCCTTGCTCTCCCAAATTGCTTATAGTATCAGCCTTTATTCCTAAACCATGTACCCATTTTGACTTTATTTTTGGTATATGGTTTAAGATATTAGTCTATGCCCAGTTTCTGCCCTACCATTTTCCAATTTTCCCAGCAGTTTTTGTGAAATAGTGAATTCTTAGCCCAGAAGCTGGCCTCTTTGGGTTTGTCAAAGAGTAGATTGCTATAGTCGGTGACTTCTGTGTCTTGTGTACCTATCCTATTCCACTGATCCACGACTCTGTTTCTTAGCCAGTACCAGGTAGTTTTGATGAGTGCTGCTTTATAGTACAGTTTAATATCAGGTATGGCTAGGCCACCCTCCCTTGCATTTCTTTTCATTAATTCCCTAGATATTCTAGACCTCTTGTTCCTCCAGATGATTTTTGTTATTATTTTATACAGCTCTGTAAAATATTTTTCAATAGTTCAATTGGTATGGCACTGAATAGATAAATTAATTTAGGTAAAGTTGTCATTTTTATTATATTAGCTCAGTCTAACAATGAGCAAGTGATATTTTTCCATTTATTTAGATCTGACTTTATTCGCGTGAAAAGTGCTTCATAATTATGTTCATATAGGCCCTGGGTTTATCTTGGCAGATAGACAGATAGACTCCCAAATATTTTATAGTGTCCACAGTAACTTTGAATGGAATTTCTCTTTCTATCGCTTGCTGTCAGGCTTTGTTAGTAATGTATAGGAATGCCAAGGATTTATGTGGGTTTATTTTATATCCTGCAATTCTGCTAAAGTTGTTTCTTATTTCAAGTAGTTTTTTACTTGATTCTCTAGCATTCTCTAAGTAAATCATCATATCATCTGCAAAAAGTGGTAATTTATTTTCTTCTTTGCCTATTCTAATTCCTTCAATTTCTTTTTCTTCTCTTATTGCTACAGCTAACCTTTCTAGTACAAAATTGAATAGTAGGGGTGATAATAGACATCCTTCTTTCACCCCCGATCTTATTGGGAATGCATCTAGCTTATCCCCATTACAAATAATGCTTGCTGATGGTTTTAGGTAGATGCTATTTATAATTTTAAGGAAAGCTCCATTTATTCCTATGCTTTCTATTGATTTAATAGGAATGGGTGTTGTATTTTGTTAAAGGCTTTTTCTGCATCTATTGAGATGATCATACGGTTTCTGCTAGTTTTGTTGTTGATATGATCAATAATGCTGATAGTTTTCCTAATATTGAACCATCCTTGCCTTCCTGGAATAAATCCTTTCTGATCTTCATGAATTATTCTAGTGATAAGTTGCTGCAATCTTTTTGCTAATATTTTATTTAAAATTTTTGCATCAATATTCATTAGGGAAATTGGTCTATAATTTTCTTTCTCCATTTTGACTCTTCCTGGTTTGGGTATTAGTACCATATTTGTGTCACAAAAAGAATTTGGTAGGAATCCTTCTTCACCTATTTTCCCAAATAGTCTATAAAGTATAGGAATTAATTGTTCTTTAAATGTTTGATAAAATTCACATGCAAACCATCTGTCCCTGGAGATTTTTTTCCTAGGGAGTTCATTGATGGCTTGCTCAATTTCTTTTTCTGAGATGGGTTTATTTAGGAATTTTACTTCCTCTTCTGTTAACTTGGGCAATTTATATTTTTGTAGATATTCATCCATTTCCCTAAGGTTATCAAATTTATGGGCATACAATTGGGCAAAATAATTCCTAATTATTGTTTTGATTTCCTCTTCATTGGAGGTGAATTCACCCTTTTCATTTTTGATACTGGTAACTTGGTTTTCTTCTTTCTTTTTTTAAATCAAATTGACAAATGGATTATCATTTTTTTGTTTTTTCATAAAACCAGCTCTTTGTTTTATTTTTTAATTCAATAGTTTTCTTGGTTTCAATTTTTTTAATCTCTCCTTTGATTTTAAGTATTTGTAATTTCTTATTTAACTGGGGATTTGCAATTTGTTCCTTTTCTAGGTTTTTCAGTTGCATGCTCAATTCATTGATCTCCTTTTTCTCTATTTTATTCATATAAGCATTTAGAGATATAAAACTTCCCCTAAGAACTGCTTTTGCTGCATCCCATAAGTATTGGTGTGTTGTCTAATTATTGTCATTCCCTTGAATGAAGTTATTAATTGTTTATCTGATTTGTTCTTTGGTCCACTCATTCTTTAGAATTAGATTATTTAATTTCCAATTAATTTTTAGCTTATTTTCCATGGTTCTTTATTACAAATAATTTTTATTGCATCATGATCTGAAAAGGATGCTTTGACTACTTCTGCTTTTCTGCACTGGATTGTGAGGTGTTTATGCCCTAGTACATGGTCAATTTTTGAGTATGTGCCATGTACCACTGAGAAGAAAGCATATTCCTTTTTATCCCCATTCAGTTTTCTCCAGAGGTCTATCATATCTGCCTTTTCTAAAATTCTGTTCATCTCCTTAACTTCTTTCTTGTTTATTTTGAGGTTAGATTTATCAAGTTCAGAGAAGGGGAGGCTGAGGTCACCTGTTATTATAGTTTTGCTGTCTATTTCTTCCTGTAACTCCCTTAACCTCTCCTCTAAGAATTTGCATGCCATACCACTTGGTGCATATCTGTTAAACAATGATATTGCTTCATTGTTTGTGGTGTCTTTTAGCAGGATGTAGTGTCTTTCCTTATCTCTTTTAATTAGATCAATCTTTATTTTTGCTTTGTCTGAGATTAGGATTGCTACCCCTGCTTTTTATTTTTACTTCAGCTGAAGCACAATATATTTTACTCCAGCCTTTTACCTTTACCCTGTGTTTACCCCCCTGTTTCAAATGTGTTTCTTGTAAACAGCATATTTTAGGATTATGTTTGTTAATCCATTCTGCTATCCATTCCCATTTTATTGGAGAGTTCATCCCATTCACATTCACAGTTATGATTGCTATCTGTGTCTTTTTATCCATCCTATTTCCCTCCTGTTTATGCTTTTATTTCTCCCTTTCCCCTTCCACTCCTCAACAAAGTTTTCCTTTTGACTGCCACCTTCCTCAGTTTACCCTCCCTCTTGATTCCCCTCCCTTATCTTACTGTTTTCCACTTGCTACTTCTTCCCTCCCTTCTGGCCACCCACCTCCCTTTTGTCCCCTTTCCCCTCCGACTGCCTCTAGGACAAGTTAGATTTCTATACTTATCAGGGTGTGTTATTCCCTTCTTGAACCAAATGTGATGAGAGTAAAGCTCAAATACTGCTCTTCTCCCTCCCTTCTTTCCCTCTACTGTAATGTGTTTTTGTTTATCTTCGTTTGATTTAATTTTCCTTTTTCTACTACCTCCTCACCTTTTCTCTGAGAACCCTCCCTTTACATCTCTTAAGTTTTTTATCCTTATATCAGTTATTTTATACAGACATCCACAGTCTATGTGTATCCCTTTCAATTGTCATAATAACTGTACTATTCTCAAGACTGACATATATAACACACATAAGATGATATAATCCTATATAAAGATATAAGCAATTTGCCCTTATTGATTAATAAGTTTTGTGGGGGTTTTTCCCCCGTTTACCTTTTTATGTGTCTCTTGAGTTTTGTATCTGAAGATCAAATTTTCCATTGAGTTTTGGCCTTTTCATCAGGAAGGTCTGGAATTCCCTTATTTTGTTGCATGTCCATCTCCTTGCCTGAAAAAGGTAGTAAGTTGATCCTTGGTTGTAGTCCCAGCTCATTTGCCCTTCAGAATATCACATTCCAATTTTTCTTGTCATTTAATGTAGAAGCTGAAAGATCCTGCATGATCCTGACTATAGTTCCACGATATTTGAATTGTTTCTTTTTGGCTACTTGCAGTATTTTTTCCTTGACTTTGTAATTCTGAAATTTGGCTATAATATTTGTTGGAGTTTTTGATTTGGGATCTCTTTCAGGGGGTGATCGGTGTATTCTTTCAATGACTATTTTACCCTCTGGTTCTAGGACCTCTGGGAAGTTATCTTTAATAATTTCTTCGAAGATACTGTCAAGGCTCTTTTTTTCATCATGGATTTCTGGTAGACCAATAATTCTTGAATTGTCTCTCCTGGATCTATTTTCCAGGTCAGTTGTTTTTCCCATCAGATATTTCACATTTTCTTCTATTTTTCATTCTTTACTTTTTGTTTTACTACTTCTTGATGCCTCATAGAGTCATTAGCTTCCACTTGCTCAATTTTAATTTTTAATGAGTTGCTGTCTTCATTTTGCTTTTGAGTCTCCTTTTCCAATTGGTTGATTTTACCTTTCAGGGTGTCATTTTCTCTATTTAGATTCTGAGTGTCCGTAGCCATTTCGCGATCTTATTTTTTAAAGACTTCATTTTGTCACCGTTTTTCTTCCATTTTTTTCTTTTACTTCCCTAATTTGATTTTAAAAATCCTCCTTTAGCACTTCCAGTAATGCTTTTTGGGTTTGAGACCAGTTCACATTCCCTTTTGAGGTATCAGATGTGGATATAGTGGATATAGCTCTCCTCTTCAGAATTGGTATTTTGATCATCCCTGTCTCCATAAAAAGAATCAATGGTCCTCAGGTTTTTTGTGTTCTTCTTCATGTTGGTTAGCTTTTTCCTGGCTTTACAATGGATTTCTGCTTTTGGGGCTCAGGGATCTCTGTCCCAGGTTTCTTGTTCTGGGGATTGTGAGTCTAGTTACTGGCTTTGTGTATTATAGCCTTCAGTTTCCTGAGGTGTGGGGGGAGGGGTCTGGCTGCCTGAAGTCTCCTTTTCCCCTGGGGTTGCTCTCCAGCACTGTTGCTCTTCAGCAATGGTCTCACCTGTTTGTTGTCTGTGCTGATGTCTGCCACTTCCCCTGGCTGTGCAAAGGTATGTCTGGGCTCCTGGTGTTGTTCCCTGCTGGCTCTGCCCCTCTGGGACTCAGGAACTCCCACTGCTCAGCCACTGAAGCCCCACTTCTGTCTCCTCTATTCCAGTGTTTTTACTGAGGAATTCTCTGGGTCAGGGAGGGAGGGATTAGAGCCATTTGCATGGCCATTATGTCTCCTGGAAGTTCAAGAAGACATGTTTCAAATCTTTGGGTTGCAAGCCTCAGGAGTAGATATCTCAAGGCCAGAGGCATTGCACTGCTGCCTCACCTCACTTCGACAATCTCCCATCCTGTTTTGAGAGGCCTGGGGATCTCCACTGGTTTTGGGTGTCCAGCTTTCTCCCAGCCTGGATCGCTGGCTGGTTTCTGTAGCTGCTTCTGTTTTGGTGCTGTCTGGTGCAGCTGCGCATGCCGAGTGCTCTCCCAGCCTACAGATTTGTTCCATCGACCTTTTGGACTCTCCTGGCTCAGAAATTTGCCCCACTCAGACTGCTAGCAGCTTCTAACTCTCTCAAATCGGCTCAGATTCACTTTTTTAGAGGTATCTGACAGAACTTGTGAGAGATCTCTGGTAAGACGCTGCTTTCACATGGCCATGTTGGCCCTGCCCCAAAAGTTGGCATTATAAACCACCTGTGAGGCACTACCATGTTGTCCATGAAGAACCAGTGTTAAATCCAGGAGGACCTGGATTCAGTTCTCACCTGTCACTCACTGGCTGACAATCCCTTAATCTCACAGTGCTCTAGGCAAATCACAAAGACCTGTGAAGAAGATGCAATCTACATTGGTAAAGAGAATTCTCATGCCTGGGAGTTCTCTGTACTCGTGATATCACAAGCTCTGTCCCTATTCTATAAAAAGTGGCCATCACTGGCAGCACTGGATTTTTATATCAGCTACGGAGGATAAAAAAACAAAACAAAACAAAAAACTCTGAAAAGGAATATGTAGAAGAAACCCATAGACTCCTAGCTAAAGGCCTAACTAGCAATTCTTATGGCTGAGGAAAATATCACAAGATATATCCCAGGGTGATGACAAATTCAGTTGGGGGTAGGGAGATTTCTGGGAGAGTCCTCAAACCTAGGGACAAGGCTCTATGTAAGGAGAAACCCTGGACAGCTCCCTGTGGGACAGGCCAGAAGACACTGGATTCTTACTGTGAAACTCTTGATGGGTGGGCCACCACTCAGTAGAGTGGGAAGGAGAGCTTCCACTATGGAACTGGACCAGTGATGCAGCTACCCCAGGATAGACATGCACAGCATGTGGACCAGAGACTCTTTATCATTGCTAACTAGGTGGTAGAGAGGATAGTGGATAGGAGGCCAGCTTGACATCAAGAAGTCCTGAGTCTGAGCACTACCTCTGACACAGACTACCTTTATGACCACAGAGAAGTCACTGAAGCTCTCAGTCTCTAAGATTCTTAAAGATAATAAGGTGCAGATTAGCTCCTGATTTAATGAAATCACACATCCAAAGTAGTGCGGGGGGGCAGGAAGTAGGGAGACAAACGCTAAGCTTAGCTGAAAGATATAAGTGCCGGTGGCAGCCCCTAAACTTTTGCACCCAGAAATAAAGTCCTGGTCACTTTGCCCTAGCTATGGTTTGGCTATTAGCATTAAATCCTTCAGGAGGATAAAGCATTTGTCTATCTGAAAAAATAATGGAATGTGGTCATCCAGCCTGAAAAGGTCTTTGCTGAGCCCAGTGCTGAAATGAAAATAGATGTAAAGGTGTTTGATAGGGAAATTACTTTTCCCATATTCATTCCTGTTTTATAACTCTAATTTCACATTCAGTTGTTAACAATCTTCCAAAGCCAGCACAAATCTACAGAGATAATGAAAAATAAATGATGTTACAAAGTCGAGTCAAAATTAACACTCTCCCATTAAGATGTCAAGTTACAATGGGTTTGGTACATCAGGTATACCATTTTGTAGTACAGTGTTGGGCCACTACAGGGAACATATATTATTCAGACTGTCTGCTCCTTTTAGGATTCCACTGAACCTGTGTGCAAGCAGCTTCTGGCTCCTGCTCTTCCAGAGCAAAGGAAAGAATTCAGCCTTTATTCTGATAGACTCTGAATGGGGGCACAGGGTGCCAGGGGCTATTTCAGTGCATCTCTTTAAAAATCCCAATGTATTAACGACCTAGCAAATCTTCAGGGTTCTTTGAAGGGTTTTGTTACTCACTGTATCGAGCTGCAATGCTTCATTACTCATGATATCAGGTTCAAATAAGATATAACTCAGCTGGAACAATGCTCACTTGTTAAAATGTATTTATCTTGTCTGGTGCATTAATGCGTACTCTTCATAAGAGTTGTAATTTTGGTAACAAATTTCCATAAAATTAGGCAAAGTGTTATCTGAAGCATTTGAGAAAATTTAGCACAATCTGAATCTCACACAAGTTTTCTGCTAAAGTAAATCCAGGAAAGCATCACCGTGGCACTCCTCTAAGGATCTATAACCCAGTCACACCCATCATTTGGAAAGAGAGATTCCTTAGCATTGACATTCCATGCACTGGGCTGGGTCTAGCACCCTCAACTCTTTCCCAATACTTTTCATTCAGCGCAGCATTTGTGAGCGAAGGCACCCTAGTTTGCAAATGTATGAGCCGAAATGTCAGGAGGGTGGCAGCTCCTTTCATCACAGCACAATAAAATTCCTTTATGACTTACTAGATAGGTCCTAGGAAGTTGTCTGAGGCCCTCAGCAGCAGAGGCAGAATTGGACCCAGCTGTTCTCGACTCCAAACCCTATATTCTATTCACCCTGCTATACTGCCTGTCTGTAAAAAATGGTAATGAAATGCAAAAGTTGTACATCCCATGTACCTATCAAGGATCAAGGACAAGAATAATTAGTTCATTAGCTCAATGGCCATGTCTATTTATACAGGAAAGCTATTCAGAATTACACTGAGTAAAAATTAGACCAAGTTACTAAAGGGTAGAGAGAAATAATTGTACTGGGGAAAGGCAAAGCAGCCCAGAGTGAAGAAGAGCTGTACTTTGGGCTAGCCACATCAGAAGATGAAGATTTTTCTACTGTATGAGGCAAATGGAGAAAAGCAGGGAAAATGTCAACCCCCTGTGAGAAAAGCCATTAGTAAGATGATGGGAGGGTGGGCAATGAAACTGAAACAGGAAAGGGCCACTTAAAGAGTGTTTTCTGATGACAGAGGTATTGCAAGGCACTTGTTGAACTGGGAGATGTCATTGCTGTCGCCGTGGGGCTTTTGAGTCCTGTTTGTGGAGAAACTGAAGGAAGGAGAGAAGGGCAATGGGAATGACTAAACAGATGGAAGTGAAGACTTGTGCAGACAGACTAAAGAATGTGAGGCTTTTTCAATTGCAAAAAACAATCTAAGAATTGCCATAAGCTCTATCTCAAATGACAAACAGCCAAATGTTCTTTCTGTCCCACCAGTTTTATTCAATTCAGCAAACATGTTATACTTAATGAAACCATGGGCAAGGCACTGTGCTAGGGCCAGAAAAGCCAAATAAAAGAACAAGGTACGCAAACCACTTTACGCATTTTATTTCAATTGTTTCTTACAACAATTTTATGAAGTAGACCCTATGATTATCCCCATTTTACAGATGAGGCAGGAACTGAGAGACATCAGGTGACCCACCCAGGGTCACACCAATCTCAGGTGGTCCTCCAGATTCTAAGTCCAGAATGCTATCCATTAAACCACATTGCCCTCGAGGAGTTAACCTTCTATTGGAAGAAGCAGTAAAATAAATTCTAGCCATTTTGAGGAAGGAGAACACCAACAGAAAGGGCTGGAATTGGGGAAGGTAGATAATTAGGGATAATCATTCCTCAGACTGGCAATTAATGTGCTTTACCAGCTGGATCTAGCATCATTTTTCCAGGCTGATTTCACATTAGTAGCTGTGACACAGCCTACATTCCAAGCAGCCCGGCCATCCCATCTCCTGTCTCTCAACTTTTGCCTTTGCTGTCTTCCTTCTCACCACTCCTGCCCTTGGAATCCCTCACCTCCTTTTAAGGATCATGTCAAATGCCATTCCCTCCATTAGCCCCTTCATCATCCTCCCAATTAGTGCTTACTCCCTATAGAAATGACTTTGGATCTCTATCTTCTTTATTCATCTGTTCACATGCTCTTTTGAGGGCACAGATCGCATCCTTTTCCCTATGTGCATAGTTTATAATGCTTGTAACTTATCAAACGTTTGTGGAGGTGTTGAAATCAACCTGAGGTTGAATTCCAACCATGGGTGATACACCACTGGGTCACATCATAGGGTTGAGGAAGGAAAGGAGCCACACATTTGACAAACACAGAATGCCTCTGAAGAGCCATATATTTTTATTACAAACAGGTAGCTTCTGTTATGTATTATATATTAGGCTATGGATTCATCTAAAGCTACTGCAAAGTTAGCCTTAAAGTGAACTTCAACAATCAATGGATCAAGGTTTTAACATATGTTCCTTTTACTTTAATTCAAAGCATCATTAAATCAAATATGGGATGCATTTTTACTGTCCTTTGATCTATGTCTTCTGGGGATTTTAAATAACATTTCCTAGTCAGTCATAGCTGCATTTAAATTGTATATTAAGGGTCTGACTTAACTTGATAAAAACAAGGGCATTCAGAGTTAATGCTGAAAACACTGACCTTACCTTACCCCCATCCAACACTTTGTGGAGAAAAAAGTATTTTTGGTTTGGTTTTTCAAAGGCTAAAAACAAGGCTGGAAACTTGACCAATTAATGCAGGTAGTCTAAAGAGAGGAGATGAGAGAAAAAAGACAGAGAGAAATCACTGAAATCATTCTCCAGTGTAAGGCACCCAAAGTCTCTCCCACGACTGTCAGTACCAAAGCAGGTAAGCAGTATGATTTATTGGTCTTGGGATGAGACTGAGAACCAGGGACCCTGGAACTGCCAACAACATTTCTTCCTTTTGCCTGGGGAAAAATATAGCACTTTAAGGTTTACAAAGTACTTTCTTCACAACAAGCCTGTGTGACTGGAAGTGTAAAAATAGTGTTATTCCATAGGCTCAGAGATTCAGAGCTGGAAGGAAACTTAGAGGTCATCTAAGAATGGCCTGTAACTATGCTTCTCCCCAAAGCTCTGTCCTGTTCCCTCTAACCTTCTCTCTGCATTTATTCATCTCTCTCTCTCTCTCTCTCTCTCCAGCTCCCATGTATTTAATTGCCAGCTTTATGCACTTAACTCTTAAATCTAGAAGGTCATCCTTCAGCCCTCTTCTGAGCTCCATTGTTGAATGACCAACTGCCTGCCAGTCATCTCCACCCAGACATATAGTAGGCTTCTCAAACATGTGTCCAAAATGGAACTCCTATTTCTCCTCCAACTATTTCTCCTCCAAACTTCCTGAATTCTGCTGAGGGCACCACCAGCCTTCCAATCACTCACATTCACAAGTTTGGAGTCCTCTTGTTTCAACAATTCGGCCAGCAGCTACTGTAGGAGTGTAAGACCCAACAACAACTAGCACACAGAAAGCTGCCAACACAGGTTCTTTTGATCTGCTTTATTAGGCAAAGCAACATTAAGGGATTAACAATCTCAATTTAATCCAGCATACAAATATCATTCACTTAGTTCAGGCGAAAGAGCCAGCCCCTTAAACTTCAGAGCAAATACAAATTACAAACATACATTTATAAACAGACCAAATGCAATTCATAGTTATCAAGGAACCATCAACATCTGAGTTAAGCCAGGAGCTTGACAACAGCTGGCCCAGAGTCACACATGTGATTCATCCACATCACAAAAATGCAACTTAAACCCACGTGGTCTACAAGCCTCTGATGTCACAAACATATCACTCAAACCCGTAAACTAGGCTTTCCCTTGAGGCAAGGAGGTCATCAGGGACTCCTAATTTAATCAAGGAAACAAAGGGCAAACTCTTCAAGGGCACTTGGTTGAATAAGTGCTAAGAGCCCATCTTCATTGCCAATACACCTCCTTAACTCTCTCTTCCCTCTCCCTCCCCAGCTGACTACTCTTGTGAAACCTGTTCCTACAATACCTCTCCCGTCAGCCCCCTTCTCTCCACATATACTCTACTCTAGCCCAGGTTCTCATCACCTCTCACTTGGACTACTGGAATGGTTCCAAATTGTTCTCCCTCCATCCGGTTACTTATTTTTTTCCAATTCATTTTCTAACACAGGCGAGGTAGATAGGGGAACAAACAGGCATTTATATACTGCCTACAATGTGCCAGGCACTGAGTTAAGCATTTTGACAAACATTATCTTATTTGGTCCACCCAACCTTGTGAGGTAGGTGATAGTATTATTCGCATTTTATAGTTGAGGAAATTGAGGCAAATGGGTCACATGACTTGTCCAGAGTCACATGGCTAGTCAGTGGCTGAGGTCCGATTTGAACTCAAATCTTCCTGACTCTGAATCCAATAATCGATCCACAGTGCAACCAACAGCCTCTGACAAATTTACATTCCCATAGTTCATGGATTCCCAGGCTTTCCAAAAAGAAAGTCCTACTATGAGGAAAGGAGACTCATGTAGACACCATCCCAGAGTTCACCAGGTAGATGACATTTTGGAAGTTGGCCTTCCAGGGCTGTTTCTGGAGGCTTCTGGTATAGAGAAGCCAAAAGATTATTCACTATTCACCTTGTTCCCACCATACGAGATGGAGAGCAAAGGGAAAGTTGAGCAGTTTGTAGAGAGCTGCTTTTCTCCTAACTCTTCTTTGAGAGGTTGCCAGTTTTTGCTACATACAACCAGAGTCTGAAGTTCAGCAGGGGCTTTTCCATTCAGTTGGTAACTGATGGCATATGCTAGTGAGACCGCAGGGCAGCCACAGGAAGCTGTGTTTTCCTCTTTGCTTTCCTCCTAAAGAGGTATAATCCTGTTTGCCTCAGTTTCTTCATATGTAAAATGAGCTACAGAAGGAAATGGTCAACCACCCCAGTATCTTTGCCAATGAAAACCCCAAATAGGGTCGTGGAGAGTCGGACACAACTGGAATTACTGAATGACAAAGCTCAAAGCTTATATCTCCTTGAGGCTGGCTTGGAGAAAGCTGATCCCTTGGGAAGAAGCCGGTTCTCTTCTCCATTGCAAGCAGCTCAGACACCTGCTTCCTTACATTTGATTTGCTCCTTTATTGCTTACAATTATTGCTAATACATAAGAACCCGTTTTCCACTTTATATAAAAGAAAATCCAGTAGCCACAAAATGCTCATCTAGCAAGATTAATACACGTAGTAGGGAGAGATTTAGGGAGAGACTTTGAGCTCTGTAGATACATTGAGGACACATCCCTGTTTCAGCAGCTGAGGAACAATGATGGGGGAAGAAGAAATAGTGATCCCATTTAGAAGTCCCTAAACACTGAAGGCATACTGATATCATACCCCAAGGCATAAACAAGAAGCTCGATATTATCGTGTATGTACACATATACGTACATACATACACATATTATGGATTCATATTCATATCCCTAGAACTAATAGAAATAAGACAAAGTGGAGGAGAAAAAGCAAGCAAGCCCAGGCAGAAAGGTGACCACGCTAAACACTAAGTCACCTAATCATAAGAGAAATATTCTTTAAAATCCCTATAAATTAGGCCTAGAACAGGAACTCCAGCTCCCAAGCTGATTCCTGAATGCCAGTCAGTCTCTTAGCCATATTACCAGTGGACAAGCCCCTTATTAAAGGAAAACTTACATATGGGACAGGTTTGACCAGCTGTTATTACACGCTCTCTGTGTGAATCTCCTTGCCCCTTTAAAACACTCTCTATTCCTAAAACATACAGCTCTCCACAAGTACTTCCCTGCTCCAGAAGCCAGTGGTCCTTTTCAGCTTGAAGGTAATAGAACCTCTTCCAACATTTCAGTCTGTCTCCAGCCCACCTTTCTAAGCTGACTCCATGGTACTCCCTTCTATGAATTCTAAGCTACAGATAAAGTGGGCTACCTGTTCTTCTCTGGACATGATAGCCTATCTCCTACCCCCATGGAAAGAATGTGGTCCTTTGCCACTTCCACTTCATAACATCTTTGTTTATTGTTCAATCATTTCAGTCAGGCCCAATTCTCTGTGACCCCATTTGGGGTTTTCTTGGCCAAGATACTGGAGTGGTTTGTGATTTTCTTCTCCAGCTCATTTCACAGATGAAGAACTGAGGCAAAGAAGGTTAAGTGACTTGCCCAGGGTCACTAGCTAATAAGTGTCTGAAGCCAAATTTGAACTCAGGAAGATGAGTCTTTCTGATTCCAGGCCTGGTGCTCTGTGCACTATGGCGCCACCTAGCTTCCAGTAGCTTCCTTCAAAAAAAGATTAGCTCAGGTACATGAGATACCTTTACTCATCCCCTCAACTGCAAATGCTCTCATTTAGCAATAGAAATCACTTTGTTACCTTTGAGATACTTGGAATATATACAGTTAGATATACTTATCTCTGCCCATGTTGTATCCTTCCCCCTAGTAGAACATAAGACCCTTGGGGGCAAAGACCATTTTTCCATTTTTGTATTTGTTTCCCCAGAGCCCGAACACATAGTCTCCACTGAATGTTTGCAGAATGGCATCTAATTTCTTGTTTTATAGTTGAGGAAGGAGGCCCACTGAACTGAGCCTATGCTTTAAAAGATTATTTTTGAGCAGAACAAAGAGTTTGAGGTCAGTCAGCTTGCTTCCAGGGATGTACCCATTCACTCACAGGCCTCAATTCAATGTTCGAAAAATAACAAGAAGGCCCTGAATGGAAGAGCTGTTTGCTCTTGACATTCTGTGGCTCCCGTTTTATAGCTGAGCAAACTACAGCTTGTAAAGGTTGAACAATTAGCCCATTTAGAGAATCATCCATTTAACCTCTGTTTTGTCATTGATAAACTAGGAGGGACAGGCCTGGGCTGAGATAAAATTGGAACTCAGGTAGAGTTGGAGGTTAGCACCATGCTTCCCTACCCAGGCCTGCTTGAAGCAACACCATCCTATGCTCTCAGGCTTTCTCCAAGGCATCATACTCAAACACACACAACCACACAAATATACAAATTCTCTCTCTCTCTCTCTCTCTCTCTCTCTCACACACACACACACACACACACACACACACATAGACACGTGGTCCTATGTCCAACATTATCCAAGTTTAGATGTTCCTGTTTCTCAACCCCTCAGCAGCCTATTTTCTTCCTTCTGAGAAAACAATAAGGTTATTTGCTAAACTAATTTGGTAAACTACTGGTAAACTATCTGGTAAACTACTATCTGGTAATTAGTGTAAGTATATTAATGAACTTTAATGTGGTTATGGGAGAGAAGAGAAGCTGCTCCAGCCTTCATTTCCTCCATCCCTGGTAATGTATACAGAGTAGCCTTCTAAACACAATGTGCCTTTATTCTAATTCAGAGAGGCCCTAAAGTAGGATTTGCAGGATAAGTAGGAAGACAAGGTGGAACCATGGCAACCACCCAGGGACTTGGAGAGTAGGAAATCAGAGACATGTGAAGCTTAATCGATGATGAGTTTTTAAGAAATTGAAGACCATATAGAGGATAGGGTGAAGGAACTGGTGGCCAAAGAGACTGAAAAGAATAAGATTTAGGGGGAAATAAAGAGGGAAGATGGGTGACAATTGTTATCTGATGTAAGAAGGACTAGACTTGTTCTGCTTTCCCCATGGAGGACATGACAAGAAAAAGTGGGTAGAATGTCCAGACAGGTAGATTTAGGTTCAACGCAAGGAAAACATCAATAGAAGACTTTTAGTAAAGATGGCAATGCAAAAGGTTACAGCTGAGGCCAGTTCCCCTAATGACTGCCACACACAAAAAAAGATTGAAAAGACCAGCAGATGAAGCAAAGATCAGTAAACTCAAAGGGAAAATAATAAGCTTTTTCATCCAGTCCCAAATCATATAAGAAAATACACAAAGCCTGTAGGTACTATCTCCAGTAATCTGGACATGAACATGATGAAATTGTGGCCTGGTCTGTCAGAGCTACATCAGGGGACAAAACCACCTCCTAGAAGGGGATTTCCCAAGTAACCCATGTACCAGGGAGATCTTCAAGAGGTCAGAAACCATTATGGTTCTCTAGGAGACTAACAATACCTGTCCAGGACCTTTCAGAGTCTCAGCAGGAGAGAAAACCACTTTCTAGAGATTTACTGAACAAGGACAAGGAGATGGAGACAAGACCAAGGCTAGCACCCATGTTGAGCCACAAGACATGAAGTCCAAACCTAGGAACTGAAGCAGAGGTGGGGCATGGATTCAGCTTCAGACTCTACCCTTTGTGCTAGCAAGGGCTACAGAATATAGTTGGGGGTGAGTGGTCAGAAACAACCACGGCATCTTGAACTGTGGTAGGGCACTGACAATGGTGATAGCAGAGGGGGCAAGGCCAAAGTCCAAATACATGGAAGAAACGCTAACTTTAAGAAAAGCCTAAGAGGTAAACTCAGAAGAAAAGGTTAATCCTTCATTAAGTACATTTTTCCCTTAGGGTAAAAATGGCTTGACCAATAAAGTTCCAAGACTATATGAAAGAAAGATTAAAAAAAAAGAAATTACAGTGCTTGGGGAAAAACATAAGAAGGAAAATAATTAACTTAGAATAGAAGATGGAAAAATGACCTTAATGGGGACAGGTGCCAATTGGCAACTCTGTCACCCAGTACCCAATTATGGGTCACAGAACCAGGGCAGAATGAGAAGGAAATTTGAGCAAGGGGTGGTGTTCCCTCTTAGGAAGGCTCTAGGAAGTACATTGAGAAATTTGGAAGTTCAGAATGCAGAAGCAACAGGAATAACCCAGACCTTCCTTCCAGAAGGAGCCCAACCCTAACATCAAGTCCAAAATCTGGAAGTAAACTGGATGAATGGGCAAACAAAAAAGAACCTCACCATAATGAACTATTGTGTGGCAGAGATGCTCAACATAGAAACACAGAAGAAGAGGATGACTCCAAAAAATCTACAAGAAATGCCTCAGAGGAAAAAGGTACAGATTGGGCACAAACTCAGCTAGAATTTTTGGAAGAGATGAAGCAAGACTCAAAAAAAAGTTAAAACATTTTTTTATAAATGGAAGGAGAGCACATGAGGGGAAAATGGAAAAAATGTGAGCCATGGAAGAAAAAACTGGAAAAGCGATTAATATCCTGGTACAAGAGGTACAAAACCTTGCCCAAGCAAAATGCTCCCTAAAAATTAGAATGGACCAAATGGAAGCCAATGACTCTATGAGACAACCAGAAATACTAAATAAAGTCAAAAGCCTGAAAAAAAATCAAGAAAAAATGTAAAGTATCTCATACCAAAACAAATGACCTGAAAAAAACAGATCAAAAAGAAAAAAAAATTAAGAATCATTGGAGTATCTGAAAGCCATGAATCAAAACAAAGAGCCTAGACAACCTATTTCAAAAACTCTTTTCAAAGAACCACCTAGATTTCTTAAAACCAGAGGGCAAAGTAGAAATAGAAAGAAGCCACAAAATGAAAAATTCCTAAGAACATATCAACCAAAATCTGGAGCTTTCCAGGTCAAAGAAAAAAAGGGAAAACCTAATGAACTCTGGCATTTTCGTTGCCGTGGAGTATCCTCCCATAATCTCCTTTACAAATGGGCTCTGTGGCCTAGCACCCCCTTTCCCTGAGCCAGGTTACCTGTGATCGTCTACAGCGGCCCACTGTGTGACAGGAGCTGCTCAGAAGCCACAACTAAGGTTTACATCATCATAATGAGAACAAGCAACATGGCAGCAATCCAGTCCAGCAGTTCACTTGTAGCAACCCATGACTACTACCGAAGATGTCTGGATTTCACTTCCAGCAAGAGCTCCTGTGGAAGTGCTGAGTACTCTGGGGAAGTGATCCCCCACCATCCCAGTCTTCCCAAATCAGACCGAGGCCACTGGTGGGCAAGCTTCTTCTTCAGGAAGTCAAGTCATCCATTCATGACAACTGTATTGGAATCCTCAGAGCACTCAGGAAATTTCCAGGTTCCTCATGGCATGATCACCTGTGACCTGGCTCAGGAGGCCATGAGGAAGAGGCATGTTAGTGAGCCCAGTGAGACAAGCACTGGGCCTTCTGCATGAGCAGCAGCACCCTCCTTGCTGCTCCCTCTCTTTCTGAAGTGTGATAGGCATCAGAGTCCTTAGTCCTTCCCCCCTCCTCTCCCCTCCCCCCTTCCCTTTCCCACCTATTCCCTTAGAAAAGATAGGCTGCTTAAGTGTAGAAGTAGTTGTGGGGTGCGTGGGGGGGGTTGTTTTTTTTTTTAAAAGAAGAAAACAAAAGCAAAACACCAAAAAAACAGGTAAAAGGAACCACACTGTTATCGTTTGTTTTTTTTCCCCATCTGAACCACCTATGTGCCTTTCAGCAGCCTCAGTAACTTGTTTACTTTGTACTCAACAGAAACTAATAAACTTTGAGCAGCCTTTTAAAACCAAAAGAAAAAAAGTGCTGCATTGTAGCCAGAAAGAAAGAATTCAAGTACCAAGGAGCCATGGTTAGGATCACACATGATTTAGTAGCCACCACTCTAAAGGGGTGGAAAGCTTGGAATATTCCATAAGGCAAAGGTTATGGCCTTACAGCCAACACTAAATTACCCAGAAAAGCTTAGTATAATGTTACTGAGGGGAAATGGACATCTAATGAAATAGAGAACTGACTTCTAAGCATTCCCCATGAAAAGACTAGAGCTGCAGAGGAATACTGAAGATCAAACACAGGAGTAAAGAGAAACATAAAAAGATAAACAATGATAAAGAACTAAACAAGGATAAACTGCTTACATTCTAATATAGGAGATGAGACATGAGTCTCCTCTGAATCCTATCATCATCAGGATACATAAAGAGAATTCAGTTAGGAAAGGTCTAGGAGTGGTTCTGTTATATCTTGATAATCTTGAGAAATGAATGGGAATAAAGAGATCATAAAAATGGGAAAAGGACCCGCACGTACAAAAATATTTATAGCAACTCTTTTTCTGGTGGCCAAGAATTGGAAATTGAGGGGATGCCCATCAACTGGGGAATGGCTGAACAAGTTGTAGTATATGAATGTAATGGAATATTATTGTGCTATAAGAAATTATGAGTAGGCAGACTTCAGAAAAACCTTTCATGAAAAAGACTTACATGAACTGATGCTCAGTGAAGTGAGCAGAACCAGGAGAACATTGTACATAGTAACAGACACATTGTACGACGACTAACTTTCATAGACTTGGCTCTTCTCTACAATGCAAAGATCTAAGACAACTCCAAAATAGTCATGATGGAAAATGTCATCCACATCCAGAGAAAGAACTACGGAGTCTGAATGCAGATCGAAGCAGACTATTTGCTCTCTTTTTTCTTTTGTTGTTTTGTTTTGTTTCTTCTTTCTCATGGTTCCTTCCATTGGTTCTAATACTTCTTTACAACATGACTAATGGGAAAATATGTTTAATATGAATGTGAAAAAAGAAAAGAATAGGAAGAGAAGGGAAGAGGAATATATCGCAGGTAGGGAAGGCAAGCAAGATTAAGGAAATTTTTTTTTCACATAATCAGGGTGCTCAAGTACACACCTATAAAAACAAAGGCTAGAGAGTGGGGTGGAGTGGCTGACACTTGAAACTTACTCTCATTTGAAATGGTCAAAAGAAGGAAGAATATATACATACATACATACATACACACACATACACACACAGAGGTACAGAAATACATTTCATTCAACAGGATAATAGGAGGGAGAAGGGGGGAAGGGGAATGTTAAGGGAAGAACTGGTCGTAAACAAAACAAATCTTTAGGGTGTACAAAAATACTTAAAACTCTTTATGAGGTAACAAAGAATGGGAATTTGAGGGGGTGTCCATAAATTAGCAAATGTATGTGCAAACTGTGTTTATAAATGTGATAGAATACTATTTTGGTGAACTCTTATCAGTGTAATGGCACACCACGATTCCAGAATGCAGAATGAGAAAAAAAAATATTTTCCAGGACATGGCAAATGTTGCAATTTGTTTTTATTGACTATATATGTTTGTAATTGGTTTTTCTTGGCTTCTCAGTTGGGAGGTTTAGGTGGGAAGGTGAGAAGGTAGATCATGGCTTTTCAAAATAAATGAAATATTTGAAAACCTTTTAAAATATGAATCAAAAACAAATCATAGAAAGGATAACTATTTATGTCAAAGAAAATGACAACAGTGAGATAAGATACCAAAAGTTTGGTGAAGCAGACAAAACAGTCCTTAGGGAAAAATTTCTATCTCTAAATACTTTGATCAGTAAGACTAATAATCAATCACCAAACATCTTTAAGTGCTTGCTCTCTGTGCTAAGGCAGGGATATAAAAATAGGCCAAAGATAGCCTCTGCCCTCTAGGAGCTTACGAATTAATGGGGAACACAATATGCAAACAAACGGATACAAGACAAATAGGAAATAATTAACTGAGGGAAGGCACTAGAATTAAGAGGGCTTGGAAAAGGCTTCCTGTAAAAGGTGGGGTTTTATTTGGGACTTAAAGGAAGCCAGGGAAATGTAGCTATCTCTATCCTCATTCTGGCTCTCTCTGTCACATACTCATTTATTTATCTATGTGCTATGCTTGCATCTTGAATTTCTAGCTGTACCATGTGATGTAGCCTGCATAGGGCCCAAGCACTTTGTCCTGACATGCTCTCACTAGAACCAAATCAAATTTTATGCCTAGTGGTAAATGATGCAAACCTTGGTTTTAGGTACTAATATTTCCGTAATTGGAAGAACCCTTTTTGGCCTGGACTGTGATTGTTCTCAGACACATTTGGCCTATTCTTAGACTTCTGCCTATGGATTGGGCAGAAGAATCATTTAGAAAATTGCTTCCCCTATCTCTCACTTAACTTCTCCCTTACCCGGGTTGAGTAGGATTACTTCCCTAATATGATCAGGGTACACTAGCCCTTCTTCCATAGCCAAGACTTCCTTGGCTTTCAGGGAGAATATCTGGCAAAATCTTCCAGGGCAAAGGTGAATCTAATGTGGAAGGGAACATCCTACATTTCTCCTTGTGGGTAAGATTCTTGACTCCTGATGCTTGCCTCACTGGGCCCATGGCTCACAACAAAGCAAGGCTAAGGAAAAAAATTCCTGAGCTCACACTGGGGTAAGAGTGAACAGTAATGTACCCTCACCACGCATCCCTTTATCATTATGTCTAGAATTAAAGAGGTATTAGGCCAGAAACCTGACCCCCCCCTTAGTGAGCTGTGAATTAATGAGGACAAATATTGCCTTAACAATGAAGCAAATACATTTGCCAGAGCTGGGGACCAACAAATGAAGCTTACCTTTGAAAAGTCCATTCAAGAGATCAATGAGGCCTTTTGCCTAAAGATTATCAGCTAAATGAGTTTCAGATGATATAATGGAATTTGGTCCAGTCCTCACAGCCATGGGGGTGAAATGGGTCTTAATCAAGAAAAATGGAGACAGGACTGTGATAAGCAAGGAGCATGTGATCAGACAGTAATGCTGTTGGTGTGGTGGATATGGTATGCTGGGTAGGCATGGCAGTGCCATGCCATGAGAAGGTATCACTGGAAAGGAAAACAAAACAGAAATTGTAGTTCTCCTGTATATGTAGGAAGTCAATTCTGTGGCAGATAGTGAAGATCCCACATTTATGGCTGATGAACCAACAGAAGAATCACATGATCAGGCATCATCAACTTTCTGCTCCAGAGATTTGTTGTTTAGCATTTCTGTCCAAATAGTTTGGCTGCTCCTTAGGGCCTTTTAGTGTCTTATTCCCACTCCAGGTAAGCAGCCCAAAGTCTTAACTGGTACTTTTTGCTAAAATGTAGCAGGATCCTTATTTGCATATCAGTTGTCTCATTTTGTACTGATGCCAACAACAACATAAGACTCCTGTTGGTTCAGTCACCACTAAACATGCTCTTATCAGGTAAAAGCTTTGTTATCAGTCAGTCATCAGGATCAAACACTAAATAGAGCTGCTCAGCTAGGAAAGAAAAGGAACAGCAATGTAGCCTTTGTGATGCCTAGAAATCCAATTTCTTAAAGGCTTGCCTGAATAAAAGCATCTCCAGATGTTTCCTCCAGGTCTTGAGGTCTTATATATACATATCTGAAGTCTAGCTTTATTTTGCAAAATATTCAAGCGCTTAGTCATGGGTAAACAGAAAACAATCTCAGTAGAATATAGGCTCCCTTAGTCAAGGATTAAGGGTTTGTTTTGCATTTTTCTTGTGCTTTGGGTATTTCTTTGTCTTTGCATCCCCAGTGACCTGCACATAGTAGGTGTTTAAGAAATGTTTGTTAAACTGAACTGTCAATAAACACAAATAATCAAATATACAAAATGACGACTAAACTCTTCCATAACACTTATTTTGGATAGTTTTGTAGCAATGACATTAAAGGGTAGAAAACAAATAAACACAATTCTGAAAATCCATTTTTAGTTTCATACGATTGATAGGTGTTCCACTATGTCTGAATTTGTTTTCTGATGCAAAGTGGAGCTTCTGGCATATTTGGTTTGGATTCTTCTAACCTTGCTTTCTATCACTCTGTATTTCTCCATCCCAATTAATGTAAACAAAGAAGTCCCAGACTTCTGAACTGAATCAATTAAAAGTATAAACCAGATGTGAACAAGTTCCAGACACTTTTATTGAATCAACCAATCGAAAGTGTGAACTAGGTACTAACAATCCTTATTTTGGGAGGAGTTAATTTTGATCATAAGATGAGGTGAAATAAACCCACACAGGAAATGTACCTAGATTGCTTGGCAGACTCAGACATACCACTGGGCCTGCCTATGTCATGGCCAGCCAGTTTAGAATCAAGCATTCCAGCCGGAGATTCCAGCAACAAGCCAAGTCTAATGGTGATGGAGAGAGGTGGGGTAGGGAGCATTGAGTTCTCCCTCTTTCTCCCCATCCTCTCACACATGGACTAGAGGATGACCCTGTGAACTTTTAAAGGTTGGAAAAATTGAATTTGACATTGGTGGGTATCAGCAGCAGTATCCTGAGAGCAGCAGTGACTGAGAACAGCACTGGAAACTGGAACTTAAGCACCCTGAGGATTCTACAAGGTAGCAGACCCATAAACTCATGAAAATGCAAAACCTAAAGGAAATTCCATGAACACACCAGAAAGGGAGATGGGTGCTCAATAACCAGGAGCTGTGAAGTTGAATTTATTGGTCATGTGGGAAGGTAAAGGAACAAGCATTTGTTTAATGCCTTCTACCTCCCAGGCACTCTGCTGAAGGTGTCCTCTAGATTTAGGGCCACTTTTCCCACAGACTCTGTATGTCCTACTAGGAGATCGTGTCCCAGTCTTTTGAAGGGAAATGTTCTGCCCCAACTGTTCTAATTGCATCATCAGCACTTCAGTAAAATAGCCCTTACTAAATTCTAATGAACTCTGGCTAATGATCAATGGGGAGCACATTGGGGAGGGGTGACTGACAGTACGAGAAATCTCCCAGCCACTAAAAGAACACACTTACAACCCTGAGAGAAGTAGTCATTGCCTTCTGGGATGCTATTAGTTCAGAGTAAGATTGGAGGAGATACTATAATTGTATTCATATTGCTCATTTTTTACAGTATCATAATTTATTTCTATTTATTTCCAAAATGTATCTATCAGCTTATCAGATATTTCATGACGCCCCATAGAATGACAAATATTCATGTCTTAAGGTATCAATGAGAATTCATAAACAGAAATCACGTAACGAGATATACAATATAATGAGGATAGAATGCCCAATTGTACAGCTTCCTGGAGGAAAGAAAAATGAATGAATACAGACTCTGTACACACAAAGGTAAACAACTCTTTCGAATAAAGGTTAAAATCCTTCATGATAATTTTTCTGTTTTTTTCTTTTTTTGGTATAACATTTTTTCTTGTTATTTATTTAATACTTTTAGTTTTAAGCATTAATTTTCACAAGAGTTTGAATTACAAATTTTCTCCCCATTTCTACCCAGCCCCCACTCCAAGATGGCATGTATTCTGATTGCCCCATTCCCCAGACAACCCTCCCTTCTGTCACCCCACTCCCCCCCATTCCCTTTTCGCTTACTTTCTTGTAGGGCAAGATAGATTTCTATGCCCCATTGCCTGTATATCTTACCTTCTAGTTGCATGCAAAAACTTTTTTTTGAACATCTGCTTTTAAAACTTTGAGTTCCAAATTCTCTCCCCTCTTCCCTCCCCACCCACCCTCCCTAAGAAGGCAAGCAATTCTACATAGGCCACATGGGTATCATTATGCAAAACCCTTCCACAATACTCATGTTGTGAAAGACTAACTATGTTTTTCTCCTTCCTATCCTATCCCCCTTTATCCAATTTTCTCCCTTGACCCTGCCCCTTTTCGAAAGTGTTTGCTTTTGATTACCTCCTCCCCCTATCTGCCCTCCCTTCTATTGTCCCACCTTTTTTATCCCCTTCCTCCTTCTTTCCTGTGGGGTAAGATACCCACATGAGTGTGTATGTTATTCCCTCCTCAGGACAAATTCAATGAGAGCAAGATTCACTCATCCCCCCCACCTGCCCCCTCTTCCCTCCCAGTAGAACTGCTTTTTCTGGCCACTTTTATGTAAGATAATTTACCCCATTCTATCTCTCCCTTTCTCCCTCTCTCAATATATTCCTCTCTCATCCCTTAATTTTATTTTATTTTTTTAGATATCATCCCTTCATATTCAACTCACCCTGTGCCCTCTGTCTATATATGTGTATATATATATATGTGTGTGTGTGTGTGTGTCTGTGTGTGTGTGTGTGTGTGTGTGTATATATATATATACATATATATATATATGTATTCCATATATATATATATACACACACATATGTATTCCATATATATATATATATACACACACACACACACACATATGTATGTATGTGTGTATATTCCCTTCAGCTATCCTAATACTGAGGTCTCATGAATTATACACATCATCTTTCCATGTAGGAATGTAAACAAAACAGTTCAACTTTAGTAAGTCCCTTATGATTTCTCTTTCTTGTTTACCTTTTCATGCTTCTCTTGATTCTTGTGTTTGAAAGTCAAATTTCCTATTCAGCTCTGGTCTTTTCACTAAGAAAGCTTTAAAGTCCTCTGTTTTATTGAAAATCCATATTTCACCTTGGAGCATCATACTTAGTTTTGCTGGGTAGGTGATTCTTGGTTTTAATCCTAGCTCCACTGACCTCCGGAATATCATATTCCAAGCTCTTCGATCTGTTAATGTAGAACCTGCTAGATCTTGTGTTATTCTGATTGTGTTTCCACAATACTCAAATTGTTTCTTTCTGGCTGATTGCAGTATTTTCTCCTGGATCTGGGAGCTCTGGAATTTGGCAACAATATTCCTAGGAGATTTCTTTTTGGGATCTTTTTCAGGAGGTGATCGGTGGATTCTTTCAATTTCTACTTTACCCTCTGGCTCTAGAATATCACGGCAGTTCTCCTTGATAATTTCTTGAAAGATGATATCTAGGCTGTTTTTTTATCATGGTTTTCAGGTAGTCCAATAATTTTTAGACGCTCTCTCCTGGATCTATTTTCCAGGTCAGTAGTTTTTCCAATGAGATATTTCACATTGTGTTCCATTTTTTCATTCCTTTGTTCTGTTTTATAATATCTTGATTTCTCATAAAGTCACTAGCTTCCACTTGCTCCAGTCTAATTTTTAAGGTAGTATTTTCTTCAGTGGTCTTTTGGACCTCCTTTTGCATTTGGTTAATTCTGCCTTTCAAAGCATTCTTCTCCTCATTGGCTTTTTGGAGCTCTTTTGCTGTTTGAGTTAGTCTATTTTTTAAGGTGTTGCTTTCTTCAGTATTTTTGTGGTCTCCTTTAGCAAGTCATTGACTTGTTTTTCATGGTTTTCCTGCATCACTCTCATTTCTCTTCCCAAATTTCCTCTACTTCTCTAACTTGCTTTTCCAAATCCTTTTTGAGCTCTTCCATGGCCTGAGGCCAGTTTGTGTTTTTCTTGGAGGCTTTTGTTGTAGGCTCTTTGACTTTGTTGACTTCTTCTGGCTGTATGTTTTGGTCTTCTTTGTCACCAAAGAAAGATTCCAAAGTCTGAGTCTGAATCTGAGTGTGTTTTTGCTGCCTGGCCATGTTCCCAGCCAACTACTTGACCCTTGAGGGTTTTTTCGGGGTATGAGTGCTTGTAGAGTAGAGAGTACTTTGTTCCAAGCTTGAGGGGTTGAGCTGCCATTTTTAGAGCTTTTTCTACACAGCAAGCTCTGCCACACCAGTGCTTCTCCTCCTCCAATAACCGCCAACCCAGACTGGACTCAGATCTTATGCAGGCTCTGCACTCCCGCTCAGATTCACCACTTAATTCCTCCCACCAGGAGGGTCTGGGGCCAGAAGCAATTGCAGCTGTAGTTCTGGCCTCAGAGTTGCACCACCTCTGCTGCCCCCGGGGAGGTGGCCTAACAGCAAACTTCTTTCACTCCCCGCAGCTTTTCCCACCAATCTTCTCTGTTTTCTTTGGTGTTTGTGGGTTGAGAAGTCTGGTAATTGCCACAGCTCACTTACTCAGGTCTCTAGGGCTTGTTCTGCCCAGCTCCCAGTCTGGTTGGTCTGGGAGCAGCCCATGCTGGGCTCTGCTCCCCTCTTCTCCCAGCTCTGTGGGATAGACCTTACCCAGCGACCATCCCAGCTGTCCTGGGCTGCAGCCCTGCTTCCCTCTGGTATTCCATTGGTTCTGGAGTTCTAGAATTTGTTCAGAGCCATTTTTTTATAGGTTTTTGGAGGGACCTGGGGCGGGGGAGGTCACGCAAGTCCTTGCTTTCCAGCTGCCATCTCCTATGATAATTTTTCATTATACAATGGATACCAAAGGACATTACTATCACAAGTATATTTTTTCAATCATTTGGCAGAGTTCTGAATCTTAGAATACCACAATATCAAATGAATCAATTTGCTAGTGATCCAGAAGGCAATGGTGAAAGGACAGTGGCCTATAGAGTACTACTCTGATGCCTCATTAGTGCATGGAGGTGACCTTGGGTTTTCAAGGGATGTGCCAGGATAGCAAAAGCAACAGAAGGGTCTACCATGCTAGAGAGCTTCAGTCCTTGTCCCAGCAGCAGACTGAGTTTTCTTTCTGAGGACAAATTTAGCTAAATATGGAGCAGCTCATTCACCAATAGATGGGCCACCTGGTGATGAATTCACCAGCCCTGGCCCTAAATCAAAGAAAAATATACTGCCAACAGAATGGTCCTAAATCTTGTGTGGGCACCCTAATGTTTCTGCAGTGATAGTGGTAAAATGGTGCAAAAGTTGAGAAGGGGAGGGGAGGAATCGCAGATAGAGCAGAAGAATTTTTGAATTACCTATAACCTTTCACTTAGCTGTTGGTGTTCTAAATGTGAGATACTTATCAAATGACCAACAAAATGCCTGTTAGAAATAGATCAAAATTATAAAACTAGAAGAGTATAAGTTACAAAGACATAGTATATATGAAAATTCTAACTTGACTCCTTTAAACATGTTATTAATTATGAAAATGAGATATGAATATAAGAAAGGATATAGAAGTAAACTACAAGTGCATATAAAATGTAAATGGGTATAAATCAGTTAAAATTTAAAAAGAGATCAAAATAGCCAAAAAACACCTTAGTCAGTTCTAACTTGAGTTACTGATCAAGTGGATAGAGTTAGCGGTAAAGGGATCATGCTGACAACGATGATGGACAAGTATAAGCAATATCACCTCACAAAGAAGAGAATAAGCAGAGGGTGAAAGTAATTTAAAGAAATCTTAGTGAAAGATCAAACTAAGTAGAGCCAACTTAAGAGCATTTAAAAATAAAAATGGAAAGAAGACAACAAACACAAGAAAAATTGAAAAGATTTTTTTTTTAAATTTATGACAACTTTTTTCCCACAGTCATGGACAGTAAGGACATCTCACTTAAATTCTAACAAAACAGTGCCAAATAGAGTTATAGAAGTGGTATAAATGGCACTAAAGTAACAGACAGTAAAAAAGAATCTGGCTCCACTCAGCTCTCAAGGTGATTTTTATAAAGCAAAGGTCTGATCATATCACACATACACCTCCACTTCCCTGTCTGTTCCTGCCCCACTTCTCCTTCTCAGTGAACACAAGTCACTCCTTTTATTCCAATCCAAATTCTGCTTGGAATTAAAAACCCTTCATAACTTGGTTCCTTCCTACCTTTTCAGTCTTCCCTGCCCTCTATGCAGTCTATAATTCATCAGCGTGATCTTACTTTCAGTTCATCAAACACAATTCTCCATCTGCATGAGCTGGCCCCCAAACTTAGAATGATCTGTCTCCTCATCTCTTTCTCCTAGTTCCCTTGGCTTTCATCAAGATTCTGCTCTTATCTTAGCTTCTACATGAAGTCTTTTGTGATTCCCCAATGCTATTAGTGAAGCTCCCTCTGAGACAACTTCCTACCTCCTCTACATACCAAAAAAGGAAGTAAAGAGAACATCAACACCAATATGACTACGTTTTCATCTATATAAAAATATGAGAATCATCTACACATCCATCAGAGTCATCCCAACAAGGCTATAACAGGAAAAAGGCAGGATTTTACAAGTGATATTTCCCCATATACCACATCTTTACCATGACACAATTGAAAAAGATGCAAAGAAGATAAAGTCCTATAGACTTATTGTTCATTGTTCAAAAAAATCAAACAAAACTTATGATTTAGAAGAACTAAAGGTTAACTTAAAGGCTTTCTTCCAATACAGCACCACTCATTTATCTAAAATGAAATTTAAAATACCCTGAGGTAACACCAGGAAGAAGCACGTTAGAAATTTCCTACGATTATGAGATGGATCCAGTCAAAACTTCAAGTTGAATGGGCATTTCCTATAGCTGATGAGGTCCTCCAGATCCTCTGGCTTGTGGATATTGCTGTATTAGAAATGTCAATATCTGGAACACCTCAGATCATCCTGAAAGAGATCTGTAACAGCTCGAAAGGATTTAGACTAATCGTCCATACAAGAAGAGAAAATAAGATAAAAATGTTTATTTTCCAGATCATGATGATAGACAGCTTGTAGAATGTATCTATCAGTATGTATGTATGCATATGTATCTCATGTATCTTGGTATGATATGTATCCAACTGAGCAAAGTCATCGATGCCAAGAGCATTTGAGGATGAAAATGCAATAAGGATTACAAACAGAAGGAAAATGAAAAGGGATCACAAGAAAACAGTTGAACGAACTGTTTTCTCAGTCAAAGATAGCACACTGAGATTTTAACTTAAGCATCGTCGAAGTGCTTACAGAGGAAGTAGAAATGGTACCAAAGAGAACAAAGATAGGAAAAGCAACCATATTGGGTCAAATACAGGAAGAAATGCAATTGGGAGAGGATGAAGAGACCAATTTACAAAGTATCTAAAGGAGATGAAGATACCACAGACATTACAAAGAAACAAACAAAAACCTTGGACGTTACGGACACCAAAAAAGTGACTAAGAAAACAGTCTATATGCTTACTCTTTCATCTATACAAAATCATTATGAGTGTCAACTATACGTGAACTGAGGGTATCCTCAATAAGATTATCAGGAAAAAAGCTGGATTTCACAAATGATATTCAACACCTGTTAACCATCTTACAGTTGACTGAGTGCATGTTAATATACATATACATATATGTAAATCCACATGCACATATATACATGTAAACACATATGCATACATAGAGAGATGTGTGTGTGTATATGTGTCTGTTACACAGAAAGTACAAAGAGCCTTGGGGCGGGGGGGGGGGAGTGAAAAACAGGAAAAAAAGACTGAGCAAGATTGCTTCAGGAAATTGCAGCGAGTCATTGAAGACTCCAAGTCTCAAAAAACAAAGGTTAAACTGTTTAATACTAATGATTCATCAGTGGCATTGTATGGCTATGATTCATAGAATACTACCAGAATGCAAAATGAGTATTACTCATAGATGATGGTGAAATAGATTGAAAGTGTGAACAGGCAGCAACATTTATCAAATAAGAAACTTTTATTTTATTTTAATAGAATATTTTATTTTTTCCAATTACATGTAAAAACAATTTTTAACATTTCTTTTTTTTTAATTTTAAGTTCCCATTCTCTCTCCTTCCCTCCCTTCCCTTCTCATTGAGAAGGCAAGCAATTTTATATAGGTTATACATGTTCAGTTATGCAAAACATATTTCCATATTAGCCATGTTGTGAAAGAAAACACAGACCAAAAAAAGAAGAAAAATAAAGTTTAAAAAGTATGCTTCGATATGCATTCAGATTCCATCGGTTCTTGCTCTGGAGGTAGACAGCATTTTTTTCATCACAAATCCTTCAGAATTGTCTTGGATCATCAATTTGATCAGAGTAGCTAAGTCATTCACACTTGATCATCATATAATATTGTTGTCACTGGGTACACTGTTGTCCTGGATCTGCTGACTTCCCTTTGTATCAGTTCATACAAGTCTTCCCAGGTTCTTCTGAAAGCATCCCGCTTGTTATTTCTTATAGCATAATAGTATCCCAACACAGTCATATACCACAACTTGTTCAGCCATTCCCCAATTGATGGGCATGCCTTCGATTTCCAATTCTTTGCCACCAGAAAAGAGCTGCTATAAATATTTTTGTACAAAAAGGTTGTTTTCCTTTTTTGTTTTTTATCTCTTTTGGATACAGACCTAGAAGCAGTATTACTGAGACAAAGGGTATGCATAGTTTTATAGCCCTTTGGGCATTATTCCTAATTCCTCTCTAAAATGGTTGGATCAGTTCACAACTCCACCAAAAGTGCATTAGTGTCCCAATTTTCACATATCCCCTCCAACATTTGTCATTTTCCTTATCTGTCATATTAGTCAATCTGATATGTGTGAAATGGTACCTTGGAGTTGTTTTAATTTGCATTTCTTTAAGCAAGTGGTTTAGAGCATTTTTTCATATGACTATGGATAACTTTGATTTTTTCCTCTGAAAACTGCTTGTTCATATTTTTTTAAAAAAATCTACTTGTTTTTCAGTTGTATCTGACTCTTTGTGACCCCCTTTGGGGTTTTCTTGGTAAAGATAATGAAGTGGTTTGCCATTTCTTTCTCCAGCTCATTTTACAGAAGAGGAAACTGAGGCAGAGTTAAGTCACTTGCCCAGAGTCACACAGCTAAGAATTGTTTGAGGCCAGGTTTGAACTCAGGTCTTCTAGACTTCAGGCCTGGACTTCTCTCCACTGTGCCACCTAGTTGCCCTTATATCCTCTGACCATTTACCAATATGAGAATGACCTGAATACTTATGAATTTGACTCAGTTCTCTATATATTTGAGAAATGGGGCCTTTGTCAGAGAAATTTGCTGTAATTATTTTTTCAGTTATGATTACTAATTGTGTATTTCCCTCCATCCTATTTTCCCTTGTTTATCCTTCTCCCTCTCCTTCATCCTGTCCCTTCTCAAAACTGTTTTGCCTCTGACCACTGCCTTCCCCAATCTATCCTTCCTTTTATCAGAACCACCCCCACTTCTCTTATCTCTTTCTCCTCCTATTTCTCTGTAGGGTAAGATAGATTTCTATATGCAACTGAGTATTTATGCTATTCCTTCTTTAAGCCAGTTGTGATGAGAGCATGGATCAAGTTTTGTCTGCCAACCCCCCATCTTCCCCTCCATTGTAAAAGATATTTCATGCCTCATTTATGGGAGATAATTTGCCCTATTCTACCTCTGCATTCCCACTTTTTCCAGGGCAACCTCTTTCTCACTCCTTAATTTTATTTTTTAGATATTATCCCATCAGTCAACTCACACTCATGCCCTTTATCCATGTATACTCCTTCTAAATGCCCTAATAATAAAGTTCTTAGCAGTTACAAGTATCATCTTCTCATATAAGAATGTAAACAGTTTAACATTATTGAACCCCTTATGACTTCTCTTCCCTGTTTACATTTCTATGATTTTCTTGAGTCTTATACTTAAAAGTGAAATTGTCTACTCAGCTCTGGTGTTTTCATCAGGAATGCTTGAAAGTCCTCTATTTCCTTGAATGTCCATTTTTCCCCTGAAAGATTATACTCAGTTTAGCTGGATAGGTGATTCTTGGTTGTAATCCTAGGTCCTCTGTTCTCTGGAATATTATATTCCAAGCCCTCCAATCCCTTAATATAGAAGCTTCTAAATCTTGTGTTATCCTGATTGTGGCTCCACAATACTTGAATTGTTTCTTTCTGGCTGCTTGCAATATCCTTTCTTTGACCTGGGAGCTCTGGAATCTAGTTATAATATTCCTGGGAATTTTCATTTTGGGATCTTTTTCACAAGGTAATGGGTAAATTCCTTCAATTTCTATTTTACCCTCTGGTTCTAGAGTGTCAAGGCACTTTTCCTTGATAATTTCTTGAAAGATGATGTTTAGGCTTTTTTTCTGATCATGGCTTTCAGGTAGTCTAGTAATTTTTAAATTATTTCTAGTCGATCTATTTTCCAGCTCAGTTGTCTTTCCAATGAGAAATTTCACATTTTCTTCTATTTTTTCATTCTTTTGATACTGTTTTATTGTTTCTTGATTTCTAACAGTCATTATTTTCCACTTGCCTAATTCTAATTTTTAAGGAATTATTTTCTTCAGTAAACTTTTAAATTACCTCCTTTTCCAATTGTCCAGTTCTATTTTTTAAGAAGTCCTTTTCTTCAGTGAATTTTTGTACATATTTTTCCACATGGCCAATTCTGCCTTTTGAGGAGTTCTTCTCATTAGTGGCTTTTGGTGCCTCTTTTACTATTTGACATATTCTTTTTAAAGGTATTTTCTTCAGTACTTTTTTGTGCCTCCTTTACCAAGCTATTGACTCTTTTTTCATGATTTCTTGCACCACTCTCATTTCTTTTCTCAATTTTCCCTCTACCTCTCTTATCTGATTTTTCAAATCCTATCTGAGCTCTTCCAGGAATTCTTTTTTGGTCCTGAGATCAATTCACATTTTTCTTTGAGGCTTTGGATGCAGCTGTTTTGACTTTGTTGTTTTTTCTCAGTTTGTGTTTTGTTCTTCCCTATCACCATAACAACTTCTATGATCAAGCTCTTTTTTGTTGTTTTCTCATTTTTCAGCCTATTTCTTAACTCCCAGGAAGGGTCACTGTCCCAAGCTCCAGGTTTTTTGTGCTGCTGTTTTCAGAGATAGTTCTGGGGGCCTATAAATCTTCAGTTCTTCCAAGGTGGTATGATTTAAGGGGAGGTAGAGTCACTGCCTTCCTGGCCTATGCTCTAGTCTGTAAGTGACCACAAGCACTCTTTTCTGCCCTGGAACTATGACCAGGCTCCCCATTCCCCTGTTGCCACATGCTCTAGTGATCCTCCTTGCCCTGGAATTGTGACCCAGCACCAAGTATGGGAAATGCAATGGACCCAGTGCCATCAAAGGGTCACCTCTAATCTCCTTCTGACCAGTTGTCTGACCTCCCTTACTATCTGTGGGCTGAGAGCTCCAGAATTCAGAACTGCCAATTCAGTCATACACATACACATACATACACATACACACACACACACACACACACACACCCCCAAGGTCTGCTGCTGGCTTGTGGGGGCATGACCTGTGATGGACTGAACTTCACTCTCCCAGTGAGACAGACATTTCCTATTAACTGCCTAAGTTGTCCTGGGATGGAAAATTATTTCACTCTGTCCTTTTTTTTTGGTTCTGCCATTGCAGAATTTGTTTTGGGACATTATTATAAAGTTGTTTGGAGGGGAACTTGGGAGAATTTAGGCAAGTCTCTGCCTTTACTCTGCCATCTTGGACCAAATAAAGAACTTTCAAAAAGAACCTGAAAAGTACTGAAAAAGGATACATGATTAAAAAAGGAAGAACTTGTGAACAGCCCTTGTGCTCCCCTGGTTTCTTCACAAAGTCAGGAAAACCTGAAGAAATTCTCCAGTGTATTGACTGATTATTGACTAGACACCCCTATAAAGATCTTATTGGAGAAGAGGGCCAAGAGCTGGATGGGGTACTTAGCCATAAATAAATTACAAGCTACATCACTGGAGGAAACGGCACTAAAGATGAGATCTTGTATCCATTTGAGAATATTAAGACGGAGCAAAACCCCAGACAATATGAAACCAGTTTTCTGTTTAACACAGATGTTCTCCAGCTAATGTTCTATGGTTTCACATCTTATAACAAAACAATTTCTAAAGAATTAGAAGTTCAGGTGACTCAAAGGGCAACGAGAAATGCAGGAGGACAGGTAGGATGTAGCCAATTTCGAGCAATGCCCTATGCACAAGAAATGCCATAAAACATGCTTCCAGAGGAAGTGGATAATCAGAAAAGAATATAGGCAATGGATACCAGATAGACAACCTGAGGACTGCCTTGTTTACCCACAAAATGTCAAACAATCGAGAGAATGGTATCAAGCACGTGGAAAGATCCTCTATGGAGAGTAGGGACAAGGACACATAATGAGATGATGAGATGGAAGGCCCGGAAGGGTAATCATCTGCCCTGCTGGATAGAACACTCATATTGATAATATCATGGATACTCAGAAGTACTGAAGAAATAGTGTTGGAAGGCTCCACTGACATTGAAATGGAAACCAAAAAGAAAATGCAGCTTTGTGTGCAAATATCTATGTACATTTCAGAAAAAAAATCTAATTAGTCACCTCTGTTCAAATTATCAAGGAACCTTGCACCTTGAAAGAAAAGGAAATCAGTCAGCAGGCCAGAACAGAAGGGAAACAGAGATAGGATTATTTAGTGTGATCACAATGGCAAAAAACTGTCATGTGACAGGCTGTCTTGTAGCCCATTCTGAACTGCAAGAAACTTGAAAGGCAGATTTTTTTGTTAGATGCATTTTATTTAATGGGCAGTTTTTGTACATTTTTAGTGGCACATAAATATACTATGTCACTTCAGTAGATCTGTGATCTCAATAATATGGATAACCTTTTCCACCTGCACAGATCACAACCCATTCATGCCTTCTCATTCTGAGCAATATTGTTCCATGCCATTATGTAATTCATAAGCCACTAGAAGCTTTCCTACATGACTTTTTTAGTGTTTCATGGATACCTGTGAGTTACCCAGCTGTCCATCTCAGTAAGGAGTAAGGGGAGTATAATAAACCCTAAACTACATTCTAAAGCAGTACTCATCCAAAATATTTATTCTGATTAAAAACAGAAAGTAGAGTATTGTAACAGTCATGACAAATGAGACCCAGAAGTAAGTGAACACAGTAATCCAACATATAATAGACCCTAATCCACAAACTACAGGGAAAAGAACTCCCTATTTGACAAGAACTACCCAAAACAACTCAAAAGCATTTCAGCATAAATTAGGTATAGGCTAAAATATTATGCTATATAACAGACTAAACTCCAAATGGATATGACCTATACTGGAAAGATCACATCATAAAAAAGACTAGAATAGAATGGGATAACATAGTCATGATTATAACTGGGGAAAATTCTTAAGCCAACAATGGATAAAGAGGTTGATAAAACAGAAAACTGACAATTTTGACCTCATAAAATCTAAAAAGTATTTGCACAAGTAAAATCAATGCAGCCAGAATAAGAAGAGAAGCTATTAAGAGAAATCTTTGTATGAAATATCTCTAATTAAAGTACAAGATGTTTAGGGATTTGACACAAACATTTTATGAGAATCACCATCCAATGTATAAAGTATTAAAGGCCTTGAAGTTTATACAACAAAAATTGTAAACTATTAACAACCATATGAAAATATGCTCTAAATCACCATCAGTAAGACAAATAATAACTAATTTATACAGTACTATAAGGTTTGTAAAGTGCTTTAATTATATATAACCCCTGGGAGGTGCATGTGATTATCATCCCCATTTCAGAAAGGCTGAGAGTTTAATTTATTTATCCAGGGTCACACAGCAAGTGGCAGTGGCAGGATTCAACATCAGGTCTTCCTGACTCCAAGCCCAGAAAAGCACCTGACACATAGTAAGCACTTAATACTCTGCTGATTTATCGGCGTGTTGATTCCGCTACACTATCTAACTACAAATGTAACTCTGAGGTTTCATCTCAAACTCATCATGTTCAGAAAGATGTTACAAAAATGGAAATAATCACTTTTGGTGGGGCTGCGGAAAGATAGGCATTCTAATAAACTGTTGGTGGAGCTGTAAATTAGACTGAACATTCTAGAAAATCATTTAGAAGTATAAAGAAAAATCACTAAACTGTTCATGCACATTAATCCAGATAGCCTTCTACTGAGCATATACCACAAGAAAGAAATTCCTTACATATCAAAATCTTAACAGCTACCTTCTTTGTGATGTAGCAAAAACCAAAGTGGACGCTCATCAATTGAGAATGGCTGAACACAGGCCTATATGAACATAATGGAATATTATTGCTCCCTAAGAAATGACAGGTATCACAAATTTAGAGAAGCACAGGCAGACTTAACATTACTAGAAAAGTAATATACAAAATGCCTGTGACAACGTAAACAAAAATAAAACTGAGAAGCAACTAAAATCTGCTAAGTTGTCCCTGGATAAGAGATGATAAAACATATTTTCTCCTCCTTTCTGTAGAGAGGTGGGAGAGTATTGGCTGAATAAGCTTTCTTTTTGTTTAGGTTGACCATGAACTCTAAAAGTTGAAATGACCAACATCCCATGAAATGCTATTTCTTGTTATCTCTGTTTCCATGTGAGCTCTTCTTGCATTTATCTGTAACTCCTGTGTGTCTTCTGGTTTGATTTAGATCAAAAATCTAAATTAAAGGTGACTCTGCTCCTTCAGTAGTATATAAACTTCTTATTCTTGACATCAAGATCTCACATTTCAAGCACTGACAATTCAGTTCATTTCAGAAGAAGTGCTTCTCTGCATTATGTACCCCTCCGCAGCTGTCACTGCAGAAGGAGAAAGGGGCTATGCAAGGGTGAGAGTGCTGGAGGCAACCCTGATGCTAGCACTCTCTTAGTGCATTTTAGATATTGAGAAGACATCAGACACTTGTAGGTCATTGAACAGCTAATGAAAGGAGGTTTCCTCTGCATTAACACAGCAAAGGGAAGCAGCAATAAGACAGCAGTATTTATCCTCTCTGGACACACCCCCAACTCCTTTCATCTCCATATGGAAATGCATCTGGTCATAGGGAGCTCAAGGTGAAGTGCCTGGTCTTCAGAAACCCACACAGTTGGAGCGGCCCCAATTACCCATGGCTGGGTCTGATCAGGAATGTGCTCAGGGAAGCCAAGGTCAATCAGGGTCTGGAGACAGTTTTGTCTCCTATTAGGAAAAGCTAATCTCTATCAATAGAGGAAGGGCCTGGGCTCAGCCCATGTTGTAGGTAGGGAAAAAGAAGCTGCCCCAGAGAAATGTTAGTAAATATTAGTCCTATCACAGAGGTCCACTCTGTATCTTTATTTCATAGTTAACCATGGCCAAGACTTTCAATTAGTGGCTAACCTTATGGTCGTAAACTTCTCTCCATTTAGTAAGGTAGATCCAGAGCCAACACATATGGTATGTCACCTGGCCCACGCACAAACTCTACATAGCATGGTAGAACCTGTCAGAGCTCACAGACCTCTTCTACAGCCTTTCAGAATTCATGGCAACCTTCACATCACAACGACGCGGAAGAGGAGGAATTCTGTTAAGAGACAGTATGGCATAGTTGATGGAATAATAGAGTCAGGGGATGTGAGTCACTTCCCAAATCTGTGCTATCAAAAGTAAGCGCTCACTTATCCGTTCAAAGCAGCACTTTTCACCTCTGTCAAACTGGGATAATGATATCTACATTGATGACTCAATAGGGTTAAAGGAGATCAGGTGCTGTGTGCACTTTAAAGCACTTTATAAATGTGACCTATTACATCAACTACATTTTAGGGAATTTTGAATTTTCATACTGATATGTGCTTTGGACTAGTTATCTAGATTTAGATAATAATTCTATATCTGATATGATTTTCCCATTTTTAGACTTATTTCAGTAGTATTTAAGAAGGTAGATTTTGTTGACTTTGTAAAAATCATTCTGGTTGATAAATACTGTACTTTGTTAACTGCTGTGAACCCATACTATTGGGCAAGATTCGTTAAAAAGGCAGTATCACCAAAGTCGAGCCACTTCCAACTTGTGACAGCAGCACCAGAGTTATCTGCTAGTGGCCCTTCTGGATTCAGTCAAGCAGTGGAGCCATAAAGTAAATGAACGAGCTAGCTGCATAGATTGGAAATAAGCAAACCAGGGAGCTGATCTGTGCTCTCATATTGCCCTTTGCTGTGGGTTCCTAAAAATCTTCTAGCAGATTCATGGCTGGAACTGAACCACATGCTTGTGTCCCTTGTCAGACATTCTTTTCCGAAAAGGATATTCAATAACTTTATGAAAGTGTGTGCAGAAGAATAATTGCTGGCCTTTAGGGGCTCTCCACCAAGACTCTAAGTCTTGAGTGTCTCACTTTGAGATTATAAATCTGCCCCTCTACCTTGCACTTTGGAGGGTGCTACTGAAAAGAAGGGGATTGTTCTTTCTCCCCATGGAATAACAAGATATGAACATTGTCCACAGGCTCCTATTGTCAAATTAGCTGAAGATGCAAAACCAAAGCCTGGGGCTATATGCTTTCAATATGCAGAAATTCTTTCATCCATTTTGTAGAAGGGGGCTATGCAGTTGCGGCTCTTGGACAGATGACACGGATCCATGATATGCTGAGACTGTGCATGTCAGTAGAATATAAGCTACTGGAGTGCAAGAAGTATTTGGCTTTTGTCTTTGCATCCCTACCATATAGCATAATCCCTGGGAAATAGCGGGCATTTAATAAATGCTTGTTGAAATGGATTAAATTGAAAAGAACACAATTAAATGGAGTCATTTCAGACTCCACGTGTACTGATAGAAAATCTCTCCCCCACACATAACCGTTCAGGTCTCCCCCAGCTCTACATAATTTGACCTTATTTCACTGAAATGCTTGCTGATACAGGTTGGCATACTTGGTTATAAGGAGAATTCCTCCATGCAGCAGCAGCTCCCAGACCCTGTAACATCAGGAGAGATGGTAAGCAGGTCAACTGATTGCCTTTATCAAGCAACAAACATTTCTTAAGCACCTACTCCCTCCTAGGCACTGACCTAGGTGCTGAGGATACAAAAGCTAAAGTGAAACAGTCTCAGTCCTCAAAAAGCTTCCATTCTATTAGGAGAAACAACATGAATTTATAAAGGCCTCTGAACAGCACTAGGCAATTTGGTTTTGTTCCTGGAGGCTGGGGGAAAAGGAGATAAGGAAAGGCTTCATGCAGCTGGTGATGCTTGAGATGCATCTTGAAAAAAACAAAGGATTCTAAGAGGTAGAGGTGAAGAGTAGAACATTCCAGAAAGAGAAGACAGTCTGGGCAAAGGCACGCAGAGGGCAGATGGTATCCTGCATAAGGAAGGAGGCTGCAACAATGGGGAATGATGTTGGCAAGGCAGGTTGAGGCCAGTTTGTGAAGGTCTTTAAATGCGAAATGGAATTCAGAATTGCTCCCAGCAGTAAAAGGGAGCCATTAAAATTTACTGAGTAGTAAATTCACACAGTCAGACCTATTCTTTAGGAAAAACATTTTGGTAACTGTGTAGCACATGGACTGAAATGGAAGAGATGTGAGACAAGGTGTCCAATTAGAAGGTTATTGCATTAACACTTCTTAAACTGTGGCTTGATATCCCGTGGGTCGAAGCCCACAGTTTGAGAAGCACTGAAGGGGTCCCAAGTGGAAAAAGTTTAAGAAGCCCGGGTCTATGAAAAGAGTCATGAGTGTCTGAACTATGGTAGTAGCTGCATAAGTGACCAGGATAAATATGAAGAATGTTATGTAGGTAGAAATTACAAGATTGGGCAACAGACTGGCTATGTGCGACGGCCATTGAGGAATCACTGGTAACTTTGAAGAGAACAGTTTCCATTGAGCAGTGACGTCATAAGTCAGATCAGAAACCAGCAGAGGATACAATTAGAAATGGGTGATGCAAAAAACCAAAGGATATCAGTAAAAACATCTCTACAAATAAAGCAATGTTAAAAAAATACCTGGCAAGGACAGATCGCTGAGAATTCCACTGAAGAACTCCTAAGGGGGTACAGACCCATTTATGACTACTCTTCTGATCCAGTCACTTGACCACTTTTGAATCCATCTAATTACATACTATCTTCCATGCCAAATCTCTCCAAATTTTCCACAAGAATAAGATAAGAAACTTTAGCATACACTTTGCTACAATGTGCACCTCTACCGGTATAATATAATTTGTACTAGACCATTTGCCTGTCTCATCCTGTTGATTCATACTGGGCTGAAAGTCCACTGAAACCTGCAGATCTTTTTCAGAAAAACTTTTATCTGGTTGTACCTCCCTATCTGGTACTTGGGAAGTTTATTTGTGAACTAAAATGTAGGACTCAGTTTCATAGTACTAAATTTGATCCAGTGTTTGAGCCTGTTGAGTTCTTTTGTAGATCATGATACTCCCATCTAAAATGTTAGTGCGTTCTCTCTCTCTCTCTCTCTCACTCTCTCTCTCTCTCTCTCTCTCTCTCACACACACACACACACACACACACACACACAGAGCTTTATAAACTCTTCAAACTTGATACATTCTATTGATTTATCCATTACCTTGATAAAAATATGAAACAAAACAGGCCAGAACCCTGAAGCAATACAAGAGAATTCCTTTTAAGTTACTACCCGGCCCATTTTTGCCTTATTCTACGGTCAACACACTCAACCAACTCTGAATTCACCTAACTGAAATAGCACGCAGCTCACGAGGACAAGGACATAGGAGACCTTGTCAAATATTTTGATGCAATTCAAGTTTACTTTTGTCTATGATACTTTATCAAACTACAATGCAATAACCTTGTGGAAATAAGAAATGAGAGCTCAAATGTGAATGTATGTAAATTGGTATACAAATGTCAGCCACTATTAACTCCGTGGAGATGCCTAGCATGTTTGTCTCTATCCATAGTTTGTTTGATGCTTCTTTCTGTCTATCAAACTATTTGACAATTTAAACTTCAGACCAGTCTCCCTTCACCATGACATTGTCTCACTCTGGGTAAGAAGCTGTTTGTTTCATATTTGAAGTTAAGCCCAAACTTTGAACTCAGTAGCTTGTGCTCTGAAGTGATATGAGCACACAGCAGAATTCAGAAGTTAAGAAATTCTGTTTTGCCATCTTTGGTATGATGAAAAAATCGATTTGACTTCTGTGAAGCTAATCAGAAGCACACTCAAAGTGAGTTTTTTTCTTTTCTTTCCTTCCGTTTCTTCAGAGATATTAAAATAAAGTCCCGCTATGTAGAAACTGATTCGCACAACTTACGCTCAAGCAATCAGTGCTTTTGCTTGACATTTCTTAGGGTATATGACATTGTTCAATGCTTTGAACAATCATAATCCTTGGGCAAATATCAAAAACTAACCATTTCTACCAATCAGTGTCAGTGGGCTCCATCACGTGACATCCTTGAGACCAGTAACTTTGGCTTGGTATTTTTACAAAAGTTATTAGAGCTAAGTGAGGTTAAATTCACCAGTGTAGTCAAATTCAAACTTTTGGTAAATTAAATAGAACAGTAAGAAAAAAAATAAAATAAAAAGCCAGTCAATTATTTTCATGCTTTCAAGAAATAAATAATCATGAAATTGTGTATGTTTAGGAGAAAAAAGGAAGCTATCTTATTGAAGTACATTTTATACATACATGGACATTATACAAATACATGCACTGTATGTATACATACACACACATATATATACATATCTAAATGGGAAATAGTTAAGATGTATATGATCTCAAATTTAAGATTAATGTAGCTCTTAAATTTCACTATTCTGCAGTGGATGTGCTGCAGGAGAAGCTAAGTTTCGAGACACCAAAGTTGAGACTCAGAGCCATCACTTACAGTGTTTGTACCTGAAGAAATAGCACAGTTAACTTAAACAGCCGACTCAAGTCAATGGGGGAGGGTTCCCAGACTCTGCCTTCTGTTGCTGGGGGGAGGACAAGAAGAGGAGATATACTGCATGATAATTTGAGGCCATTGTTGGGAAGGAGAGGTGGGACTACAGCACAGGGAAAGGAATTGTAAGTAGGTGCCAAGTTCAAATATGAGCTATTGAAGTATTGTCAGCACGCTCTAAATGTCAGTCTTTTGGGGAAAGCCCCAGTTGCCCCTCTTTACTTCTAGCTCTTAATGACTTTCTAGTCTTCTTTGTCCAAGTCAGTCATTCCTTCAGGGAGTTACACTGCATATTGCATTTTTGTGGTTGTTATCTTTTGGCTTTTCTTTTTCTTTCACCTGTCATCAGGTCCTCCTCCAGAGCTGCCCATGCCAAGTTTCTTGAATCCCTGGAGGTCAGAGATATCCTAAACTGGCCCTAAGGTAATTTAAGCAATAAAAGATACCCCAGAATATTTCTAGGACCTTGCCACTAAAGGGGTGAGATGTGGTAAAAGTACCATCTACCTCCATGTAGGTTAGGTTAGGCTTTCCCTAAAAGATAGTAAATGAATTGGTCATGACAATTAAGGGTCAAACTGTTGACACAGCCTCCTGGTCACCCAAGTATAAAATCCCTGGGTATGAAGAGTTGGGGAAATCCTCAAGCTTGAAACACGCTGATAATTGTGTATACCACTGCAAGAAATTAGGAAATAAGGAATCTGCGCACAACAGAATTCATTCTATATCCTTACCGAATATACTTTCCATGCTATCATTTACTAAACATATTTATGTTAAATATAAGATGGTCTACAAGTGTCTTGATTCCAATCTTAAGCCTGAACCACCAGACTGGCCTGAGTCAAGCCTAGATCAGGATATTTGACATTTTAACCTTTGGCATATTTCTTGATTTTCTTTAACCTATTTCCCTTTACTTATCTAAGTAGAGTTTTTTTAACTCTATTGTGGATCAAGTTAATTAAGGAAATGACATTTTTGGAAATCCTGAAGCAGAGGTCCAGGAAGGACATTAAAATTGTCTGTGGAAAGCTTCATAGCACTGAAAGAAAGAAATGAGATACTGGGGCGAGGGTGGGGAGATTGGGGCAGCCACCTGGGGCATTTCTTCCCACTTTCCATGGGATAAAATAGTACTGGTACTGCCTTTGGATGGTTAATCCAAGGTCACACACATAATCACTGGTGATCATCACTACAGAAAGGCTGCACGGCCACTGGTTCAGACCAGAAAGAATTGTTTTTCTGGTATAGGTTGGAGTAGTTGGCTACCGAGGCCCCATCCCTTAGCATAGTGCCTGGATAGCAGCCACTTAATAAATGGTTATCGACAGACCAACTAGTCTTTGGGGATATTACTAACAGTTTCTCCATCTGGATAATGAGAGGAATAGACTGGCTGACCACTGAGTCTCTCTTACCATTCTAAATCTTAACCCAAGACCCTCAACAGAGACAGAAGTGGAATGAAAGAGCTTTCAAACTTCAACAGTTAGCCTATTACAACAGTAAAGAAACGCCCTTCATTTTACATTTAATATTTTGGGGATATGGTTATTATTTATTTTTAAAAATATATTAACAGTGGTTCCACTATTATCAGCAGAAGTATATAGAGTAGGTACAGAGCTAAAATTGTAACCAGGAAGACCTAGAGAAGTCCCACACATACTGCCTAGGCAGCTAGCTGGTACAGTGGATAGAGCACTGGACTTAGACTCAGGAAGTCCCGAGTTCAAATCCAGCCTCACATACTTACTAGCTGTGTGATACTGGACACATCACTTGACTCCTGTCTCTGTTAGTTACCTCATCTGTAAAAGTCCTAATAACATCTGTATCTCCGAGTTTTTGTGAGGATCAAATGAGATGATTTTTGTAAGGTACTTGCAAATCTTTAAATATAATATATAAATGCTAGTTATCATTATTATTATTGTGATTACTATTACTATATCTTGTGACCCTGACCAATTCACTTAACAACTGAGCACTCTAAGCGACTCTGATAATATAAATAGCAAAGAACATTCCAACATGCAGTGAGGAAGTTTCATGATCTAGAGTGTCCATATACAAAGGAAAGCACAGATCTCATTCCTGGCCTCATTTTAGCAATAACACATTAATGATTTGAGGTTATAAAGAAAGAAAATTAAAAGTTTAAAAAAAACTGCCAATTGAACTAGAAAAAAATGTTGGGGCTTACTTTTTAAATAAAGCACTCTGTTCAGAAGCAATTTAGAAAAGCTCAGGAAAAAAATATTGTTGTGTGGGTCAAAAGAGGAGGCCCAATTTCCAAATGGAGGAAGAATTACTGGAATAGCAAGAGACTTCATGGCAAAAGAAATACCAAAGGAAAGATATATTTTCTGGAAAGCACTCTTGGGCACCACTGTAGATGTGTGTATATTTACCTAATAGGAGAAAATGCTTTCAATCTCCACAACATTTTCAAACTCTTTGGACTAGGTTTATGAGTTATAGCGATGGTGAATTTTATGACTTTATAAATCTCATGACAGGACACTGTATACTAAAAAGGCATCGAGAGTTCATTCATCTATACTACTTTGCCCCATGGAGATACAGGGTCAAGTAAATGCATCCAGAGCCTTCAGTGTGAATACACATGATACAGTAAAAAAAAAACGGATTTGGAATGTGGGTTCCTGGGTTGGAGTCCTCTGTCTCCTACCAACTGGTTTGGTGACTTTGGGCAAGTCCCCTTTTCTCTCTGAGCATTATTTTCCTTGTCTCTAGAAAGGGGGTAATAATACTTGTTTGTGTTATGAGCATTAAAATGAGGCCAGCCTATTAAATACTATGGAAATGTAAACTTATTAATGAAAGGGCATTGGTGTATCCAACATGGTGATCCAATGGACCTGTGATCTCTTCACCATGGGTACTCCCTCCCATTCCTTCCCCTGTGGTGTAACACCTGCTTATCCACCTTTGGTGCGTACCTTCACCCAACTCTCACCTGTGGCTCCAAAAAGCCGGAGTACGTGCAGCAGCCACACCATGGTAAAAACCATCTCAGCAGATAGGCTAAACTAGATTGAAGGTAACTGATAGGACTCAAAGCCTTCAGTGAGTTAAGGGGATGTCTACCCTAAGCATATGAAGATTTCCTCAGCAGAATGAGTGGATGAGGACAATCTGTTCTAATGGCCATGAAGGCAGCTGAAGCAGGTGCCATGGAGCACTGAGAGCTTGGTCGTCCATTGCATCCTGGGCCATCACCAGAAGTCCTGACTTTTGTCTCACCACTGGACTTTTGATGACTCAGGAACAAACAGTGAAGCTGAACTTTGCACAAATCTGCCTCACTTAAGTCCAATTCACAAGCAAGTCAAAACATTAACCCAGGACGTCACTGGTCCCCTTTGAAAATGAAGGATGAACAACAATACCTATCTATGTGTTCTCATAAATCTATCATGGGTGGTCCTGCCTTTAGAAATTGTATGGATACCAATGGCTCACTGACTACCCATCAATTATTGTTTGCTTTTGCTACATGACTTATCCTTTTAATTATAGTCACACATCTCATTGATGACTTCCTTTATACTGTTGTTTTCTTTATATTCTATTGTAGCCTCCACACACCCATTGTGACCATCTTCCTTGTCCTTTGGGTAAATTTTAATTTTAAATCTTAAGGAAATATGGGGAAGTTCTGGGACTTGTAGACACAGAACATTACTTTTAAAAATGACATTAAAATGATTGGTATTTGTTTCAGGAAGGAGTTTAGGCTTATTGATAGAACTGTGTCATTTCCCAAAGGAAAATTGGAAAACAGTGTACAAGAAGTTAGGTTTAGACCAACATCTCATATCATATATAACAGGCACCTCCACCTGGATATGTGGCCTAAATATTAAAGGTTATATAGTAAACAAATGAGAGAAGAAAGGCAGAACGTATCTTTCACAACTATAGATAGCACAGAGTTCTTCACCAAACAAAGGATAAAGATGACCAAAAAAGATAAAATGGACAGTTTCAATTATATAATATTGAAAAGCTTTTTCACAAACAAAATCAATGCAATTAGAATTATATGGGGAACCATTAAATGGGAAAATATTTGTGTAGCACACTTTCTTGAGGGCTTGATATTCAAAAGTTGACAAAACAAAAAATCATAGCCATTGGAGGGCCTGTGGAAAGACAATGATAGACTTCTGGTAGAGCTTTGGATGGGTTCAGTCATTCTGGAAAGTAATTCGGAATTATGAACAAGTCACTAAATTGTATATACATACTATTTGCCCCAGAGATATTGCTACTAGGTACCTATTACAAAGAGAATAAAAAAGGTGGGGATAGACCCTGATGCAAAAATATTTATAACGCTTTTTGTTCTAGGAAAAATGGGAACAAAACTGGCACACATCAATTATGGAATGGCTGAAAAAAATTATGGTGTATGAATTTGGTAGAATCATTGTACCACAGGAAAATTATGGATCCAGAGAAGCCTGGTGAGACTTATATGAAATGATAAGACAGGGCTGTCCAACCTTAGGTTTTTATGGAAACAATAGACAACATATTTTGATTTGCCATTTTAGTGAGAGCTCTGCAGTAGTTCGGCATCATTTACTAAAGCATTTATGTAAATTTCTATGCTTGTAGGTGGGCCGCATAAATCACTCTGTGGGCCACATGAGGCTGCATGTGGCCCATGAGCCGCATTTTGGACAGTCCTGTGATAAGAAGTTACACACATAGAACTAGGATAAAAAAATGTACATAATGATCCTAATGTAATTTAAAAAACCACTTTGGAAGCCTTAAGAACTCTGATCAATGATCTATTGTGACTCCGCCAGACTGAAGATGAAGAAGGTGCTGGACAAGAGGCACCATGTAAGATCGACTTTTTCCACAAATGGCCATTGTGTGAATTCGTTTTGCTTTACTATATTAAGTTGTAACAGTGGAGACTTTTTCCCCTCAGCACAGTTGTGTATGAGGGGGGCTGCGTGTGAGGGGAGTATGCATTGATAGTGATATCAAAAAAGGAAAAAAAAAGTATCCCCTTGAAACATATAAAATGCACAAAAGAAAGCATAAGGAAGTTCATAAGGGGCACTGACAAGCAAGGCAGCAGTAATACCATAGTGCTAAATTTACTAGGAATAACCTAACTGAAACACACAGAACCTGGGGTGACCATCCTCACTCCCATTCTCTGGTGGCTTGGGTCAATAGAAATAGGATCAGGCTTCTCTCATCAGTCTTACAGGGAACTCTGAGGGGATGGAGGGTGGTTTTATAGTATTACAGCTTGCAAGTCCATATTGGTACACCAACCCCATTGATTATCCATTGATATCAACTAGCCAGCCAGATTTAATTAGCTTTTAAACATGTGTATTTCCTTAGGGGGGAGAGGAAGAAGAGTGGGTAGGAAACATCCCCTCTGAATGGGGTATATTAGGCCACTGGCTAAAGTTGCTGCCTTCCTTCCCTGTTTTTCAGTGGATCTGTGATTTCACCGTGAGAGTGGGGAATATTTTTAGCAGTGCAGATCTGTATTTTTCTGCAACTAACTGACTTAGAAAGTTTCCCGGGCACGGAGAGGCAAAGGAACTTGCCCAGGATCACACAGCCAGTATGTATAAGAGGCAGCTCAGCTACACTCTAAGACCAGCCCTTCATACAGCAGAGCATGCCACCTCTCACAATCTTCCTAGATCTTCTGAAACATCTAATATCTCCTTAAAGCTGAGGATCTTGGTTTATACTTATTGTCTATCTCCTACTATTCTAGACACATAGTAGGCACTCAGATACTTGTTGAATTGCAGAGATCACATGAGATCTACCTTGCTGTAGCTAGGCAGCTAGGTGACAAAGGGAACAGGTCTCTGGGTCTGGAGTCCGAAAGACCTAAGTTCAAATATGGCCTCAGACACTCACTAGCTATATGACCCCGAGCAAGTAACTCTGCCTCCATTTCCTCAAACTTAAAATGAGTATAAAACAGCGCCTACTTCAGAGGGTCATTGTGGGGATCACATGAGAAAACATTTGGTGCTTAATAAATGCATGCACCCTTTCCTTCCCTATTCTAGACTTCTGCCCTCATATTATGATGGAGGGTGTTAAAAACTCTAATGTTTTCAGTGGAAGCACTTTGATAGAGAAGCAGGAGCTTTTAAATGTAAGAAACCAACATAATGATAACTAATATTCTTCAAATTAAGCTGTGTATATATTTTCATAAGAGAGGGATGAATCTTCAGGAATTCACGTGTGCTAGCTTTTATAAAATTCTATAATTAAGGTTCATAAGCATGCTGGAGATATTATTATTCTGCTTGTTGCTAAGGCAACCATATGTAGTATGTTTAAAAATGTCACGTCCCCCCATCCCCCATAGAGAGTAAAGGAAAGCTTACTTAAAACCCCATTTTGAAAGGAACAACCTAGCTTCTCTAAAGAGCTGGTCTTTCATTTCCTCTTGTCAAAATGTATTCATTCAAAAAAAAGATAGAGGGAAGAGAGAGAACTAGGAAAAGACAAGAGTTTTTAATCAATTCATTCATTACTGCTTTTGAGGGATTGCTTGTTAATTCTCCCGTGCTTTGGAAATTGAGGATTTTTATTGCTGTGTTTTGTTTTATTTTATTTTTAACCAAGTAAGCAACCCATTTACCAGGCTAGAACTTTACAGAGCTGATTAAACCCTCCTCTTGCAGGGAAACCAAAGTACAATTTGGTTGTTATTTCTGTGACATAATAGGTGCATCTGCTTGGAAATCACGAATAATATTTCTAATCACACTTGAAACATTTACCAAACTTCAAGCAGGTAACCAAGCGACCAACACGGAAATTGACATTAATTCATTCATTACTGCCACCTTTACCTGGAAGCAACACACACACACACACACACACACACACACACACGCGCGCGCGCGCGCAAATTATACTTACAACAAAACAGAAACAATTGGCATTCATTTAACCCTTTAAAGCTCACAAGGTACTTTACAAATGGCCTTATTTGAGCCTCAAAAAGCCATAAGATGGATACTTTAGGCATTATCAGGCCCATTTCTTAGATGAAGAAAGAGGCTCAGAGAGATTTAGCTGCTTCCTGGGGTCACATAATTAGTAAGTGCTATAGGTAGGATTTGAATGTAGGTCTTCCGAATTCTACATGCTCTCTCCTGAATACTTAACTAATCTCTCTACCTAGGAATGACAAGAAGGTTTCTGTAAAGGAAAATAAAGCTTTGATTATCTGTCAAAGTTCAAGGCCAGTAACATACATGCAGACAAAGGGGAACCAGAGAGTAGCATCTGGTTCAACTGACAATACTGGGTTAGGAATCAGAAGGTTCAGGAATGAAACCCAGTTCTACCTTTTTTTTACCAGTGTGACCTTTGACTTTTCATCTCTAAGCTTTGGTTTCATCATCGCAAAATGAGGAGCCTGGATGAAATGACCTTTAAGGTTTCTCTTCCAGCTCTAAATCTATGATCCTATAATCATAATGTTCTACACCAAAGGTTATTTATGCTCCTACACCATCCCTAAAAAATCACCATAGGATAAAAAGCAGGTGGGGAACCAAGAAATTCAATTCTCTTATTTAATATGAAAAGAAATTGAGAAGCAGAGGGGATACAGGACTTGCCCATAGTGACATGGACAGCTGGCAATGTGAGCAAGTAAGAATTGCAAACCAGGTCCTATGTTCCCAAGTTCAGGATTCTCCCCTTGTCGTGACTCAGTTTTTCCCTGGGTCTGGGCAAATGGTGTGATGCAGATGCTCCCCAGGGCTCAGTGCCAGTAAGTGGACATTGGCATATATGACCCTGGACGTAACCGTAACCCTAAATGCCTTTTCTTGTTCAGTCATGTCTGACTCTACGTGACCCCATGGACCATAGCACGCCAGGCCCTTCTGTCCTCCACTATTTCCCAATGTAGATGTAAGCTCATGTTTGGTGTTTCCATGACACTCTCTAGCCATCTCTTCCTCTGCCAGCCCCTTTTCCTTTGGCCTTCAATCTTTCCCAACATCAGAGTCTTTTCCCATAAGTTCTGTCTTCTCATTACGCAGCCAAAGTACGTAAGCTTCAGCTTCAATATTTGACCTGCCAGGGAATAGCCTGAATTAATTTCTTTAAGTATTGGCTGATTTGATCTCCTTACTGTCCAAGGAACTCTCAAATGTCTTCTCCAATGCCACAATTGAAAAGTGTTGCTTCTGCAGCTCTTAGCTTTCCTTACAATCCAACTCTCATAGCCACATGTCGCTACCGGAAAAACCATAGCTTTGGTTACAAAGACATTTGCAGGTAAGGTGATGTCTCTGCTTTTCCATATACTGTCTAGATTTGCCATAGCTTTCCTTCCAAGGAGCAAGCATTGCTATCTGCAGTGATCTTCGAGCCCCCGAATATAAAAGAATGCCAAGGGCCATTTTATTTCATAGAGGACTCTACACTATTCTAGGTAGTAAAAGGGCGAACTCATAGCTGAAAGCTCTCCCAGAATGTGAGTAAGCAAAGAGAAAAGGGCACTGATGACATTTACAGAATCCCAGAGTTGGAAGATATTCAAAGGCCATCTAACCCAACATGGACCCCCAACAGCAGCACACCTGATAAGGAAGTATCAGGCCCTCATCTTGAGGATCTCTGCCTCCCGAGGCAGGCCATTTCCTTTTCTGTCAGGATATTTCTTTTCTTTTTATCAACCCAAAATCTGCCTTTCTGCACTTTCTATTCATTGTTCCTCCTTCTGCCTTCTGGGGATAAGCAGTTCACAGTCTTATTACTCTCCTATATCTCTATTTCAAGGAGTTCAAAGGCCAGCATCATGTTTCCTCTAAGTCTTCTATTGTCTACAGTAAACACGCCCATTACCTTCAAGTGATACTTACATAATATTATCTTGAGCTCTCCAGAAATTCTGGCTACTTTCTTCTGGCCACTCTCCAGCCTATCAATGCCCTCTGTAAAATGTGGAAGTCCAAGTTGAACATAATAATTTAGATGTTTTCTGACCAGAGAAAAATATAGCAGTGCTATTATGTTCCTAGTCCTGGACACTAGGCCTCTCAGTGAAGCCTAAGATAATATCAGGGTACCATACGTGGACTCAAATTCAATTTGCAGGGCAATGTGGGGGGAAAAGGAGTGAAAAACCCCCTTGTAGGAAGATGGTGCTGGCTATCTGCTTTGGCTCAGGAAATGTCAACGTGCCTTGGGTCTGGGGTCACAGGTCAACGCTGGCTATTTGTATAACAAATCACTTCACATCACTGGGGCTCAGTTTCCTCCTCTGTAAAATGAGAGTCTTAGTCTAGGTGACCTCAAAGTCAATCAAGCAATAAACACTAATTAAGCAAAAATTTCCTTGGGGACCTCCAAGAAAGATGGGAGGATGTGGACTCAGAGAGACCGCTGAATGGCAAATGGGAAATAAATGCATGTGGGGAGAGCAGGGGGGAGACTGGGACCACATGATTTGGGATACAGGGGCATTTCTGTAACAGGGCAATATATCTATCCCCATTATTTCCTTAATAAATGGTTACTTCTAAGAGTGGCATTTTGTTGTTCATTTGTTTCAGTCATGTTTGACTCATCATGACCCCATTTGGGGTTTTCTTGACAGAGATACTGGAGTGGTTTGACATTTCCTTCTCCGGATCACTTTACAGATAAGGAAACTGAGGCAAACAGGGTGAAGTGACTCGCCCAAGGTCACACAGCTAGGAAGTGTCTGAGGCCAGATTTGAACTCAAGAAAACGAGTCTTCCTGACTCCAGGCCTGGCACTCCATCTATCCACTGCAGCAGCTAGCTGCCCAAGATTGGCATACAATAGGATAGCAATAAGACACAAGCTACAAAGACAATTAACATAAATTTATCAGAAGAGGGAACTCCAATGTGGGACTTGAGAAAGTTTGATTCCATGGGGAACATCAAGAGGTTAAAGAAGGAAATAATAAATATAAAGACTGTGAACCAAAGAATAAAATCTCAGGAAACAAAGGGAGAAGAATTAAGGAAGAGAACAAGATCAAGAAATCCTTTTTAGGAAAAGATGCAGAAAATAACAAAACCCCATAAGCATAAGATGCTGGAAAGGAGGAGAGGAAGGGGAAAATGAAAGGGGGGAGATGACAGAGTGGAGCAATTAGAACACTAAATAAAAGAAAGAAAAAAGGAAATAAGTCAAGTAAAATTCTAAAAGTAGGTAAAGCTTTGAAAAACTGGGGTGGGAGGAAGCGGGAAGGGAGCAGTAGGGGAATTAAGGGTGGACATGAGAGGGCCTATGGGAATAGGTCTGAATGAAAGTAGATTAAACAAATTAATCATAAGGATAAAAAACTGAATAAAGGGAACAAAAGAAAATCCTAGTTTAGGAAATTAGGGAAACATAAACTTAATTTATAATGTTAAATGTGAATAGATTTTAAAATCTTATATAATGAAATAATCATAGATTGAACAATAAAGCAACAAGCCACTATTTGGTGCTTACAAGAAAGACAACTGAAAAGACGTCTTTAGAATAAAAATAAGCCAGGAAAAATTACTATTCATCAGGTAACACCCCCAAAATAAAACAAACCAGGAGCTGCAATCATGCTATAAAACAAAGCAAAAATAAAAATTCAGACTATAAAGAGAGAAAAGGAAATTATGCTATGCTTAAAGTAACCGGTGAAAACAAAAAAATCAATACTAAATCTATATGCTCCAAATTCCTTCATATCTGAATTTGTAAAATAAAAATGAACTAGATGGAGAAAACTGCAAATAGTCACAATAATATGGGAAGCCTGAATGTTCTTCTATTGCAAATAACTGTAAAAAGGAAGAAATAGTATACACCCCTTTACAGGCCAGCTGTAGCCAAGCTAATCATCAATTCAGGGAGCAGAAGCAAAAGATCAAAATGGTGATTTAATGAACTATTAAATAGAAACTGTGGTTAAAGAAGGAAATCACAGACATGAGTAATAAGTATGTGAAAGACACGAATAATGACAAAACAGTGAACCAAAATTTCTGAGTTGTAGCTAAAGCGGTCCTCAGAAGCAACAGTCCCAAAGCATTTATTAGCAAAAGAAAGAGAATTATCTGAATATGCATTAAAATGAGAAATCCAACAAATACCAAATGATAAAAAATAAAGTGATTTAAAGACCAATCAATCAATAAACCTTTCGTGATAAATGTTTAGAAAAAATATTAAGAAGAGGGGAGGAACTCAAATCAAGAAAATAAAAAATGAACAAGCTAAAATAAAAACAAAACCAGAAGAAATGTAAGCATATACATGAGAACCTATCATCTATAGTTTTGTTAACAAAATTGAGAACAACAAAAAACATGATTATCTTCAACATAAAATACTGAAACAAACAGAAGACAAAATAGAATATTTAAATAAACCAATCACGTATAAAGAAATAAAACTAGATGCAATACAAACCACCTGGAGGGAGACAGGAGAAAGACTCCTGGTTCTGACAGACTTACAGGAGAATTCTAATAACCTTTTAAAGAACAATTAATATTTTAATACCAATTCTATACAAATTATTCTCAATAACTGAGAAAGAAGTCATTCTACCAAAGATACTCCTTTCCTGAGACAAATACAGCAGTAATACCTAAACCAGGAAAGGATAAAGCACAGAAGGAAAACTATAGACCAATGTCAGTAACAAATATGTATTTAAAATTTTAAATACAATCCTCTCAAACAGACTCTAGCAGTTCATCCAAGAAATCATTTGTTGTGACCCAGATGGTTTTATACCAGTGATGCAAGGATGGTTAAACATTAGGAAAACAGTCAACATAATTAATCATATTACAAACAAAAGCATCCAGAATCACATGATGCTTTTCAATAGCTGCAGAAAACATCTTTGAAAAAGTACAACACATTTAATTATGCGAAAACAAACAAACCAGAAAACCTATAAGCATAGGCAGAGGGATCTTTAATTTTAACATGATAAAAAGCATCTATCTAAAACCAAAAGCAAGCATTACGTGCCATAGGGATACACTAGAAAATTCATCTACAATGTGTTACTTAGTGCTACAGCTAGATAACCAATGCTGTACTAGTATGCTACAAGGCCGCATATTCTATTAATCATCAAGAATGGATTAACTGTCTACTTTGTGTCAGCCATTGGGGAGAGAACATGGAAAAAAGGGAAGACTAAAGTTGAGAAGGGAGGTTTCAGAAGTTATTGGCTCTAAGAGACATCTCGGAGTAGAAGATCCAGGCTGAAGCAAGTCTCAAGCAAAGGTCAGCTTTCTCTCCAGATGCCCATTTATCCACAGACGCCATAATATAATCCATCATCCCATTACTGTCTCCAGTAACCTGAATTTTGCCTCATTCACAAAGAGCATAGGTTAACCAGAGATAGACATCAATGTAAGGGTTAAGCCAAGAGGTCAGCCTCTGACTAAGTGTCAGGGATTTTTTCCTAACTGGGGACTTGGGGCAACTGTGACCGAACTCAGTTTTCATCTAAAACAAACTTCCTAAAGCCAAGGAGGAGGAAACTAAGTGGACCCCAGGAGCTATTAAATTCTCCCCAGGTTTAAAATGAGCGAATGAGTGAAGACAACCCATAAAAGGGAACAAGAAGTCAAGCAGGAGAAGGGTACCTGAGCAGTAAATCAATTAATTAACATTTATTAAGTGCCTACTACATGCCAGCCATTGTGCTAAAACAGGAGCTACACTGATACTTACTATCTTGGGTCAACAAACTATGGCCAGTGGGCCAAATCCAACTGCCCATTTTTGATTGGCCCATGAGATAAGAATTTCATTTTATGTTTTCAAATAAAGTTTTATTGTATTTTAAAATGTAAAAATATTCTTAGCTCATGAACTGCACAAAAATAGGTGGTGGGCAGATTTGACCCCTGGTCAATACTTTTTAAAACTGAAAATAGTTTATCGGCAAAGATGCTGACACCAAAGATAGGAGAGAATTTGAAATTGTGAGACCCAGGACTGACAAGATATAGTAGGAATCGGAATAGTCTGGAAGGAAGAAGAGAATAGGACTATTTATCATACAAGAGAGCTATACACATATTAAAGAGGCCAAAGAGTTATTTGAGGGGAAGGGAGAGAGATTGTTCAAAAGGTAAGTCTTCTATTTTTCATAACCACATTTTCTTAAATTTATATTTTTAAAAAGGAGTATGCATGTGCATGTATGTGTATATTTTATTTAGTGAATAAGGAAAGGAGTAATAATGAAAAATCAATGTACCCATATGTAATAATGAAACAGACATTTGGGGATATTTCAAAAACTTCTCAGAATTTGGGAATATTTCCTTCCCGGCTTATTTGTGCAGCTCATATCTGTATTCTGTTGGTGGAATTTGGTTGCTATTTTCTTTCATTTTTAATTTACAATATCTTATGAATAAGAAGCTCTAATATTCAAATACACAGAAACAGGATTCTTGACTCTCTCATTTTATCACTTATATCATCTAACCTCCTTTGCCAAGCCAGTGTTAACCACCAATTACCCACAAAACACTTCTCACCAGTTGTAAGCAGCCTTGAGGCATGGTCCATTATTCATTCCGAAAATCTACTGTAAAAAAAACACAAACTGGGATTTGGTTGCCATCCAAATGGCTGGAAATAAATAATTAAATAACCAGACTCTGGAGAAAACTAAGGTTTTTGTTTTTGTTTTTGTTTTTTGGGGGGGAGGGAGAAGAGGGGAAAGAAATCAGTAATAGCTGTGTCAGGTGGATAGGAACTTGTTTACTCCAGACACATAGGAAAATCTCCCCTGGGTATTTCATATCATTCGTATTTTCCGATATCTCCAATAAAATCCTTCCCCTTCTAATTATTTCAAGAGAATAAAGTGAATTTTAGAAATTTCTCTAGCTTTTGAAATAAAAAAAAGAATAACAAAGACGGTCTCTAACATCATTTGATCAAGCTTGCTTTTCCCTTGGCTCACAGAGCTTTCAAATATTCCAATTTCAAGCTATAGAAGATTCTAATAGAATTGTCAAATTTCACTTCCTTTTTTTTAACCACCTCCTAATCCGCTACTCTGTATGCTGTGCAAATGCAGCCTTGAAGCCAATAAATTAATATCTGAGATGTTTAGTAGGGTGCTCCGTTGCAGCCCTTATATCTTTGAGGATACAATATACAGTAAGACTTTCTATGTGGAATAAACAGTCTTTGCAGTAGATAATTTCCAAGCTCTAGTGCTTTAGCCCTTTACAGAGAGCAGTAAATTTTAGGAGATTGTAATCCCCTTCATACTTTGACTTTTAGAATGCCTAACAACTTTCTACAACTACAAATCATTACAGAACTGGAATAAAATCATAGTTTGTACAATACAATGCCTACCTTTTTCAGCAAAAAGAAAAAAAAATTCTCATTCTAAGTTCACCATAAATACGTATCTGTCAAATGTTCCTTAACTTAGTGTAGTATGTGGGACTTTACCGTATTAATTCACTTGGTCCTTATGACAATCATGTTTTAATACGAACTGATTGAAACAGTATATTGTCCACTACAAAAGATTCATTGGCTTCCTTAAAAGCTTTTATAGCAACATACTAAAAGGCATATTAAAAATAAAAAAGGGATTTATTCTAACTGTAAATCAACTCTTTAATAAGATTTCAAAACCTTCCATAAAGAGTTAGTAACATCAAAAAGGTTTTTCTCAGCACTAAGAAAAACACACATACCTATAGCACATCCTTGAATGAATTCCATATTGGAAAGAGCTGCTGTGGATGCAACGAGAATGAGATTTGGTGTTCCAACTCTAACCCTCAGTCACCTCTGGCTTATCCTCTTCTTGCCTGTGTGCCTGTCATAGAGGGATAGAACAGACTCCTAAGTTTCTGCCACCGAAATAGAGGAGTTCGTTATTTTAATCCAAGGAAAATATTTGACTATCGGTTTCTAAGGATCAATTGATTTAAGAAGGGAAAAGATTTTATGTCAAAAACAAATCAATATAAAGCACAGACAGTAATATTTCTTGTTGGTCACTCTTACTAAACCACACCAAACACTTTTCTTTGCCTTTCTCTGTATCATCACCAGTGCTTAGCACTGCGCCTCAGACATAGGGAGCTCTTAATAAACGTTTGATGACTTACAAATCAATGAATGCATTTTCTACTGATTCGCAAGTGACATGGTTTCAGGAACATGAAGCTGGAAACTTAATTTCACAGCAAAAATGATCATACAGTTACAAGATTCTTTAATGATTCCCAACATTATGCTTTACCAAGTATTATATTGGTCTATATACACATATTCCACCTCAAAGGGCACACTGTGCAATGGCACTCTGCTTAGATTAAACAAAAGGAGTGAAACTTATAAATGGTGCCAAAGACAAGAAAGTAGATTCAACTTCACCTGCAAGAAATATGATTTGTTGATAGAGGGTCCCTTCCAACCCTCAAATTTATATGAATATAAAGATTGTATTACTACCCATAAAATTCCCAAGAAATATACATAAGCCAATGAATTATTTTTATTAATTATATCTCAAATACTATTGCAAAACGTAGACAATGGTGCATATGCATCCTTAGTAGACACAGAAGAGAGAAAATCAATGTAACATGGATGTTAAAACATACCCAAGGCCTTATCTTCTTTGGTTGTTTTCATTACTGCTTTCATTACTCTTATAAAGAAACAAAACTTTCTCCACAGTCCGTTTTGACTAATTCTAGCTTGACTCATACTTAGAAGCCCCTCTGTTGCGGGCCGCGTTAGAGCCAAGCCCTGTCCTCCTCGGACCTCCAGGCCCAGGGGCCTGCTGAGATAGACTCAGGGCTTTGGGATGTGGGTGGAGCCAGGAGGAGGGGTCTCGCCTTTGTTGCCTCCCTGGCAATCCCAGGTCTTTGCCCGAGCCCAGACCGGCCAGACCACGTGGAACTTCAGGCTGCCTGACCACGTGGAGTTTCCGGTTACTGCCTGCCGCAGGGCAGGGAGCTTCGGCTAGCGCAGAAACAGAAGGGGAGGAGAGTAGGCGGAGTCGGGGCGGTCCTTAAGACCCAGGTGTTAGAGTTTTACCTGTCCTTCACCCATGTAACCAAAGAACGTACCAACGTCACTAAAGATATAAATGTGCTGCTTGCTGAAATAATAAACGGAGTCCTTCACCATCTTTCGGCTCCCGCCCCCTTCATTGTCCGGGAGATCACGTCCTTTGCCTAGGCAAAGGCCTGGGGCTTGGGGGGAACCCCGAGCATAGTTACGAGGCTTTGGAAGCCCGTAACACCCCTCCACCAACACTACGAGATCCTGTAATGGTCCCAAACATTATGCTTTATACAAGTATTATCACTCTTTTATGGGCCATTTTCGTAATGCACTATATAATGCAAACGTTTATAGTTTCTCTTCTATCTTTGGAATTCATCAGCTTTTTACATTTTATAAATTGCACACAGTACCAGTGTGTAAAGAACATCCTATTTTATTAGTAGCAGACCCTAAAATTTGTGGGGCACTGGAATTTGGCTGCTTATTTAGGGATACTCTTAAGATTCCTCTGCTTTAAAAAAACATGATCACAACAGTCCTAACCTTGATTGTAACCTCTAACACTGCAGGACCAATTTGCTGTTGGTATAAAGATGGTTAAAAGGGAAAATATGCAAAGAGAAGAAACGGGCATTTTTGCTGGTTGCCGTCCACCTGCTCCCAGTCCCTTCCTTCCCAAATAGTTTCCCTAAAGCATGTTATTCTCTTACTGGAGAATTGTCAGTGGCTCCCTATCTTCTCTAGTATAAAATACAAACCCCTCAAATTAGCATTTCAAAGCTCCAGTCAGTCAGCAATCAATTATCGTTTATTAAGCACTTTCTCTGTTTCCAGCACTTTTCTAGGCCTTGGAGACATAAAGGAAGCCCTTTCCCCAAGGCACTCTCAGCCTAATATGGGAGACACCATGTAAATAGAGGTGGACCTACAAGATACATGCAGTGTAAATGAAAGATAATCTCAGAATGAAGATACTGGCAGTTGTCTTGGGAGGGGGAGGAGAGAGGGCACTAAATAATATACACATTTTGTAGTAGAGTGGAACAGCTTTTGGAAGGGGAACCCAGAAGATCTGGGTTTTAGTTAGTCAAGGCTTTAAGGCAATTAAAAGACTGGGTGACCATAGGGAAAGTCACTTAATTTGTCTTGGTTCAGTTTCCATATTGGTAAGACAAGTTTACTGGATCTCATGATCTCAAACGTCATTTCCAAATCTTAACATTTTGTGACCATTGCATCTTAAAGCTTGTACTGGAAACAAAATAACTCTTGACATGATAATCAGTAAAGGGAAGAGGGAAAGGCATTTCTATGGTAACATGTTTGTTAAAAAAATATCTGAGGCCTCCACAGTTTCAATAATCCATTTTGCCTTATACACACAAGGAGATACATTTCTATAGCACCTACTATGTGCCAGGCACTGTGCTAACTACTTTACAAATATTATCTCACTATCCTTATTTTACAGATGAGGAGACTGAGGCAGGCAGAGATTAATGACTTGCCCCGTTTCAAACAGCTACTAAGTTTCTGGGGCTGATTTTGAACTCATCTTCCTGACTCCAGGCCCAGTACTTCATCTGCTGTGTCAAATAGGACTGATGAAAGCCATTTCTCTGTTTCCATCTGAAATATGAGCATGTGAAAATGTCTAAACATGGTTATAACAGCTAAGTGAGTAAAGAGTGGAAATGAAACAAGTCTACTTTGGCTCAGGTACCAGGTGAGAATACTTTTTGATTGAATCAAACAATCAGAATGGGGTATGAACAGGGCCTGTAAAATTCCTTGACTCAATCAAAGCCATTGTGTGAGATGCTGGGATAAAACCCTCAGCAATCCATATAAAAGGAAGATGCTAGCTCAGAACCTCGGGAAGAGATTCTGAGCCTCGGGATCTGAAAGGTTGGAGTAGGTCTGAATACTGAGCTGTGGGTGGGCAGAGAAATATTGAGGAGAATCATTGGCTCTGCAGGCACGTCAAAGCAGAAGACCCAGTTTGAGGGAAGTCCACCCACAGACACAATATTATAGTCTGCTGTTCCATTATGGAAATGTTTCCAGTAAAGAGAGTTTTGTTACAACCACAAAGAGGCCAGAGTTTATGTGGCAGGTGGCTATTGAACCTTTGTTTCCTCAGTCTTTTCATTTGTTATCCACCACAGTTAATTAGAGATTGACTCAATATATATATTTAGGTCTAAGTGTTATGAATTTTCCCAACTGGGAGCTTGGAGTAAATGTGATTGAGCTCAGAAATTTTCATCAAAAATAAACTCCTTAAAGCAGAAGAATGAATCAAGTAAACATTAGTGGACCACTTTACTGCCCACTCCATATCCTTAGGCTTAAAACAAGCTAATTATTGAAACAATGTTTTACATGAGCAAATAATAACTTTTACACTTTTGCTGAGGAAATATTTTGAGGTGGCATGGCATTCTCCGGTCACTTCAGTGATCAACCTAGTCATAGCCTATGAGGTAATACGCTCTTTCAGAAATTTTCCAGACCAAAGAGAAGGTACCATTAGTGACCTAGGGCCCCTAGGGACATGCCTGCCCTCCTTGGGGCAGAAATTACCACTCTCAACTGTGAGCCCACCCTTGCAGGCTCAAGACACTGGACGAATCTTCTATGACTGTACGACTGATTAGTCCTCCATCCCAGGACAGTACTCATGGCTCCTGGCATTTATCTACTTTAAGGGTGACAAAAAGGTCTGTAAATAGCCAGAGTCCTTGATGGTTGATTACAAGGGAATAAGCACAAGAAATATTCAGGCAGGCCAGAGTTGAGGGAAATAAAATCCAAAGCTGTCCAGTGAGAAATCTTTCCTCAGCAAAATTTGGAATCCAGTTTATTTTGGCTAAAATGTATATACATGAAGAGGGAGAGAACAAATACAGGTATTAGATTTCCTTGAAAAAATAAATGTTTTGGGGAGAGGATGGATAGGTAGGAGGTTATGTATGTGGGGTAGGGATGATCGCCATATTCAGAAATGTTGAGGGGGGATATTTTTAAAACTAAAAATGGCAGATCCAAGGAATTAAACATATTTACAACCATTCAAGTAGTAGGGAAGATCAAAGAGGCACTGTAAAAATCATTAGACAGCTGAAGCCATTAAAATGGGCTCGAGGTTCCCAAACAAGTCAGAGGAGAAAGGCATTTGAGTGACCCGATTTAGAGCTAGTTAACGCCATACACGTGACCTGATAACACACTAAGTGATCTCACTGGAACAATTTCACATAGTTTTCCGATTCATGAGAAAGTACTGAGAGCACAAATAGCAAAGTATGCTTTGCGAGGCCAGTAGGATGGGTATGCATACCTGTGGACAACCGAGCCAAAATGAATAAAGGAAATTCCATGTAGTTTTCTGAACAGCCAGGCAGGACATCCTGTGGGAAGAGAATTTCCACCTTAGAAGATGTGTGACAAGGTGAGCAGAACACATATTCTGGAGTCAAAAGACCTGGATTTAATGCCCACCTCTGAAGCTTCCTACCCCTCCCTGAGCCTGCAAAATGAGGGAGTTGGAAGGGATGGCTTCTTAGGTTCCTCCAGCTCTAAGTTTCAGATCCTATGATCTCCATCCCTTACTCCCTCTGTCAAATCTTGTCAGTTCTATTCTCCTGTTTCTCTAACATTCATTCCCTTCTTTGTTCTCACACAGCCACTACCCAAGTCCCAGTCTTCATCACCTCTCACCAAAAGTTTGGGCACAGCCTCCTAAATGGAATCCCACCTGCCAGTCTCATTTTCACACAGATCCCAAATTAATCCCCCTAAAGCACAAATCTGACCATGTCACTCTCCTGCTCAAGGACCTGCAGCAGCTCCCTATGGCCTCTAGTATAAAATACAAACTGCTCAGCTTGCATTTAAAGGTACATTTACAATATGGCTCCATTCTACCTTTCCAAAATTATTTTTATGACTCTTCTTAAAGCACTCTACATTTTAGCCAAATTAGCCTACATCTGGACTCAGCATTCCATATTTTACCTCCACACCTTTGAGCAGGCAGTTTCCCACACCTGGAATATACTCCCTCTTAAGCTCTGTCTAGTATCCTTGGCTTTCCTTCAAGGCTTAACTCATGCACTGATTATCTCCAGAGTCGTTAGGGTTTGCTCTTGCCTTCTCTTCAAATTATCATGTATTCACTTATATGTTTACATTTTGTATCTCACCAAGAGAATGAAAGCTCACAAAGCAGAATGTCTTCCATGCAGTGCACACTTGAATGCTAAATGGACTGCATTGGAATTGCCTTCCTTGATGAAACCATAGGCTCAGACTTAAGGTAAAAAAAAACCAAAATACTTTTCTTAATTTAAACAAGGATCCATAGTTCCAACCCAATCCCCCTCCTCTAATAATTCACCAACCTATGAAGACCTAAAGGTATTACCAAGATGAGATGTGAAATCACCACCATTAAGCCTTTAAAAGATATCATTTCAGATAAGCCTGGACTGTGCTTCACTATAAACATTAAAGAGATTCTTTCATTGGAGACAGACTACTTAATAGATTTTCTATTTTTAATCAATTTTCACAATGTTATTTTACTACCTAAAATATGTGTTACTATGCAGAAATGAGCTACATATGCCTACTTATGATTTCTCCCTTTTTGTAAAAATAGACTTTGAATACAACAAACCCTTGACCCAGTTGCTGTGGACAATGTCAGCATCACAGAATGTATTACAAAGACATACAATTGGGAAGAGTTAAATTAATTTCTATCATAACACATTTTCAACAGACTGGAGAAGACGGCATTTTACCTTTACAGCTAAAGATGAGTCAAAGACCCAAAGACACTTCAATTGACAAGAGCAAATATTATTTGCCTGTACAAAAATGAAGCAATTTGAAAAGTGTTCCAGAACAATCAGCCTGCCTGAATAAAACCATTGCTAAGAATAGTGTGAATTTCATCCTAATGAGATGTACATCTGACTACAGAAAATAGTGATTCTGTTAAACATTTGGTCAGAATACAAAGAGCTAACTTAAATCAATGAAATATAATTATTGAGGTTAAGGGGGATTGAGTTTTCATTAATAGATTTTTATTGATAACTTCTGTTTTTCATCACCTGCCTTTCCTCTTGCATCTCTTCCCTTACCGCCTTCCAGAGAGTCATTCCTTATAACACTGAGTTTTTAAACGAGGAAGAAAAGGAATAAAAAGTCCAGCAAAAGCAATCAACACACCAAAAGGGTTAGTGTTATATGCAATATTCCTTACCTGTGGGCCTCCGCTCTACCAAGGCTCAGGGAGAGGCGTTTTCTCATATCTTTTCTTTACAGCTAAGCTTAGTACATTCTAATTTCGCAAAATTCATTTTCAATTATTTTGTTGCTCTTCCCATTTACATTGCCCCCGTCATTAGGTATAGTTTCTCTTGGCTCTGCTTACTTCACTTTTCATCAGTTCGTATAAGCTTCTCCAAGCTACTTTATCAAGTCGGTTGTTTCCAACAGAACAGTAATATTCCTTCTCATTCACGTGTGATAATTTGTTTAGCCATTCGCCAATTATTGAGCATCTCCTTTGTTCCCAGTTCTTTACTACAAGAAATGGGCAGCTCTAAAGGTTATATACATACATACATACATACATATACACATATGACTTTATATCCATAATTTATATGACTTTTATCCATGACCTTATTGGGGGTATATACTTGACAGTGGGATCTTGGGTTTAGCCACTTTATTTCCATAATTCCAAGTTGTTTTCCAGAATGGTTAGAACCAATTCCCAGCACTTCCAGCATTAGTTTGTCTGGCTTTACACAACCTCTGTAACACTGACAGTTCCAATTTTTTACATAATGATGATGATGACAATGACAGCTAACATTTATGTAACACTTACTATGTGCCAGTTATTGTGCTTATCTCACCTGATCCTAGCAACCCTGGGAAGTAGCTAATTTGATGGTGTAGTTGGAGGAATATCATGACTACCCCCCTTCCTCATAAAAGTTAGCCCAATTTTTTTCTTAAAATATATTGAGACGATCCTCAAGACTTGGTTGGTTGAAGGGACTAAAGGCTTTGGCTGGTAGTATCACTTGTTGGTCACCTGAATACAAAGCAGCCACGAGAAGCTCCAGGGATTCTCCAGTGCTTGAAGGGAGGATTACAGTGAACAGCTGAGACAAGGAAGATTCAGCTCAGCTGAACCAACTGGAAGTATCCTCAATACTTTGCCTTGTTAAATATCCTTCTCCTGCTATGGCTAAATAAATCTTTTTTTATTAACTGCTGAATGGCCTTTGAGCATCTCGTTTTGTTCCAAAATTGAACCTCAATGATCAGGGGACCAGCCTGACTCAAGTTCAGCCCAGAATAGATGAGTATGAGGTGAAACTTCAGGGTAGCTTTGATTTGCATTCTCTTATTTTAGTAATTTGGTACATTCTTTCAGAGGGTCCTTAATGGTTTGCATTTCTTCTTCTGAGAATTGTTTATTTCTATCCCTTGACCACTCAGCTACTGTGGGAATTTTGTTATTGCTTTTTTCATCTTATATATTTCTGAAAGGAACTGTGACATAAAGGAGAGGTAGCTTCAGTAAGACCTGGTTTCAAATATTGCCTCGCAGACATACTGGCCGTGTGATCCTGGGCAAATCACTTGGCCTCTCATTGTACTAGGCAACTCTCTAAACTCTCAATGATAGACCAGGCACTGAACCAAGAGTCCATGTGACAATGACACGAGAAGTCTAATTCTCAGCCTTAGCCCTACATTTGTATTCCCAGCACTTATCACAGTGCCTGGCAAATAGTAAGCACTTACTAAATGCCTATTGACTTGACTGTTAAGCAATTAATTTATCAAATCAATAAACATTAATTACTATGTTCCAGGTACTATGCTAGGCGTGAGAGATGCAAATACAATAAATTAAACCAACCCTACATGAAGGATCTTATACTCTATTGTTGCTTGTCTTTATATCTTGGATTTCAGATCTTTATCAGACAAATTACCATAACAACATTATTAACAAATAACTAATGATTATATAGTGTTCACTATGTGCCAGGCCCTGTGCTAAGTGCTTGGAAATGATGAATGATCCCCTGGGAGGTATGTGCTATTATTATCCCAAGTTTATAGATGAAGAAACTGAGGCAAATGGAAGTAAAATGATTTGCCCAATATCTGGATATGTACTCAAGTCCTCCAAACAACCAGATTCCAACAGGATGCCCACCCATTTCTAACCCTTATCCTAGTTTGAGGGTTTTACTTAAACTAGTCATTTTTATTTAATTATTGAATTCCTCCTTTCCCCCTTCTTTACCCTTGGTCGATTAAGTGGTTGATTAAAAATCCCCCCTTTGTCTTCTCCCTTCCAAGTTCTTTGGTTTGTTTTCTGCTTGTTTTCTAAGGATTTCTTTACCTGGATCTCTTTATTAATCCTCTTCCCTTTCTGTAGATGCTGAAATTTTATTCTCTGACTCATTATAAATATTTTTACAGTACAATTCTACCTCTACCTGATCAATGATTACTTCTAGCTTTGAAATATCTCCTGAATATGCCCTCTTCTCCATTCTGACACTGCCACCACCCTGGTACAGGCCCTCATCACCTCACGCCTGAACTACTGTTCTTCCTGCCTCAAGTCGTCCTCACTTCAATCAATTCTCCATTCAGCCATGAAAGTGAGCTTCCTGAAATGCAGGTTGGACCATGTTATACCTCTCCCAACCACACACACACTCCATAGACTATAATGGTCTCCTATTAATCTTAGTGCCTTCCCTCTAAGACTATCCTGAATTTTCCTAGGAGATATATATATATATATATATATATATATATATATATATATATATATATATATATATATATATATGATGTATACATATTTGTTTTGTTTGTATGCTGTGTCCCCCATTAGATTGTGAGCTCCTTGAGAGCAGGGGCTAGTTTGTTTTGTTTGATTTGGGTTCTTTTTCATTTTTCATTTATTTATATTCTTTTGCCATTCTTTGTGTCCCTAGCACTTAACACAGTGCCTGGCACATAACATGCACTTCATAAATGCTAGTTGACTACCTCCAGGATCAAATATAAAATTTTCTGTTTGGCTTTTAAAGCCTTTTATAATGTGGCCCCTTCCTACCTTTCCAGTCTTCTTATACTTTATCCCTTCCAAGTACTCTATGATCTGATGTCACTGGCCTCCCTAATGTTCTTCACACTTAACTGTTCATCTCCGAACTCTATGCCTTTTCTCTGGCTGTCTCCTAAGCAAAGAATGCTCCTCATTCCTACTTCTTGGTTTAAGATTCAGCTCAAACTATATCTCATGTGAGAGGCCTCTGCTGGTACCATGTACTACCACCACCTCTGCTAGTGCCTTCCAAGACTGCTTCGGACTTCATCCCATATATATTTGGTATATAAATAGGTATTTGCATATTGTCTCCCACATTAGGATATGAGCTCCCTGAGGAAAGGTTTCTTCTTATGTAAAATGGGAGGATTAGACTCAATGAAGACCTCTTCCAGATTTAACATCTTCTGATCATAAGATCCTCTAAGCATTCAGTATATTTCCTTGCAAAGAGTCATCTACAATTTTTGCAAGTTGGAAAATGCTTCACCCCAAACCCCAAAGAAACTTCTGACAACATTATCCTTTATTCACATGCCTCCGTACACCTTCGTGCTCACACAGCGAGGGTCACGAGGTTACCATTTCAGAGAGAGGCCGCTTGTGCAGCTGGGCTCTTCACACCCTCGTCTATTCTTTACGCTTCCTCCACTTTACCTGTGAAAGTTGATGACTGCTGAACTCAGAAATGTCAGAGTGCTTTCCTGACTTAATGTCAAAAATTATACCAAACCTTAGGGCCATGCCTGTCAGACCAATCTGTTCATGAGCTGTAAGAAAGGAGTGCTACATTTTCTGTTAAGGACTACAGAAAATGTTAACTAATTCATTCTGCTTCCTGAGCTGACCATTACCTCCCCTTAACTCTGTGTGTGTGTGTGTGTGTGTGTGTGTGTGTGTGTGTGTGTGTGTGTGTGTGTGAGAGAGAGAGAGTGAGAGAGTGAGAGAGAGAGAGAGAGAGAGAGAGAGAGAGAGAGAGAGCACCATGGGAACTAACAAAATCAAGGCTTGTTGCCTTATATGCAAAATGACAAGGCTAAGAATGATGTCCTGATTGACAGATCAATATTGAATGCTCTTCATAGAAAGCAGTTTCTATAGAATTTTAAAGCTATAAGAGACCTTAAAAAACCTCTAGTCCAAATCTCTGACTTTAAACAGGAGGAAACTCAGAACCACAGAAGTGGTGACTTGTCCAGACTCACATACCTTATCCCTACCACAACTGGGACTGTCATACGGCCAGATTTCCCAATTTCCACTCTGTGGTCTTTTTCTTCTAAGCATAATGCAAGTGCTGAAACAAATGAGTAATTGAGCGTCTAGGAAAATTTTCACAAAGTACATATTCCCCCATCCTGTGACTTTGTTTGAAAGAAAAAAACCATAACAAAATTTATGAGTTTACCCAAAAGGGGGTAAAGATTTCAGGAAAGATGAAATGCCATATTAAACCATATCCAACCAGGGCCCACAGGGATCAGCTTTTATAAGATTTTTGGTGTGATTTCAATATTTGGGTTAAATTTTTATCCTGTCAACAATTTCCTAACCTTAATAGATAAAACTGGCTTCTGTCTGTCTCTTAGCCCTTACAGTTAGGGGATTTTTTTCAAGGAAATATTAGTGCCATTTTCATTTTGTTATGGGAACAACTTTTCCCCCAATGGAATTTTGGAATCCATGTCAGCCAATGGTAAAATGCTATCACTGTTCACATTTTCATTTCATACAGCTTTACAGGAATGTCATCATAGAATCGCAGAGTATGTGATGTTAAAGCAGGAAATCCCTCATTTTATGGATGCAGAAACGTCAGCCTAGCAAGATGAATTCAGTGACCTGCCTAAGGACATACGTGCAAGAAAAGAGCAAAGCAACGATTCAAACCCAGGGCTTCTGACTCCAAATCCAATGATCTTTCCACTAACGTAGAAAGTGAGGCCAACCTGGATAATTTCACCCCTTCGCTTCTGAAGCGCCTTTCTTAAGGTTTCCATTTTGAACAGACACCGCTGCAGAAACAAGTATTGATTTTTCTAGCTAAACAGTAAGAATTCTTTTTCAACTTCAATTTCTTACTCATCTCTCTTACCCAGAAACTCATCACTAAAGGCATCACTGAAATTGGTTTAGCTTCATGAGATTTGTATAAGCCCAACTTGTTTTTATGTTAAAAGGCTAAAACATAGAGAAAATGTTTCAGTAAGGACCAAGGGGGAACTAAGAGCACCAGGAATGAGAAAGAACAAGCAGGACGTCAGTGGTACTTAATCAAGTAGAAAAGAAAGACAGTTTAGACAAGGTATTGGACAAGTAGAAAGTCACAACAAGATGGGATTCAATTTAGGCTAGCCATTATATGGCATAAGAGTGTTCAGGATGTTTCCCTAATCCTTGCTTGTTAAACACTAGAAAAGGTCATATAAGCTGTGTCCTACCCTCCAAAATATATAGAAAAAAATATATATATTCAAAGAACCCTAGATGCTAGCTGGTAGTCAGAGATAGCTTGTAATGCAGAGAACCACAGAAGACTGCTCTTCAGGTGGCTCAGCAGAATTGGTGCCTGGGGCTTATTGCACATTGGGTGGGGGGTTAGTGGTTCAGGCAGGGTCACTACTGGAGGAGGATTCTTATAGCCACACCCTTAGTCACAAGCCAGGAGTTTGCTTTTGCTTCCCGCAGTGGGCATGTGGTTTTAGTTGGTAGAGGGATGCAGAGAACTAGACTAAAGTCCTTTATGATTAATTCATGAGTTTTTTTTTCTTTAACACTGCATAGAGGGTTCTGTCTTATGTTACAGAATCAGCTATGATTATGGCACATAATTCTTCTGAAAATGAGGAATTGGAAGTTTGCAGAAAGTGACTATTCTGCCATCTTACTGGTCACATGACCTCATCTCAACCTTTAGAAGTTGACTTCTGAAAACTGGCTGTAAGACTTCACATTCCTTATTACTGTATTTCATTTTTTTTTGATTCAACACAATATTCCAACCTACTTAAAATCTTTCTGGATCCTGACCCTATCATCCAATCTGTTAGCACATTACACTTTATCACTATTAGGTTTCATCTTGTTATATTTGGCCCCCCATGGTTGTAGCCTGACTAAAGCTTTTTCTAATCTTGGGTTGTTAAAAAAGCTGCCCACAAAGCATGATGTCATGCCTTCTCTCAGCCACTGTTTGTATCACAATCCTCTGAGTTTAATAGTTTATAAAACACCAGGAACTCTTGCATTTCCCTGTGGAAAGGATTATTAACCTCTGTACAGAATGTAAACTACTTATAAAGCTGGGAATAAAGGCCCTGGCACATCAAGCCCAGCTGTCTTCTGTTTAAGAGCTGTCCTAGGCAGTATTTTGTCACAGTTCAACTGGAGGAGCATCCGAGCTTTAACGTTTGCAAGGCATTTTACATACTCTCACCCAGGTGTAGACCAAGTCTGTGTCTACACTGTCATCAGATCTTATCTCAGGGTAACCTTCCCCAGCTCAAAGGTATGGGAGGCTGAGTCCCAATGGCTTAGATCACAGCCTCATGGACAAAGATCATCCCCGCTTCAAAGTTATGGCAAAAGTGGGTTCTAACAATTCTGTTGCCTGGAAGCTTGGTAGAGTCCAAAAGGGACTTGAATTAATGGTGTAGAAAGAGATACTTCTTGAGCTGAGGGAAGGAACAATAAGAAGGAATTAGAGAAAAGCAAGTCGGTCTACAGGGATAAAGGACTATGAACTTTGCATGGTTCTCATTAACATATTCTTGACCTTTAATTTAATGCTTGAATGTTGCTATACAGGCAGCTTGCCTGAAGTATCTTCCATAAGAGAGTAATTTCTGGATAAAGGTCTTTGTGAAATAATTTTAAAATCACCCAACTTTTTTCCCATAAAGCAATATGGAGAGGTCAAGGTGTTAACCACAGCAGTGTATCAGGACCTATTTTTATAATGTTTCGAATACTCTGTTAAATGGATTTAAAAACTGATCTATTCTTTTTTTTGTTTTTTGTTTTTTTTGTATTCAATTTTGAAAGAATTTAATAGAGTTAAATACTACTTAGCATATATCTCTTGTTCACCTTTGGAAAAAGGAAGAAGTGGGAAGTTACATCATTTATTGATTTTAGCTAATGTTATTCAAATAATAACACTCTTATATAACACTTGAGTGTTTGCAAAACGCTTTCTTCACAATAATCCATCTCCACAATAAAGCCATTCTCCAGTACAAAATCATCAAAGGGTATGAACAGGAAGTTTTCAGAGAAAGAAAGCCAAGCTATCAGTACCCACATGAAAAAATATTACAAATCTAATAACAGAAATGCAAATTTCTAATAATAGAAATGCAAATTAAAAAAATTCTTGAGACTCTACCTCATACCTATCAGCTTAACATACTGACATACAGTTGGTAGAACCTTGAATTGTTTATCTTCCCCAAAGTCACTGAACTATGCCCACTCTTTTTCTGCATTTGGTAGTGAGGTTTTTAATGCCCCAATACATGGTCAGTTTTTGTGTAGGTGCCATTTACTGCTGAGGAAAAGGTATATTCCTTTCTATTCCCATTTTTCTCCAGAGGCTTATTATATCTAACTTTTCTTTTTTTTTAATTTAAATTTATTTATTTAACATATTTGGTTTTCAGCATTGATTTTAACAACAGTTTGAATTACAAATTTTCTCCCCATTTCTACCCTCCCCCCCACTCCAAGATGGCTTATATTCTGGTTGCCCTGTTCCCCAGTCAGCCCTCCCCTCTATCACCCCCCTCTCCTCTCATCCCCTTTTCCCTTCCTTTCTTGTAGGGCAAGATAAATTTCTACGCCCCATTGCCTGTGTATCTTATTTTTTAGCTGCATGCAAAAACTTTTTTTGTTTGTGAACATCTGATTTTAAAACTTTGAGTTCCAAATTCTCTTCCCTCTTCCCTTCCCACCCACTCTCCCTAAGAAGTCAAGCAATTCAACCTAGGCCATACATGTATCATTATGTATAACACTTCCACAATACTCATGTTGTGAAAGACTAACTATATTTTGCTCCTTCCCAACCCATCCCGCTTTATTGAATTTTCTCCCTTGACCCTGTCCCCTTTCCAAAGTGTTTGTTTTGATTACCTCCACCCCCATCTGCCCTCCCCTCCATCATCCCCACCCCCTCTTTTATTTTTTTTTATCTTCCTCCCTCTTCTTTCCTGTGGGGTAAGATACACAACTGAGTATGTATGGTATTCCCCCTCAGGCCAAATCTGATGAGAGCAAGGTTCACTCATTCCCCCCTCACCTGCTCTCTCCCCTCCTCCCACAGAACTGCTTCCTCTTGCCACCTTTATGCAAGATAATCCACCCCATTCTATCTCTCCCTATCTCCCTCTCTCAGTATGTTGCTCTCTCATCCCTTAATTTCATTTTATTTCTTTTAGATATCTTCCCTTCATCTTCAACTAACCCTGTGTCTGCTCTCTCTCTTTTACATATATATATATATATATATATATATACACACACATATAAGCACATATATATACATATACACATACATACACATACATACATATACACGTAGATATATACATACATACACATTCACTTATATATATACATAAACATATATATATGCATATTCCCTTCAACTACCCTAATACTGAGGTCTCATGAATCATACACATCATCTTTCCATGTAGGAATGTAAACAAAACAGTTCAACTTTAGTAAGTCCCTTGCAATTTCCGTTTCTTGATTACCTTTTCATGCTTCTCTTGATTCTTGTGTTTGAAAGTCAAATTTTCTATTCAGTTCTGGTCTTTTCACTGAGAAAGCTTGAAAGTCCTCTATTTTATTGAAAATCCATATTTTGCCTTGGAGCATGATACTCAGTTTTGCTGGGTAGGTGATTCTTGGTTTTAATCCTAGCTCCATTGACCTCTGGAATATCGCATTCCAAGCCCTTCGATCTCTTAATGTAGAAGCTGCCAGATCTTGGGTTATTCTGATTGTGTTTCCACAACACTCAAATTGTTTCTTTCTGGCTGCTTGCAGTATTTTCTCCTTGATCTGGGAGCTCTGGAATTTGGTGACAATATTCCTAGGAGATTTCTTTTTGAGATCTATTTGAGGAGGCGATCGGTGGATTCTTTCAATTTCTATTTTGCCCTGTGGCTCTAGAATATCAGGGCAGTCCTCCTATATAATTTCTTGAAAGATGATATCTAGGCTCTTTTTTTGATCATGGCTTTCAGGTAGTCCAATAATTTTTAAATTATCTCTCCTGGATCTATTTTCCAGGTCAGTGGTTTTTCCAAGGAGATATTTCACATTGTCTTCCATTTTTCCATTCCTTTGGTTCTGTTTTATAATATCCTGACTTCTCATAAACTCACTAGCTTCCACTTGCTCCAATCTAATTTTTAAAGTAGTATTTTCTTCAGTGGTCTTTTGGACCTCCTTTTCCATTTGGCTAATTCTTCTCCTCATTGGCTTTTTGGAGCTCTTTTGCCATTTGAGTTAGTCTGTTTTTTAAGGTGTTGTTTTCTTCAGTGTATTTTTCAGTATTTTTCTGGGTCTCCTTTAGCAAGTCATTGACTTGCTTTTCATGGTTTTCTCGCATCTTTCTCATTTCTCTTCCCAATTTTTCCTCTACTTCTCTAACTTGCTTTTCCAACTCCTTTTTGAGTTCTTCTATGGCCTGGGGCCAGTTCATGTTTTTCTTGGAGGCTTTTGTTGTAGGCTCTATGACTTTGTTGTCTTCTTTAGGCTGTATGTTTTGGTCTTCTTTGTCACCAAAGAAAGAATCCAAAGTCTGAGACTGAATCTGGGCGCGTTTTCGCTGCCTGGCCATATTCCCAACCAACTAACTTGACCCTTGAGTTTTTCAGTGGGGTATGAGTGCTTGTAGACTAACGAGTTCTATGTTCCACGTTTGGGGGGGAGGTGCCAGCTCTGTCAGACCCGCACTACTCCTTCCCCAAGAACCCCCAACCCAGACTGGGCTTAGATCTTCAGCAGGCTGTTGCACTCCTGCTCTGATCCGCCACTTAATTCCTCCCACCAGGTGGGCCTGGAGCCCGAAGCAGCAACAGCCGCAGCTGCCCCACCTCTGCTGCCCCGGGGCTGGAAGCCGAACCGCGAACTCCTTCCACTCTCGCAGCTTTTCCCACTAACCTTCTCTGCAGTCTTTGGTGTTTGTGGGTCGAGGGGTCTGGTAACTGCTGCAGCTCACATATTCAGGGCGCTAGGGCCCCCTCCGCCCGGCTTCTGGTCCGGATGGTCCACGCCGCTCAGGCTGGGCTCTGCTCCACTCCGTTCCCAGCTCCCAGCTTCCAGCTCCCAGCTCCGTGTGGAATAGACCTCACCCAGAGACCATCCAGGCTGTCCTGGGCTGGAGCCCTGCTTCCCTCTGCTGTTCTGTGGGTTCTGCCGTTCTAGAATTGGTTCAGAGCCATTTTTTATAGGTTTTTGGAGGGACTCGGGTACAGAGCTCACTCTAGTTCCTGCTTACCCACCGCCATCTTGAAAACTGATCTATTCTAAGACTTCTGCTTGAAGTGGCTTGACCCTTTTCTTCACGATGATAATCACTGAAAAATACCCCTAGCTGCACGGCGGGCTTCGTGGCATAACAGATATAACGCTACACCTGGAATCAGCAACACCTGGGTTCCAATTCTACCTCCAACACTTCTTTGCTACATGACCCTGGCAAGCCACTCAAGGTCTCAACTTCAAGCAACATTCTGGGGCTACGAGATATAGATCAGCTGAAATCTGAGTAAGTTGGGGGAGAACCCAAGCCAATGGAATTACAGAGTCTTAATGCATGAGTGCAGGATGCAAGGGACTTTGGGAAGGAGAGGAGAACTTTGGGAAAAGTACAGCCTACAATGCACAGAAAATAATAGAAGGTCAGAGGGAAAACTTGGAAATTGGGACAGCTTTGAAAGGTGCATGCGGAATTGTACTTAAAGGAAAACCAAACTGTATGCAAAAGAGTTATATGCACAATTGACTTTTCCCTTCTAGTTTGTATATGGGGAAAAAAAAACATTTTACTCAATGTTTGTTAAGTTCAGAATGTCAATAAATATTTTTAAACTTAAAAGTATAAAACATAACCTTTCTTAGAAAAAAGAAAACACCGACATCAAGTTTCAAGTTTATAAAGTATCTCAGGAAACCCGTATAGTCAAGTCAAAAATATTTATTAAGACTTCCAGCCAGGTTGCCGAGGGGACAAGGGCCAAGGAGTAGCTAGACTGGGTGACAAGGGAAGGGGTTTGGGCACTGGCGGACTGGAGGAGGTGCTGCCGGTGTCCAGGAGCTGTCCAAGTGCTATGGAGAGCCAAGCCAGCTGAATCCTGCAGCCCCTTAGGCCTCTGTCTTAGGTGGACTAGTCCCAGAGGCGACGCCTGGGTGCTACTCGGCACAGGACTGGACACGCGGCAGCCTCGGCCTCCCTCCTGTCTTCCTCTCCTTTCATGTCGGCTTTGGAGAAGACCATGTACTTGGGCTGCCTGCCCTCCCCCACCCTCCCATGCCGGGTGGCGGGGGCAGCCAGAGCGGAGCCAAACTGCGCATGGGACGGAGAGCATGATATAGCGGAAAGAATACTAGACTTAGGGGACCTGCCACTGCCACTTACTTGCCTTCTGATCTTGGAGGAAGTCACCTAGTCTGAGAGCAAAGTCTGTTTTCTCTTCCATAAAACTGAGCAGAGTACAGTGGGATTCTTAGCCCTTTAGCACTAGACACCATACTACTACCTATTTGTCCTGGAAGAAAGCGAGACTTTTCCCCTGTTTCCTGGAACCAGTACTTTGAATCCTTGGAAGATGTGGTGGTAGAGAATGAAACTGGCAAGGATACTTTTTGAATTTATAAGAGTGGTTCAGAGGGCCCAGTCTTGCTGCTGTTGCACGGAGGAGGCCACTCTGCCCTCTCCTGGGCTGTATTCACTGCAGCAATTATTAGTAGAATTCAGTGTCCGATTGTGGCATTGGATCTGAGGAGTCATGGGGAGACAAAAGTCAAGAATTCTGAAGATCTGTCTGCAGAAACTATGGCAAAGGATGTAGGGAATGTTGTTGAAGCTATGTATGGAGATCTTTCTCCTCTTATCATGCTGATTGGCCACAGCATGGGAGGTGCCATTGCAGTCCGTACAGCAGCAGCCAATTTGGTGCCAAGTTTACTGGGTCTCTGCATGATCGATGTTGTTGAAGGTATAGCAATGGATGCTTTAAATAGCATGCAGAATTTCTTACAAGGTCGCCCTAAAACCTTCAGTTCCCTGGAGAATGCCATAGAATGGAGTGGAAAGAGTGGACAGATACAGAATCTGGAAACTGCTCCAGTTTCAATGGTTGGCCTAGTCAAAAACTTTGAAGGGATTCTGAGTCCTGAAGTCTCTAAAACCATGGTGGAAGGGATCATAGAAGAAGAAGAGGAGGATGAAGAAGCAAGTGAATCTGTTAATAAAAGAAAGAAGGAGGATGATACTGAGACCAAGAAGGACCATGCATACACCTGGAGAATTGAACTGGCAAAAACAGAAAAGTATTGGGATGGTTGGTTCAGAGGCTTATCCGATCTCTTCCTTAGCTGCCCTATCCTTAAGCTACTGCTTCTGGCAGGTGTGGATAGGCTAGATAAAGATCTCACAATTGGCCAGATGCAAGGAAAGTTTCAGATGCAGGTATTTCCTCAGTGTGGCCATGCAGTTCATGAAGATGCTCCTGACAAGGTAGCCGAAGCTGTTGCAACTTTCTTGATTCGTCACAGGTTTACGGAGCCCATTGGTGGATTTCAGTGTGTCTTCCCTGGGTGTTAGTGTCCTGACATCCTTCAGCACCAAGATCCATTGTAAACACACCACACCAGAGGCCACTATGATATAGCTGTATCTTCCTCCCTTTGTCTCCAGCCCAGCCATGAGACATCAGCTCATTGATAGAACTAGTGTCCCCAACATATGTAAAATGTCAACGCATATTCTTGACAGCATTTTGTTCAAGACCCCTGATGTGAATCCATCTCCCCAATTCCAAACTTCTTCGGGGCCCCAAAGCTTTCTTGTCTCCTTCCCATCCCATCCCATCCCATACCACTCCATTACACCCCTCCCAAAAGGGGCCATATTCCCCAAACCAAAATGACCAGTTGTAGGGTGGAGGTGACACATTTTTGGCACTTTGGCTGAAGCCCCTAAGTGAGCTCCTTGCTTTCAGTCTTGGGGAAACTTAACTGGGTCCTGCCAGTCTCCTCTTGGGGAGACAGGGTTGTGGCCTTGTTCAGTGCTGGGAACTCTCTTTGGGGTGGCAATGGGAAGGATAAGGGTAAAGAAGGGAATTTTTCTTTGGCCTAGCCCTAGACATCCAAAGTATGCATGAAAATTACTTCATAGCCATGTTTAGGGATGAGGAACCTTTTTTCCTTCAAATAAAATGACCAATCAGGTTAAAAATATTTATTAAGAACTTTCTGTGTACCACTAAGTGTATATTACCTTAGTCAGGAACTGTGCTATATGCAAGGGAAACAAATATAAACAGAAAGACAGTCTCTGCCCTCAAGAAGCTTCCATTTTAATGAAGATTTTTTTTAACTGACAGTAGTCTGTTCCTCTGCTTTACTATACTAACATACCTCAACCATACTACAGAGTCAGCTCTCTCCTTGTGAGAATCTTCAGCAAAGAGTTCATTATCTTTCTAATTACCTTTTCCTCTGTATCAAAATTTAGAGATGCAAAGTTCTTTCCCCTGTCCAACATGCATTTTTCTTACTGAAGTTTAAACTCCTTTACTCTTACCTCATCCAAAGTAGGTGGAGAAAAGATATACCAATGGAAAATATATCCACTTTGAGTATTTCTAGTTAAAAAATCTTTCCTTCCCCACAATAAATAGCTTCTTTTGTTAAACAGGTGATACTGGTAAGCTCAACTTCAGGCAAAAGGACTTATATAAATCAAGTCCCTACAAACATAACAAAGACAATACAACCATTCTTCCAACTGGTAAATTTCAAAAAAAAGGAACTAAAGCAACTTGTGTTGCTCATTTGAAACACAGAATCAGCACTGCATCCCAAGGTAAAACATATCCCACTTCCCCCTACCCCACCCCCACACAATCCTCTCTGGAGAATACTAGAACAAGGAAGCATCTAACTCCTAAAAAGAAATGAGAGATGTGGAAACTATTTTAGGGAAATACAGCATAACCCACTATGCTAGGCCATTAAAGAGCACTCAACTGCACTGAAGGCCAGCCCCACTGCCAACTACCAAGGGACATTGCACATTAACATGATCGCTGGCAATTGTGTCTAGGGGAAAGCAACAAGTACTCCCATTCCTCACTTTCCCTTACTGCATTGTCATCAAACTGGCCTGCTACTTGTTCCCTCACTCTTTGTATCCTTCCTCCCTAGAATTCATTCTTCTCTGACTCTTCAAAGCCTGACTCAGGTGCCTCCTCCAACAAAAGGCCTTTCCTGATCTTCTCCCACTCCCTCTTGAAATGTGATGGTATATACTCTGTATTGACCTATGGGTATGTGTTGTATCCCCCCGGTAAAATCTAAGCTCCATGAAAACAGGAATTGTTTTATTTTGGTAATCACAGCACCTTATGTCTTGAAAGCATCTAATAAAAGGCTATTGAATAAGACATAATGAATGTAGAAATGCTGAGGTACTGACAATATCAGCCAGAGAAAATAAAGTCCCAGGGAGCAAATGAACACCACTAAACTGCTAATGAAAAATCACTGAGGTGAAAGACCTACCACTGTTCAAGCCATAACTCCCTAATTCTACCTTTGACCTAAGCCATGGAATTGCCTACCTCAGATCACAGTATTTTCATGCAGCAAGGAGTTTTTGAACATTGCCCCCAAACTCTAACCATCATATCCTCTTCCCATAGAGTTCCCCAAAGACTGGCTCAAGCTTCTGCCTCATTTCACTGACCTATGGAAGAAGCATCAGTTCAATTCTTATTTGGTTTCACTCTTCAATGTAGATAGGCCTCTACCACGAAAAAGAATCTCATTTACCATCACTCTCAAAACAAACAATACCTTGTATTGATATCTTTTGCCTTTATATTACCTGCCTTTCTAAACATAACCCACGCTCATCCTTTGCCCAGAAATTCATCCCTTGTAACATAGAGGGAAGGAGGAAGGGTGGAGAGGGAGGGAGGGAAGGAGGGAAGGAAGGAAGAAAAGGGAAGATAAAAGGAAGGTGGGATGGAAGGAAGGAAGGAAGCAAGGAGGGAAGGAGGGAAGGGAAGAAGAAAAAAAGAAAAGGAAGGTGGGATGGAAGGAAGGAAGCAAGGAGGGAAGGAGGGAAGGAAGGGAAGAAGAAAAGAAGAAAAGGAAGGTGGGATGGAAGGAAGGAAGGAAGGAAGGAGGGAAGGAGGGAAGGGAAGAAGAAAAGAAGAAAAGGAAGGTGGGATGGAAGAAAGGAAGGAAGGAAGGAGGGAAGGGAAGAAGAAAAGAAGAAAAGGAAGGTGGGATGGAAGGAAGGAAGGAAGAAAAATGAATCAGTTAAGCAAAACAGACTAGCACATTGACTGAGTTTGAAGGTATAAACAGTGCTCCACTCCTGTCATGAAGAGACTTTCATTATTTCATGTTTTCTTTAATAATAACTTTAGTCATTATAATTACACAGCATTCATTTTCTTTTTTGGTTTCATTTTTTCCAGTTAAATTGTGGCAGTCATTCTGTATATTGTTTTCCATATTCTATTTATTTTGGTCCACATCAGTTCATGTATGTCTTTATATTTATAGTTTCATACAGTACAATAATATACCATTACATTCATGTACTACAATTTATTTAGCTGTCCTCCAGCTGGTAACATCTATATTATTTCCAATATTTTGTGCTATGGAAAGTGCCCTCTTTGGGCTATATGACTAGCAGTGGAATCTCAGGGTTAAAGAGCATAGGTCTTTTGGTCACATTTTTCTCATAATTTCAAAATGCTTTCAAGGATGGTTGGATCAATTCTCAACTCCACCAATAATCTATTAGTGTTCCCGCCCTTCTGCAGCCCCTCCTTCTGCAGCCCCTATGTTTGGTCATACTTGCCAATTGTGTGTATGTGTGTGTATTATAAAACCCCAGATTTGATTTGCATTTCTCTTATTATATCAGTGTTTTGGAGCAATCTTTCAAATGGTTATTAATAGCTTGCAATTATTCTTATGAGAATTATTTATCTCCTTTGACCACTTACCCTCTGAGAATGAATCTTTGTTTTATATGTTTGTTTTCATTCCCTTGGATATCAGACCCTTATCAGAGATATATGATATGAAGTTTTTTTTTTCCAATTGACAGCTTCCTTTCTTATCCTTGCTGTATTGATTTTGTTCATTCAAGAACTTTTCAATTTATGTAATCAAAATCATTTATCTTATCTTTTGTCATCACCTCTCTCCCTTCTTTGGTTAAAAAAGTTCTCCTCCTAGATGAAGCTGTGAGAGGTACCCAATATCATTCTCTTCTGATTTTTTAATGCAGTGGGCCTTAATATGTAGGTCACATACTCATTTTGAGTTTATTGTGGTATATGGTACAAATGAACTTTTGTTGTTTCATTGAGCTATATCAAATAAATGGGAATTCAAAAGTTTCCACAAATGTTCCACCTAGGCCAAGCTCAAGGATCAGTTATTTTTTTTAATTTTCAAACTAGACTTTCCGGACTTGACTTAAATGATAAATGTATTAAAAGAAGAAAAAAACCACCCATGCCTAGGTATGGCCCCTACGCACAACTGAGGGATCATGACTGTAAAGGAACTCACTACATTAAACACCCACTTACTTTTATCTGCAATTATTGTACTGCATTAACAGTAGGTTCAGTATCAGAGTGGCAGACAATGTTAGAAAAAATCAATCAAGTTAAGAACTTGATGCAGTACCAGGGAGAGGAATGTTACTGAAGCCAGGGCACAGGTTGGGCTGGATTTCATTCAGTTCTTCTGGAGTTTCAATCCTATCTATGTTTTCCCCCAAAATTCCCCTGAGGAAGAACAAATAGGATTAGACTCCAAAAGAAAGGATTTGGGCTGGGTATAATGGAGGATTTATTAACTGTGAAGATTGTTATATATTGGCAAAAACTACTGAAGCTATAATACCTAAAATCAGAACCACACCCTAGGCCCAAAATGACATTACAGGACGCTGGGGAAGCCCTTTCTTTTAGAGTCTCCTAAAAAGTCTGTCTCTCCCACCTGTCTGGGAGGCAGGAGGATGAAATAGATGACATCTCAGTTACTTACAGCCTTATTATTCTAATTATAACCATCTTCTTGGAAACTGGGAAGTTTCAAAGTGATTTATTCATCATACAAAAATTATTTATCATGATTTATGATGCTGGATACTAGATATGAGTTTGGAATATTAATGATAGAGTGAAGCTACACACTGTTTTTTTACATTATGCCACTGACCAAAGGTAGGTAGATTTCAGCTTATATGGACCTGATCTATACAGCCAGATGATTAGAGTTACCTTCATTAGAAAGTTTAGCTGACCCTTCCCCCCCATAATATTCCAAACTATTTTGATTGACTGTCTACACCAGAGAAATTCAGGCTTCTCTGCTGTAAAGAACATCCTTATTTATGAGAAAACTGATTCCAGGTTTCCAAATTGCTTTCCTCCCAACAACCTGGTACATAGATAATGCCAGTATTATTCTCCCCATTTTACAGTGGAGGCCAAGAAAAATTAAGGGACTTGATGAAGGTTGTGCTGATACATGTTAAAATCAAGACTCAAACTTAACCACTCTTATTCTCCATTCAGTGCAGTAGGAAGGTGACTTCATGGGGGTAAGAAAGGCAACTTGAAGCCAAGATATTTATGACTGATTCAAGTATCCGGTCCTATGAAGAAGGATGAAATGCTTAGGAAAATGGGTTGATTTGTGAGCATGGATGGGACACAGCACAGAAAGAGGAGTTTGTAGCAAAATGTTAGAAAAAACTCACAAGCATAGTGGACGAATTCCAACACTCAGCTCATAATGAAAAACAACCCAGATGTATGAGGCCCACATGATCAGAGACTGTGAGCCAATATGATCCAAAGGAAACATCTATTTTCATCTAGTCCATTAATATTCCATGAAAGAAGAAATAGTCTTTATCTTTACTAAAGGTTAAGGATTCTATGAACATAAAGATTCCAGTGACAGGAGCCAATTTCTTCTATTTTACAAATAAAGAAGTCCAGAGCACGAGAAGTTCCCAATACCTAGAATAGACTACGCTGTCAATTCTCTTAGACACTAGGCTAGAGAAAGGCTGGCCTAAGAAATTTTATCAGTCCTTCACACAATGTGAGGATCCCAAAAGACTTGGAATACATCTGTCTGGGTTTGATCTAAAAGCAGCCCAGTTTTTTTTTTTTTCTGGTGCTCTGAGAAGCTCCATCTGAGACAAGGCATGGTGCGTTCAATAGAGAGCCAGCTTTGAGGCCAGGATGTCCTGAGTTTGAATATCACTTCTGACACATATTAGCGGCATGATCTTAAGCAAGTCATTTCACTTCTAAGTATTCTGGGAAATTCTTCAAGTTTATAAGCATTAGGACTTGAGTAAAGAGAATTTCCTCCAACTTGTGAAGTCACAGATCCATTCCCTATCCCTATCTAGAAGGCAAAGTTGGAGACGGTGATGTGTCTACATGCCAACACTAGCTCTTTACAATTAATTAAGCTCCTTAAAAGAGTTAGGAGTTTTAGAGTTAAAAAAGATCTTAGCTAATATTTTGTTCAGATCCCTCATTCTGCAGGTAAGGAAATTACAGTTTAGGGAGAGGAAGTAACTTGGATAAAATTACACAGAAATTTAGTGGCAGAGCTGAAGCTGAAAGCCTGGCTTCTCACTCCAGGGTTTTTTAGCTGAAAGGTGCTACTCTAATTGCTAAATGGCAGAATCTTTGCTAAAAATGACAAATGCTTTATTTTAAGCAGAGAATTTTCTTTTCAAGTTTCCTTTTCTGCACAATTTCTCTTCGGTTTTTTTTTTAATTAATTAATTAAGATTTGGAAAGCCATATCATTACGTGTCATGGGTTTGCCCAGGTATCTCCCTCCTAGACTTTAATGGTCCTGCATAATTTTATTCATTCTTCAAAGGGACTAGAAGAGATAAAAAGTTAAATGAACAGACTGAAAGTTGGGTGGAGTTACTGAGATATGGAAATACAAGTAGCAGCTGAAGCTAAAGTAATCCAGGATAATGAAACACACTCACTTTTTCATAATGCACTAAACCATCATGATACATTGGTGATGGAATAATGCCTATATCATATTGGTCTTCTGGTAAACACATGGAATAATCTAGACCCAAAACTAGGGTGGGACCAAAAGGGCTTTGCATTAGGGTGCTGATTTTAGCAGACATTGATATTATTTGAAGTCCATCAGCTATTTTAAAATACAGATTAGAACTTAAGTAGAAAGAATATTTAATTAAAATAGGAAGCTATGAGATTTGGGGCTGCTTCAGGCCTTTGCCTTGGTAGTTTGTGGTTTGTTGTAAGTGCAAAAATCCCTTGTTATGATTGGAAACAAAAAACCCTCTCAACTTCTACTTAGTAGGAAAAGGAAAATCACTTTGGAGATTTTAGTTGTTGTTTTGAAGTGAAGAGTAGTAATTATAATTTCCTTCAGTTTTCACAGTTTTATATCTAATTACATTTACTAACCAATAGTGCTTTGATGATCCCTGTTTCTTCAAAACATTCAGGGAGCACTACCTAGTACTAGGGGATTTAGGACAAGCATTAGCACTGGGCTTGGTACTACTAGACAATATACTGCAAATCTTTGCTTCTTGTGATCTATCCAAAGCTTTTCCTGCATATTTAACAGCTGGCTAACTTCCTAGGACAGGTTGCCATTAATAGCATTGATTAGCATTAGGTTGGCAACCCAAATTGACTTCACTATTCCATTCCTATGATCCAGTCTCTTCTAAGTGCTGCAATGGTGGTAGCCAACATCGGCAAAAGTAAAAACTGAAGGTTGGTTAGTAGGTGCCATTTTATGTAAAACATCTCCATCTCCTGGAATCTTCACATTTAATTGTACATAATCTTTGATGCATATAGTCTTCTTCCCACTCTCTCTTCCACATGGCAGCTCTTTCATTACTTCCAGACAAATACCCTCAGAGTTCCATGCACCATACTCCATCCCCATTGCCTTAGTCTTATCTTCTCCATGCTATACATCCTCATTTCCTTCAACTGATAATCCTCACATGGTGTAAATTCAAGGTCCTCATCATCTTGGCTGCCCTCCTGTAGCTACTCTGCAGCTTAGCAAGTCCCTTCCTAAAATGTAGTGACATTTTATCCACTCTTTACTTACTATTACTGGAAGAAAAATCAAATTTCAATTCCTTGTGATTTTGTCAAATAAAATCCTTACCAAAGCAGTATGAGTGTTTTAAAAAGATGCATGTTTTCCTTTCCTTAAGTGATGAAACTCTACAAATCAACTAGGTCCGTCATCAGATGAGAAATGTATTCCATCGCTGGGCCCATACCCAAAGCCTTTCTAGGTTGGATTCTTTCCTTCATTAGTAGGACATTCCTCTGACAGTCTTTGATAAACCAGGGTTACATGATGATGTCTAAGGTGGGTGAAAGCCTAGAGGAGTTACCATTATCTTTACCTAAAGAGAAATTTGACCTTTTGGGGGTGGAAGATGGTTATTTATGTGACCAATAAATTGTTCCCCAATATTCAGGCAAGCAGAGGTATAATAACAAAGAGAGAGGACTAGGCTTAGCATCAACATAGCTTGAGTTCCAGTTCTATCCCTCATACTTACTAATTGTGTGACACTGGACAAATCACTTAACCTCTATGTAGCTCAGGAAATGCACCAGGATTATGATTTATAAGTCATAGAAGGGTTACAGTATGTCTTGCATGCCTGCACTGAGAGTTTCTCCACATAGAAAAAAATCACAGATTTGGATAATCTAGGCTTTTAGTGGAACTTTTAAAGTACCTTCTAAGTTGAATTTTTTAATAAAAGTTTGCTATACTGGCTATCATAACACAGAATGTAACTGCAAGCTGTAGTGAAAGAATTGAATGCTTCCCATTGTTCGGGCTTATAACTTAAACCTTCCATGATTGTATTTGGCCAGCAATACAGTATTAAAACTAGCCTCCATTTTACAATTGCATGGACAGAGAATAAGCCATATGAGACAAACGAGTTGGTTTCACCACAAAAGACCCAAATCTTGCCCCTCTCCCTAATATATGTTATATTTGATAAATGAAGAAACAGAAAAGAATGTCTCAAATGCCCATCCCTCCCAGTTTGGATTTAAAGTTCTTTAACTGGTATATTAGAGAGAGGCCTTTCAGGAAAACAAGAAGGATACACATTGAGGGAAATGGCAGGAAGTAAGCTCCGAGGACAAGGAAATGACTTTCATTTTGTCTTTGTGCTCCAAACAGTGAGTGTTTAACGTTGCTTCTTGCACAATACAGATTAGTGGATTGCAATGTACTATTATTAATGATAATAATCATTCACATACCATTAATAATGCCAATAATAACAATAACTCACAAGCATATAGCTCATTAAGGTTTACAAAGATTTCCTCACTTCCAAACCAGGAGGAAGTATTACAAGTGTTATTGTCATTTTACAGAGGAAGAAACTGATACATCGAGAAGTTAAAGGAGTGGTCCAGACAGTTAGTGAGCAAAAGAAGGAGGAATCAACTCGAGGTCTGGGTTGATGACTGAGTTCAGAAGGCATTTCGGTGCCCCACAGCCTTCTCTGTTTGCTCTGGGCAAAGCTGTCCCAGGCCCACAAGTTTTGCCCATCGGTTTTCAAAAAAGTTGTGCTAAGTGAGCAAGCCCAGGAATTAACATTTAGCTACTGGAGCCATTTCTGGAAATGTAAAGCAGCACTAAGCCAGATGAAATATTCAGGCTAACCAGGTTGTTATGCATTTCAGAAATGCATACTCAGAACTTGGGATATTCAAACCTCCTTAACTGGAGGAAGAAATACTGAAAAGGTTAGAAAGTTGGCCCCCAAAGGAATGCTGGGTATTTAATAGGCTTATTCTTTGATAGTAGATTAAACATAAAGGGTTCCATTCAGTTGTCACATCATTTATGTAAGTACCCTGAAAAAGATATTTGTCTGGAACATTTTATTCCTGGAATGAATATTTTTATGGGAGTTTCAAAATATAATGATTTAGCCAAATGGTCAAAACGGTCTTCACAATTCCTTGAATTGAAAAAAAAATCAGCATGACCCTAAAGTTATCCTGCACATACCAAAGAAGGACAGTGAGATGGAAAGAGTTCTTGTCAGTTCAGGATTTCTGTTTTGGATATTAAATTGTACTTTAAAGGCTCCTCTTTCCCACTGATGGAAAGTGTAAGAATATTCCCTCACACTTGCATAACCTTTACCATGAAGGCACTTTGGCATCTTTGATTCCATCACTTAATCTATTTCTAAGGTTTGTTGTCATTTCTAGTAAGAGCACAGTTTCTCACTAATGACTCTGAAATGTATGTGGGTTTATTTTGTAACCTACAACTCTGCTAAAGTTGTTAACTATTTCAAGTAGTTTTTTGGTTGATTCTCTAGGGTTCTCTAAGTATACCATCATATCATCTGCAAAGAGTGATAATTTTATTTCCTCATTGTCTATTCTAATTCCTTCAATTTCTTTTTCTTCTCTTATTGCTACAGCTAACATTTATACTATAATACTGAATAATAGTAGTGAAAATGGGAATCCTTGTTTCAACCCTGAACTTATTGGGAAAGCTTCTAGCTTATCTCCATTACATGCAATGCTTGCTGATGGTTTTAGATAGATACTATTGACCATTTTAGGAAAACTCCATTTATTCCTATACTCTCTAGTGTTTTTAATAGGAATGGGTGCTGTATTTTGTCAAAAGCTTTTTCTGCATCTATTGAGATAATCATAAGATTTCTGTTAGTTTTGCTATTGATATAGTCAATTATTCTGATAGTTTTCCTAATATTTAATCAACTCTGAATTCCTGGTATAAATCCTACCTGGTCATAATGTACAATCCTTGTGATATATTTCTGTAATCACCTTGCTAGTATTTTGTTCAAAATTTTTACATCAATATTCATTAGGGATATCTGTCTACAATTTTCTAAGTTTCAGCTCTTCCTGGTTTAGATATCAGCACCATATTTATGTCATAAAAGGAGTTTGGTAGGACTCCTTCTTTGCCTATTTTCCAAATAGTTTATATATTAAAAGAATTAGTTGTTCTTTAAGTGTTTGTTAGAATTCACTTGTGAACCCACCTAGCCCTGGGATTTTTTTCTTAGGGAGTTGATTAATGGCTTGTTTAATTTCTTTATCAAAGATGGGGTTATTTGAGCATTCTATTTCCTGATCTTTTAATCTGGGTACTTTATATTTTTGTAACTATTCATCAATTTTGCTCAGATTGTCAGGTTTATTAACATATTAATTGGGCAAAATATTTCCTAATGATTGCTTTAATTTCTTCTTCATTGGTGGTGTTTTCACTCTTCATTTTTGATACTGGGTATTTGACTTTCTTTTTTTAAGGTCAAATTAACCAATGGCTTAACTATCCTGTTGTTTGGTTTTTTTTTTTTTCACAAAACCAGCTCCTATATTTATTTATTAGCTCAATAGTTGTTGTTGTTTGTTGGTTGATTGGGTTGCTTTGTTTTGTATTACTTTTAATCATATTAATCCCATCTTTGATTTTTAGAATTTCCAATTTGGTGCTCAATTGGGTTTTTTTTTAATTTGTTCTTTTCCTAGTTTTTTTTTGTTACATGCCCAATTTATTTACGTGCTCTTTCTCTATTTTGTTGATGTAAGAATTTAGAGAAATAAATTTGCCCCCAAGCACTGCTTTGGCTGCATAACCATAAATTTTGGTATATTGTCTCATTGTTATCATTCTCTTTAATGAAATTATTGATTGTTTCTATGATTTGTTCTTTGATCCACTCATTCTTTAGGATTAGACTATTTAGTTTCCAATTCATTTTTAATCTATCTTTCTACTGCCCTGTGTTGAATATAATTTTTATTGCATTATGATCCAAAAAGAATACATTTAATATTTCTGCCTTTCGCCATTGATTTTGAGGTTTCTATGACCTAATACATGGTCAATTTTTGTGTAGGTACCATGTCCTGCTGAGAAAAAAGTATATTCCTTTGTGTTCTCATTCAGTTTTCTCCAAAAGTCTGTCATATCTAACTTTTCTAATATTCTATTTACCTCCTGTTTCTTTCTTGTTTATTTTTTGGTTTGATAGCCTCCAGCCACTCATGGCAACCCAGAGAACCCTGATGGAAGATACAGCTGTAGGGACAGGATGTACCATTGACAGTAGGGTTTTGATGCAAATATAGAAGAGCAAGAGCTATTTGACCAATGAATAAATCATCAAAATATGTGAACAGGCAATTTTAAAATTCTATAAAGAAAAGCTTCAAATTTATAATCTTAAGAGAAACAAATTATAAAACTGTGATTCCACCTTACACTTGTATTGCAAAGATCACAAAAGAGGAGAGGTATACTGATGCACTGTTTCGTACAGCTTAGAATTGGTCAAACAATTCTGGAAATTAATTAAGAAATATGCAAAAACATCACCAATTTATGTGCTTCCATTGATACCACTAGCCCCAAAGAAGTTTATGTCAAAGATGAAGAAATCTACTTACAAAACTATTAATTGTAGAACTTTTCGTCTTAGCTACAAACTAGAAACAAATCAGCTGCCCATCAAGTGCTAAGTTATGAACAATTTCTTAATCAATTTTGGAGAAATGAAGTACCTCAGTCACAAATTAAAGTAGATGGTGTCACAAAGGGAATATCTCGTGGCTGGTTGAAGAGCATCAGTCAAACCCCATAGGGCTTGGATGAAAGAGAAAGCCAGTATGGAATCCTGTATTCCAATAGCCAGCCAGCCTCATGGTGGACTAGCTCTAACAAAACACCTGAGAGATCACTTGGGGGACAGGAGGTGTATGGAAACACCCTTTTCTCCCACACATGACCAGAGAACGACTTGTGAACTTTGAAAGGATGGAGGACTGCTAGGATGACTTCCCATCAGCAATGGTAATAGTGTCCTCTGCACAACAATGGCTGACAAGCAGTGCTGAAAATAGTAGCAAAGGACAAATTAGTCTCATTAAAGAAAGGCAACTTTAGGTAAGACACTGACCCTTGGAGACCAAGAGAGAGTTGCACACACCAGAAAGAACTTCATAGGATTCTACAAATGAAGAAAAGAAATTCTAGGAACCAGGCTATGAGTCATACTGTTAACATGACAACTCTCAAAGCTTAAGCCTACTCTCTCCAAAGACTTTCTATGTGAAAGGGGAGTGTGCCCCAGTCTTTTGGGGGAGCTCATTATTTTTGAGTTGTTTGTGCTTAGTTTCCCCCTAGTTGTTCTTACTATACCATATTAGTAAATACCCTTTTCTAAAAATTAATTAACTCTAGTGAGCTAACTGATAACAAATAATTAATTGATCCTGGGGTCCATACTGCATGAGGCTCATCAGTAATAGTATTAGAAACCCCTATCTTAGAATAGCATTAGAAACTCATGAGTAATAATATTAGAATCTCAAGATTACCCCTAGAATCTTCATGGGAGGAGTCAGCTACCTTCTGGAGACACTCAACTTCGAAATGCTATGGTAGCTGAGGGAGTGGGGCCCAGAGGAGCTGTTACATATCCATATGTGTGTGTGTGTATGTGTGTGTGTGTGTGTGTGTACATATTTGTATGTGTGTATATATCTACACATATCTACGCATATAAATACGTGTATATATGTATATATGTTGTTCTTTTCCCCTTTCAGCATACATTTCTCACTCCCATACTTTAAACTCCCACTTCTTATTTTCTCTCTCAGTAATTTAATGAGGAAAGTACTTTGCACTTCTAGAGAAATCTGAATTATAATTATTATTATTATTCGACTTCCTTTATACTACCTACTACCTCTTGCATAATAGTAGACAAAAAGTATACAAATTGTGATTCCTTCACTGTGGGAAGGCCCTTCACTCACAGGAAACAATCTAGCACTTATTAAATACATTCTATGGAGGTGCCTGCGCCATAAAGAAGTGAAGAGACTTATTTCACCACCACGAGTGTCACAAGTAGTGTTTCCTGATTCCAAGTCCCACATTCTATTTGCTTTGCCATCCTACCTATAGAAACACATAATAGGTCTTAACAAATACTTCGTGAAAATAGTCAAGGATAGAAACTGAAAAGAAGATAATATTAGCCAAGAGGGAAAGCAGGCCATTAATCAGTAGTTTATTAGAATAAGAACGACACTGGTCTAAATCCCTGGAAAGGGCTTGGTGGCCTGGCATCATAAACATTTGCCTTGCCAACTTCTTAAAAAATTAATATTTTTCAAATGACATTCATCAGCAAATATGGATATTTCCATATACAGAAGATAGAAAAGGAGGACTATACATGAAAATGTGTATCTACTACACAAAGCTTAGTTTTTAAAAAATATACATCAAATGTAACATGGTCATACCAACACTGATCCACTTTGTGTCCTCTTCTTGAGTCCCTTCTGCCATTTTCCAAGTATTTAAAATATTTCACTGATCTCTCTCTCTCTCTCTCTCTCTCTCTCTCTCTCTTTCTCTCTCTCTCTCTCTCCTTTCCTTCCTTCCTTCCTTCCTCTCTGTCTTTCATCACTAATCAGTTGTAACATAGAAGTATGGAAGAGGGGTTAGTTAGAGGGAGAAAGATAAATAAGGTATATTTTGGACATGTTGAGTTTGAGATGCCCATAAAACATCTAAATGGAAAGTCCTAATAGGCTTTTGTGGGGTGGGGGTGGGTGCAGGGGGTAGAGAATGTCAAGCAAAATGTGGAAATTCTGTGGTGCTCTGAACCCTGGGCAAGGTATGGCAAAAGCTCACCTATCAGAGCTGGAGGGTCCAGTCAGGGAATCCAAATTACCAGTGAGATGGAAATGGTCAGTCAGTGAGTAGGACCATGGTTAAGAGAGAGTGAGAAGGCAAGGTATTAGAGCTTAGGGGGAAAGACTAGAGCAGGGTACATAGATCTGGAGTCATTAGAGCCCAAGAGAGTCAGAACAAGGCAGAGAAGTAAGGTGTAACTGATATCAGACAAGGTACAAGTCATGACATCTAGCTTTTAGAGAGGTTAGTCAAAGCCAGGAAGCAAAGGTTCAAAGCAGGCAGAAGGGTCAGAGTTCACAAACAGAGTTATAGAATTCTATCCAATGAATCAGAGAACACTTCAGGGTGAAACAGCTTAAGAACTCTGGCTAGCACCTGAAGAGAAAATGTCTCTGATGAGCCTGAAGATAGAAGATTTTAAAGAATTGTCTTCAAATGTGAGGAAAATTGACCTTTATGCTTTCTAGACTGTTCAATAGCACTTAGATATATCACCTATGGCTATTGTCAGTAAGATATATTTATGATTTCTAGTTTTAAGTATGACTATTATGAAATTATTAATTTTTGTTAATCATAAATTTTTAACATTTTGTTTATGAGCCTTTGAAGCTTACTTGCTAATGCGATTATTGAAACTCCCAAGAAGTTGCATTTTTACTCAGAAAAGACGAAAGAGCACTCTTTTGAGAGGGCTTAGAAGTCACATTAGTGATATGACAGTAGGAGGGAGGGAAGAAACAGGAAGCATGCCCCTTCTGTATATCTTTGCCAATGATTTGGGGAAAAGGAAAGCAAACATCTGCGCTGTGGATTTTTTCTCCCCTTAATTTTAAAGGACAACCACAAAACAATCTGTTGTTTGTGTAGGAAAAATGCTTCTAAAGTAGAAGAAAGTACATTCAGGGAACATCTGCTCCAAGAAATCACTTGAAAAGTAAGCATGGGGAAACATTTCCACAAGATGAAGCACATATAGTAGAGTAGGAAAGAGGGAGCAAGAAAGGTGATAGACTGGATCTATATGCATGGATATATACATGGCAATGACAATAGACAGAGTGCCATCTCACGAGTATGTCAATTCTCATGGACCAGTGGGAAGTGTGTTTAAAAGCAAGAACGTCAACATCAGAATCAAGGTGACAAGTGGACACACCTAGCATCCATTATCTTCCTATGAGTCAATCAATATCACCTATGGAGTAGAGTTAGAGAAGACCTGTAGAAGATAAGATCAACCTGCTTTGAAGTGCCAGTAGTATCCCATAGGATACTCTAAATTAATGAGATCCAGAGGAACAAGCAAGTGCTGAGAAATCTGAGCTGGCTCAAGAAGAAGCATGCTAGTGGTTGGAAACTCCCTGCTCAGAGCTATGGTCACAATCACTTGTAGATCTGCCACTACCAGTGAGGAAATAGGTTGCCTTCCTGGAATATATTTCTTCACCATGACACTTGCCAGGAAATACTGATTTGTTGTGATTGACATGAAAATTGATATAGCTTCAGTGACACTGCAGAAGTGCTCAGAAAGCCTAATGGACTTAGAGCACAGTGGTGTTCTCAACAGCGTCACCTTAAAGTTTGAGCTATAGCAGACAAAGGAAGTGAACAGATGGCCAGGTAGTTTGTATTCAAGAATAGGATTTTGTTTCTGGGGCCATAGTTACAGATATCAGAATGATGAGCTCCTGGCTAAAAAGAGATTACATTTCATAAAGACTGGGAAGAAAATGTTTGAATAGATATTTACCAATCTGATCAAGATGGCTTTAAACTGAAAATGGAGGGGGAGGGAAAACTCTTCCCCCCCAAAAAACCCCAAACAACCTAGCTAATTGTATGTATGTATTACATATATATAATCTAATACATACAATCTAATTGTATGTAATGAATTGTAACCAATAGGACAGGACATGGAGGGGAAAATGCTGAAGGAGCAAAGTACTTAGTAATTTACAGGAGAAAAAGCTTGAAAGATCTAGAACAATACGTATGGCCTCAGACATTTACATGTCACTTCTTAAAACGTAAGTAGCAAGTAAATATGAGGAAATGCAGATGGCTTTATTGGTACCAGCAAGACTTGATAGATGGGATGAGATTCACTACTGGGGAACAGCAACAGAAGAGGTTACTTGCCCCAAATATAAAAACATAAAAGAAAAGTTAGTGGAAGTTAGCCAGTAAATGTTTATTAAGTGTCTGCTAAGTGCCAGGGACCATGTTAGGTACTGGAGATAAAAAGAAAGATAAAACACAACTCCAGGAACTCACAGTCTAACGGGGAGACAACATGCACACAACTAGGTTCAAACAACATAAAGATGGGATAAATTGGGGATAGCCAATGGAGAGAAGGCACTAGAATTAAGGAGGATTGGGAAAGGCTTATTATAGAAGGCTAGATTTTAACTGAGACTTAAAGGAAGCCAGGGAAGTATAGGGGGTGGAGCCAAGATGGCAGCTCGAAAGCAGGGACATGCGTGAGCTCCCCACCACATCCCTCCAAAAACCTACAAAAAATGGCTCTGAACAAATTCTAGAACTGCAGAACCCACAAAATAGCGGAGGGAAGCAGGGATCCAGCCCAGGACAGCCTGGATGGTCACTGGATGAGGTCTATCGTGCACGGAGTAGAAGGGAGCAGAGCTCAGTGTGGGAGGCAGCAGGACCAACCAGACCAGGAGCCAGGCAGAACAGGCCCTAGCACCCTGAATCACTGAGCTGTGGCAGTTACCAGACTTCTCAACCCACAAACACCAAAGACAACAGAGAAGGTTAGTGGGAAAAGCTGCGGGGGACAGAGTTCGGGGTTTGGCCACTGCCCCAGAGGCAGCGGAGGAGGTGCAGCTACAGAACTACAGCTGCAGTTACTTCCGGCCCCAGGCCCACATGGTGGGAGGAATTAAGTGGTGGATCAGAGCAGGAGGGCAGAGCCTGCTGAAGATTTCCATCAGGTCTGGGTTGGTGGTTCTTGAGGAAGGAGGAGTGCTGGGGTGGCAGAGCTGGCTGTATAGAAATAGCGCTGAAATCAATGGCACATCCCCTCAAGCTTGGAACAAAGTACTCTTTGCTCTACAAGCAGTCACACCCCAACGGAAAACTCAAGGGTCAAGTAAGTTGCCTGGGAACATGGCCAGGCAGCGAAAAAAACCCAGATTCAGTCTCAGACTTTGGAATCCTTCTTTGGTGACAAAGAAGACCAAAACATATGGCCTGAAGAAGTCAACAAAGTCCAAGAGCCTACAACAAAAGCCTCCAAGAAAAACATGAACTGGTCTCAGGCCATGGAAGAGCTCAAAAAGGAGTTGGAAAAGCAAGTTAGAGAAGTAGAAGAAAAATTGGGATGAGAAATGAGAATGATGCAAGAAAACCATGAAAAACAAGTCAATGACTTGCTAAAGGAGACCCAAAAAATACTGAAAAATACACTGAAGAAAACAACACCTTAAAAAATAGACTAACTCAAATGGCAAAAGAGCTCCAAAAAGCCAATGAGGAGAAGAATGCCTTGAAAGGCAGAATTAGCCAAATGCAAAAGGAGGTCCAAAAGACCACTGAAGAAAATACTACCTTAAAAATTAGATTGGAGCAAGTGGAAGCCAGTGACTTTATGAGAAATCAAGATATTACAAAACAGAACCAAAGGAATGAGAAAATGGAACACAATGTGAAATATCTCATTGGAAAAACCACTGACCTAGAAAATAGATCCAGGACAGATAATTTAAAAATTATTGGACTACCTGAAAGCCATGATCAAAAAAAGAGCCTAGATATCATCTTTCAAGAAATCATCAAGGAGAACTGCCCTGATATTCTAGAGCCATAGGGCAAAATATAAGTTGAAAGAATCCACCGATCGCCTCCTCAAACAGATCCCAAAAAGGAATCTCCTAGAAATATTATGGCCAAATTCCAGAGCTCCCAGATCAATGAGAAAATACTGCAAGCAGCCAGAAAGAAACAATTTGAGTATTGTGGAAACACAATCAGAATAACCTAAGATCTGGCAGCTTCTACATTAAGAGATCGAAGGGCTTGGAATACGATATTCCGAAGGTCAATGGAGCTAGGATTAAAACCAAGAATCACCTACCCAGCAAAACTGAGTATGATGCTCCAAGGCAAACTATGGATTTTCAATAAAATAGAGGACTTTCAAGCTTTCTCAGTGAAAAGACCAGAGCTGAATAGAAAATCTGACTTTGAAACACAAGAATCAAGAGAAGCATGAAAAGGTAATCAAGAAAAAGAACAAGAAAAAGAAATCGCAAGGGACTTACTAAAGTTGTACTGTTTTGTTTACATTCCTACGTGGAAAGATGATGTGTATAATCCATAAGACCTCAGTATTAGGGTAGCTGAAGGGAATATGCATATATATATATATATATATGTTTATGTATATATATGTATATGTGAGTGTGGTTGTATGTATATATGTATGTGTGTGTGTATATATATATATATATATATATATATATATATATATATATATATACAGAGAGAGAGAGAGAGAGAGAGAGAGTGGGCACAGGGTGAGTTGAAGATGAAGGGAAGATATCTAAAAGAAATAAAATCAAATTAAAGGATGAGAGAGGAATATATTGAGAGAGGGAGAAAGGGAGAGATAGAATGGGGTAAATCATCTCGCGTAAAAGTGGCAAGAAAAAGCAGTTCTGTAGGAAGAGAAGAGAAGGCAGGTGAGGGGGGAATGAGTGAATCTTGCTCTCATCAAATTTGGCCTGAGGAGGGAATACCATACATACTCAATTGGGTATCTTACCCCACAGGAAAGAAGAAGGAAGAATATTAAAAAAAAAGGGGAAGATGATAGAAGGGAGGGCAGATGGGGGTGGAAGTAATCAAAAACAAACACTTTCCAAAGGGCACAGGGTCAAGGGAGAAAATTCAATAAAGGGGGATGGGTTGGGAAGAAGCAAAATATAGTTAGTCTTTCACAACATGAGTATTGTGGAATGGTTATACATAATGATACACATGTGGCCTATGTTGAATTGCTTGACTTCTTAGGGAGGGTGGGTGGAAAGGGAAGAGGGGAGAGAATTTGGAACTCCAAGTTTTAAAAACAGATGTTCAAAACCAAAAAAAAAAGGTTTTGCATGTAACTATAAAATAAGATACACCGGCAATGGGGCGTAGAAATTCATCTTGCCCTACAAGAAAGGAAGGGAAAAGGGGATGGGAGGGGAGGGGGGTGACAGAAGGGAGGGCTGATTGGGGAACAGGGCAACCAGAATATACGCCATCTTGGAGTGGGAGGGGGGGTAGAAATGGGGAGAAAATTTCTAATTCAAACTCTTGTGAAAATCAATGGTGAAAACTAAATGTATTAAATAAATTTTAAAAAAATTAGAAAAAGGAATATCTGAAGTGGGCCATGAAAAATGGAGAATAAATTCAACAAGGAGTGTGGCATTATCTGTGCAGGTCCATGAAGGCAAAAGAGGGCTGGACAGGAATGGTGATTAGCTTGGTTTGAGATTATCTAGTATAAGATAACCTTGCACTTAATAGACACTCACTAGACCTTTGAATAAAAAAGGCAATTCTAGACTAAGGCAGTCTTTCATATGACAGCTTTCTCCACAAGATTTTATAAGAATAAAGTAATCTAAAATCCTTCCTTCATTTCAAAGCCTCCGTCTACTTTCTTGGTGTTGAAGTGCTTCGACAGAATAAGACACAAGGGTAATAGCTTGAAAGAAAAGAAACTGCTCACCTAATTTAAGTGAATGCTTGGTGATGGACCAAAACAACAAAAAATGAAATTCATTATCATGAAGAAAGAATGGATTTTTTTGTTTTTAAGAGAATTTGAATCTTCTAGAAAAGTCAGCTTTTGTTGTTGTTGTCGATGTCAGACTAACACTTATTTCTAGAAGAACCATTTTAAATCTGCTTTAAGCCATCAGTTCTCCATCTGTGCTTTAGATCAATGGTTTTTTCTTAGCACTTTTCAAACAACAGGACATAAGTTGCTCTGACATTAAAAGGAAGAATACCTATGGCTTCCCATATCCTTCAATTAACCAGTTGTCATTCTAAATCCACCACAGGAAAAAAAAATTCAATGGAATGCAATTCCACAAATATGTATTAAATGCCTAATATGTACAAGACATACGTACCTTATAAATGATTGCTCTCTCAAGGTATCTATTACCTACCAGGTACTTACTAAGGAAGATTAGCGGTCTCAAAAGCTATTATCCAAATATAGCCTTCACTGACATGGTGTTACAATTTCATCACAGACCAAGATCCCCATGGAGCAGTAAGTACTCAGATATTGGGATAGCAAATAATACTGTCAAAGGTACAGAAGAAATTGTCTCAAAGAACTTATATGGGTGTTAGCCTCTGAGAACATGCCTCTTGGCAGCATTTCAGGATCACACACACACACACTGAAACAAAATTGAGAATTCTTGATTTGTACAGATACATTGTCTCACTTCCACAAAGTCTCTTGAGCAAGAAACTGAAGATCTTAGATATACAGGAAGTTTTTATCATCACTGCTACTAATCAGAGAAGAGATTTAGGAGAGATTCTGCTCTACATCTCCAGGCAAGGTAAAAAGCCTTATGAATTAAAAGCAGAGAACTTAATACATAGAGGTATCACTCAGAGCCTACAGAAAAATGGCATCTGCCTTCATACAACAATAACAGCGAACCCATGCAAACCTGAAGACTTGTACCTAAGGATTCCTGTCTAGTGTAGGGATCTCACATTCTATAGTGCCATTGCCCAAATATCTCCCATACTTCCTCACCATGCAAGGATCTGCAAATACTGATTCTGCCAAGTCACAAGAAGGAAAGGAAAAGAAAAAAGAACATGCCAGCCCATGCAACTGTATTGGGTCTAACAAAAAATGGACTGGAAATGCAGCTAGGGGCAATTCTGTTTCCCAAAAGGAACCTCATAGTAGGGAGGCAAGCCAGAAGCCTCCATATTCTCCAAAATGAGAAGAATAAGCCAGCCCCGTAGCACAGTCTATGTATTATTGAAAAGCAAGAATCCAGAAGGTCACAATCCAAGGAAAAGGCTGAAAAATTAAAGATATCAAAAGGCCAGAGTAAATCCCATAGCACAATCACACAAGCCAGGAGAGAAGAGTTGGGGCAGGAGGGGGGAGTTACAACGAATAAAGTTTCAAGACAATCCAAAGCTCACTGAGTAAATATTGGACTGAAGGATGGAAACCAAAAGTGACTAATGCAAGACTGAATCCTGGGGACTTACCAGAAATCCTAAAACAATAACATGAAACTCAACAATGGTCCAAAAGAGAAATAAACTTCATAGAATGAAAATTGAGAATTAATTTAGGTCAGAAATTAGAGCTTTCAAGTCAGAAAATAATATCCCTAACACAGAATTAAATAACACAAGTAGGAAATATTGAATCCATGATGAAGAGTTTTTGAAACTCTGATTGAAGCAATGACTAACCATGGTTCCAGAGGATCTACTAGGAAGCATGCTATCCAATTCCCAAAAGAGAGGCGACAAATTCAAGATGCAGAATAAGATATACATTTTTGACATAGGCAGTTCCATGAATTTGTTTTGCTTAATTATGCAGAGTAATCACAAGGGTTTTCTTTTTCAATGGAAAGGTAGGAAGGAGACAAAGTAAAACCTATTAATTGAAAAAAAAACTAAATTAAATTTAAAAGGTTCCCTCAAGATGTTAAAGCTATGTGAGAGATTAAAAAATTCAGAAAAACAAAAATACTCTAGTAGAGGAAATTCTACTGAAAATAACAAACTGTGAGAGAGAGGGAGGGAGGGAGACAGAGAAGGAGGGAGGGGGGGGAAGAGGGAGGGAGGGAGGGAGATTTGTGGGTTAAAAGAACGAACAAAAAGAACAAGAAAAGGCCACCAAAGGATCCAAAAGGAGCAAAGGAAATAGAAATGTAAGGAGAACTAAAAGAATTAGGAGAAGCAAAGATGGAAGGATTGAATTTCTATACCATGTAATAAATCTACTGAATTACAAGTGAATCAATGTTTTCTGCAGGGAGAATTTGTCGGGTAGAAGGTTACAAAAGTGGCGAGGGAAAGAGAGTGGAATAAGGGGAATGATTCATCCATAACAAGTCTATGGGTGAATGATGAAGAGATACTGGTTTCAAACCTTTATCAGCAAGAAGGGCAGAACTATAGGAAAAAGGTAAGGAGAGAGTGGAGGAGAAGAGACAGAAACTGAGGGACTGAAAAGGAGGGTTCTTTCTAAGAAGTGATGGGAGTACCACTGAGAAGCAGTTCTAGGGAAGGGTGCATGTCTTTAGGGAAACATGGGGACCTTGTACTGGGTTTAGCCTGGGGGGAATTTGTACATCGTGAGGCTACTTTCTCAGATAGTTTTGTGTCCCCTCAGGCTGCACTTCACCTCTGAAGAACAGGTATATGAGTTCCTAGGGGAAAGCTGGCAACCCAAGTGGTAAAGTAAACAGAGCCAGGAACAGAAATGAAAGTTTTTTTAGGAGACAGAAGACTGGGGACAGGGCGTGGATGAATAATTTGAGAAACAGGGTAAATATTTCCCCATATCACTGCATCTATTCAACATGACTTCCATCATGAATTAATATCTATGAGTGAGGCCCAGCAGAAAAAAAGATAGGACAAGAACTAAACCGGCAATAACATAAAAAGTAAAACAAAAAGGAACTGAAATCTAATATTTAAGACATTTTAACTCAATAAGGTACCCAGAGAGAATTAATAAAGAACAAATAAGTTTAAAGACAATGAATACTAAAATAAAGTGAAAATAGACTAGAAAAGTAGATAAATAATGAGGACAAAACAAAGAAAAACTTCTTGGAAAATGGCAGAGCAAAAGAAAAGTATTTTAAAAATAAGAGTTTGGAATGAAAGGAAATTTTTTTTAACTAACCACTAAGGAGCAAAAGACAAAGGACAAATAATGGGGAATAGATAAGTAATTAAATAGAAGAAAGAAAAGGAAATGAATAATTTAAGTAAAATAAAAAAATTGTAGAAATGGTAGGCAAATGATGGTAGGAGAGGGACTATGGGATTAGACTAGCATGTAATTAGTATAATTAAAGATAACTGCAGGGACAAAAACTGACCTAAAAGAAGGAGATAAACCAGAGAAATAAATGGGAAAAAACACAAGTCTAACAATAATAACTTTAAATGTAAATGTTTAAACCACTTAATACAATGAAGGAGAATAATGAGAGAACAAACCCCACAGTCTGCTGTATATAAGAAATACACTAAAAATGCAAGAATACATAAAGGATAGGAATAGGAGAAGGGAACAAAATTTACTATGTACCAGGCAATTTTTTTTAAATGAGAGAGGCAAACATGCTATCAGGCAAAGCAAAAACCAAGATTCACAGAATCAACAAAAATAAACAAAGAAACTATATTATGCTTAAAGAACCCATAGGCAATAAAACACCACCAATAATCAACTTAAATGCACCAAACACCCAAATGTGCATCATGACACCCAAATTCATAAAGATAACCAAAAGATAACTCACACATAGCCAAAAAGACAGGAAGCAAGTCAAATTATCAAGATAAAAAATGAAGAGAATTTTTTTTATAAATGAGACAAAAGTATATATCTAACAAAAACCTAGTATTATTTTCAGTGGAAAAAGAATAGAAACTTTCCCAATAAATACAGGAGCAAAGTCATTGCTATTTGATATGGTTAGAGAACCTGAGAACTTGGCACACTACTTGGCACATAGTAGATGCTTAATGAATGTTTACTGATTAATCAATCATCATACTGGCAAAAAGACAAGAGGAAGAAATTAAGACCATAATGATAGGCAAAGAGAACACGATACTATGCCTGTAGGCTCATGTCATGATGCTTTATTTAGAAAGTCCTAGAAAATAATCAAAGTATTTGAGACAACAATTTCTGTAAAGTAGTAGGATACAAAATAAAATCACAAAAATCAAGAGAATTTCTATTTAGAAGTAGAAAATCCATGATGAAATAAAAATCTTGGAAGTCCCATTCAATACAACTAAAAATACATAAAAACCCTGAATCAACCTACCAAGCAATATTCAAGACCTATAAAATCCAATGCTTAAAAATAGTCTTTAAATAACTAATGACTCAAAAAACTAGAGATCTATTCAGTGTTTGCGGCTGAGACATGCCAATCCAATAAACATGAAAACACTATCGAAATTATTTATAGATTTAGCACTATGTCTATCAGACTACAAATGGATATTTTATAGAGTGAGATAAAATTCAATTGGGAGTTTTCAAGGGCAATGGAAAAAACCAGGAGAAAAAATGAAAAAAGGGAGAAGTGATGGAGGAAAAGTACTTTTCACACTTTCAGTAATGTTTTAAAGTCACAGACATCAAAAATAGTTGGTACTACTTAAAAATTTAAAACAATTAGATCAGAGGGGACAACACTAAACAAGGAAGCATAACAAGTAATTGGACTCAATGTACCCTAGAACATAAATTACTTGGATAACTCTCTATTTTGATAATAATTGCTGGCAAAATTGGAGAGCATTCTGGAAAGAATTAAGTTTAGACTAATATCTTATACCATACAAGACAAAATAAACTCAAAACATACATAAGACCTGTATATTAAAAAGACCATGCCATAACAAAATTAGAAGACAAATAGACTAAATATCTATCACAGTTATGACTAGGAAGTGAATTCTTATCAAAACACAGAACAGAGATAATAAGGCTAGATAAAATAATTAATTTTAATTATGTGAAGTTGAAAACTTCTGTGCACACAAAATTAAAGGAACTTGGATTAAAAAGGAAACATTCAAATGAGAAACAACCTTCACATCAAATACCTATTCAAGGTCCGATATATACAATATGTAGGGAACTGAAACAAATATACCATATAAGACTAAAAGGTATTCCCTAATAGAGGAAAGAATAAAACAAACATTTCTTTTTTTTTACTTTATTATTTATTTTTTATTATTTATTTATTTAATATTTTAGTTTTCAGCATTGATTTTCACAAGAGTTTGAATTACACATTTTCTCCCCATTTCTACACTCCCCCCACTCAAAGATGGCATATATTCTGGTTGCCCAATTTCCCAGTCAGCCCTCCCCTTTGTCACCCCACTCCCTCCCATCCCCTTTTCCCTTCCTTTCTTGTAGGGCAAGATACATTTCTATGCCCCATTGCCTGTATATATTATTCCCTAGTTGCATGCAAAAACTTTTTTTGAACATCTGTTTTTAAAAGTTTGAGTTCCAAATTCTCTCCCCTCTTTCCTCCCAATCCACCATCCTTAAGAAGGCAAGCAATTCAACATAGGCCACATGTGTATCATTATGCAAAACCCTCCCACAATACTCATGTTGTGAAAGACTAACTATAACTAAAAGCTCTTTCCTATCCTATACCCCTTTATTCAGTTTTCGCCCTTGACCCTGTCCCTTTTTGAAAGTGTTTGTTTTTGATTACCTCCTCCCCCTATCTGCCCTTGCTTCTATTGTCCCACCTTTTTTATCTCCTTCCTCCTTCTTTCCTGTGGGATAAGATGCCCAATTGAGTGTATATGGTGTTCCCTCCTCAGGTCAAATCTGATGAGAGCAAGATTCACTCATTCTCCCTTACCTGCCCACCTTCCCTTCCTACAGAACTGCTTTTGCTTGCCACTTTTAGGCGAGATAATTTACCCCATTTAATCCCTGCCTTTCTCCCTCTCTCAATATATTCCTCTCTCATCCCTTAATTTCATGTTATTTTTTTAGATATCATCCCTTCATATTCAACTCACCCTGTGTCCTTTGTCTCTCTATGTATGTATATTCCTTTTAGCTACTATGATACTGAGGTCTCATGAATCATACACATCATCTTTCCATGTAGGAATGTAAACAAAACAGTTCAACTTTAGTAAGTCCCTTATGATTTCTCTTTCTTGTTTATCTTTTCATGCTTCTCTTGATTCATGTGTTTGAAAGTCAAATTTTTGATTCAGCTCTGGTCTTTTCACTGAGAAAGTTTGAAAGTCCTCTATTTTATTGAAAAGCCATATTTTGCCTTGGAGCATGATACTCAGTTTTGATGGGTAGATGATTCTTGGTTTTAATCCTAGCTCCATTGACCTCTGGAATATTGTATTCCAAGCCCTTCTATCCCTTAATGTAGAAGCTGCTAGATCCTGTGTTATCCTCATTGTGTTTCCACAATACTCAAATTGTTTCTTTCTGGCTGCTTGCAGTATTTTCTCCTTGATCTGGGAGCTCTGGAATTTGGCAACAATATTCCTAGGAGTTTTCTTTTTGAGATCTTTGTCAGGAGGTATTCGGTGGATTCTTTCAATTTCTACTTTACCCTTTGGCTCTAGAATATCAGTACAGTTCCCCTTGATAATTTCTTGAAAGATGATGTCTAGGCTCTTTTTTTGATCATGGCTTTCAGGTAGTCCAATAATTTTTAAATTTTCTCTCCTGGATCTATTTTCCAGGTCAGTGGTGTTTCCAATGAGATATTTCACATTGTCTTCCATTTTTTCATTCCTTTGGTTCTGTTTTGTAATATCTTGATTTCTCCTGAAGTCACTAGCTTCTACTTGCTCCAATCTAATTTTTAAGGTAGTATTTTCTTCAGTGGTCTTTTGGACCTCTTTTTGCATTTGGTTAATTCTGCCTTTCAAGGCATTCTTCTCCTCATTGGCTTTTTGGAGCTCTTTTGCTATTTGAGTTAGTTTATTTTTTAAGGTGTTATTTTCTTCAGTATTTTTTGGGTCTCCTTTAGCAAGTCCTTGACTTGTTTTTCATGGTTTTCTTGCATCACTCTCATTTTTATTCCCAATTTTTCCTCTACTTCTCTAACTTGCTTTTCCAACTCCTTTTTGAGCTCTTCCATGGCCTGAGACCAGTTCATGTTTTTCTTGGAGGCTTTTGGTGTAGGCTCTTTTATGTTGTTGACTTCTTCTTGCTGTATATCTTGGTCTTCTTTGTCACCAAAGAAAGATTCCAAAGTCTGAGTCTGAATTTGAATGTGTTTTTGCTGCCTGGCCATGTTCCTAGCCAACTTACTTGACCCTTGAGTTTTTCATCTGGGTATGACTGTTTGTAGAATATAGAGTACTTTGTCCCAAGCTTGAGGGGCTGTGCTACTGTTTTCAGAGCTACACAGCAAGCTCTTCTACACCACCACTCCTCCTGCCCCAAGAACCGCCAACCCGGCCTGGACTCAGATCTAAGCTGACTCTGCACTCCTGCTCAGATCCGCCACTTATTTCCTCCCACCAGGTGCCCTGGGGCCACAAACAACTGCAGCTGTATTTCTGAAGCTGCACCACCTCCACTGCCCCTCGGGGAGGTGGCCTAACCGCGAACACCTTTCACTCTGTCCCACACAGTATTTCCCACTAACCTTCTCTGTTGTCTATGGTGCTTGTGGGTTGAGAAGTCTGGTATCTGTCACAGCTCACTGATTCAGGGCACTAGGGCCTGCTCCACCCGGCTCCCGGTCTGGTTGGTCCACGCGGCCCATGCTGGGCTCTGCTCCGCTCCCAGGTCCGGGCACTACACCTTACCCTGCAACCATCCAGGCTGTTCTGTGCTGGAACCCTGCTTCCCTCTGCTATTTTGTGGGTTCTGCAGTTCTAGAGTTTGTTCAGAGCCATTTTTATAGGTGTTTGGAGGGACCTGGGTGGGAGCTCAAGCAAGTCCCTGCTTTCCAGCATCCATCTTGGCTCCACCCAAAACAAACATTTCTAAAAAGCATTATAAATCATTAACAACCAGATGAATGAATGGTCCATATCAGAAAAGAAATGGAAAACAAAACAACTCTGAGGTTTCACCTCACACCCTAATGAATGGCAAAAATAACCAATAACAGGAATCCTCAGTATGAGAGAGGTTGTGGAAAAAACAGGCATACTAATGCACTGTTGGTAGAGTTGTAAATCAATATAACTCTTTTTGAAAGCAATTTGGAATTAAGAAAAGTGATTAAAGCATCCAGGTCCTTTGATTAAGATTCCACTACTAGATATATACACCAAGGAGGTCAATGATAAAAAAGAAGGACCTCATATTAACCCAATTATTTATAACAGCAAAGAGAGACATTATAGTATAGTCAGAGGACCTGAGTACAAATGCCAACTCTGCCACTTATCACCTTGTGTTACCATAGGCTCTCTCTTCTCCTTGGTTTTCTCATCTTTAAATAAAGGGATTAGACTAGATAAGCTCTAAGGTCTCTTCGTGACCTGTGTATGATTCTAGAATTTTATGAGGCTCATTGTTTGAGGACTGCCTAACATGTTAGGGTGCACGAATGTAATGGAAAATTATGACATGGTCAGGAATGATAACTATGATGAATTGAGTGAGACATGGCAAAATTTAATGAACTAATACCAAGTAAATGGAACTAGAAAACAACATACAACTACACAATTTTATAATTAAAAATGACAAAAATGGAAATGGAAATTTTCTCTGGAATCAAAGTCAAGCTCACTGACCTTTAATTTAGAGATTCTCTTTTCTTTTTTTTTTTACTTTTGTTGTTATTGCTTTGAAAGTGAAGATATTTGCCCTTATCAAACATTATGGTATCTATCTGACATCCAAGACAATTAGGTGTTGTCTTGCACTCTTCTTACTTATGGCCATCCTACTCCTTAGGGTATCAATGCCTTGTTAGTAATCTTTATTCTGGTGTTTCCAGGGCAAAGGTCATTCTCCTTGGCTGAGAACACAGACACAAAACTAGAACTGAGAAGCCCTACATGCTCTCTGTTGTCATTTATCATTATTCCACTCAACCCAAGCAAAGGTCTTCTCCCTTCTTTAATCCTCTTCTTCAATTTCAGTATAGCTTTGAATTGACTGTGAGCCCAGTACAAGTCAGCCATGTGATCCTGCAGGCCAAAAAAAGTAAATAAAATATTTTAGGCTGCCCTGAACTGGCTGAAGGAAGTAGATGTGTTTAGCCTGGAGAAGAGAAGACTTGAGGGGATATGTTCACTATCTTCAGCTGTCATGGGTAAGATAGATGAGTGTTGTTCTGCTTTGTCACAGTGGGCAGAACTAAGAACAATGGATAGAAATTACAAATCCTGATTCAGGCTCGAGGTAAAAAAAAAGTATTTCCTGACTATTAGAGCTTTCCCAAAGTACAACAGGCTGCCTTGCAATGTATTCTCAAGGTATACCTTGAAAGTGATATTAGAGCAAGGACTGAAGAAACACTTTTCATGACTGGCACTGAGATTCCTTCTAAATCCAATGTTGTGACCCCTTTCCTTGCTCTCTTGGTCAACTCTGCTATAACTACAAAACTGAAATGGCCTTAAGCATCAGGAATGATTGAATTGCTATTTGCTTATTAAAGAAGCTGCCTCGAAACCACCCCGGTAGCCAAGGAAATACAGTCTGAGAGTGGAATATTCAGCTTTTATGCCTTCTCCAGTCTTCTCTGAGTCTAGGTGACTAACATCTTGATGTTTAATGTCTAAAATTGCTACTTGTGTGCATGTATATTTAAAGTGCTTGTGAAAACAACAAAAAGGAAGGAAAAATAGGAAGTGGTCAACTTTAGGAAAGACAGTTCTTTTGATTTTTTTTTCCTTAACATTCTCTTGACTGTCAAAGCTTTTCTGGTTGAAATTTTTCTGATCAATTAATTTCAAAATGCAATCATTCTATGGAAATAGTTCTACTATTTTAAAAACTCTGGTCCTGGGAAAACACCAAAAATTAAGAGCACATTCCATCATCTTTTTTGAGAAAGCTGGAATCCATCTCTCAGCAACCACTTTTATCTCTTCAAGCTAGCATGCTCAACCCATCTGCTGTGTTTTTATCCATTTTTTAATGAAGAGCTTTAAATAGCTTGTATCCAGACATGTTGACACCATCAGTTGAAAAAACGAATTGGGTATTTGGTCTCTACCTTGCCAAAAAGCCACTCTTCTGGCTCCTTCATCCCTAGAACAAATGGACTGAATCAATTGTCTTGGCATCTTGTTGATACTGCCTAAATCTTTATTGTAATTTATTTATTACAATTTCTTTGTTGGGTTTAACAGAAATTCAGTAACATGGTATCATCTCTAATTTTCCCTTAATAAAAGACTTCTCCAAATCAACCATAGTTTTCTACATGAGATGTTGTTTGAGAGCATGTACAGGTTTTATTCTCCACCTCACCACAACTCTGCCATAGAATAGTTGAGTCAAGAGCCCTTACTTCTAGAATCAGGTTATTTCAAACTTCAAAGAAGAGTTCACGTTTTTCCAAAGATACAAGTTAAAAATACTGTGGAAAGGATACATTAACTATTGCTAAAATATCAACCTAGTATTGTTACTGAAATATTATTACTTTTGTATACAAAGTGATCTGAGGAAATTGCAAAGATTTGACCTCGACCAAAATTCAACCATTAAACTTCTTCTTCAAACAAGATTTTTAACATCTTGCATTTTTTTCTAGTTGTTTCATCCCTTGTGTCCAAAGAAAAACAAAACTAAAACTATATTATCTACTAGATGCAAGATTCCATTTAAAAATTAATTGACCAATACTACAAGGAGGAAAAAGCAATGTCTAACAACTGAGTACATTAAGTATAGATTTGTAAGGCAGCTAAATGGCCCAGTAGATAGAGCACCAGAACCAGCCAGGAAGAGGTCAAATCCAGCCTCTGAATAAGTCACTTAACCTCTGTCTGACTCAATGTCCTCATTTGAAAAATGGGGATAATAACAGCACCTACTTCCCAGCTTTTTGTGAGGAGGAAAGAAGTCGCCCCAAAAATTATAAGCAGAAATACATTTCGCCGTAGAGGAAAATGGTGAGATAGAAGGGGTAGCTTCAAGGAGGGATCAGTCACAAACTCTAACTGAGGCTGAATCATAAATAGGGATTTAGGGAAAGGACCTGGGATTGGGTTCTGGATAAGGAAAAGAAGAAAAGGACAGGGGAGAAAAAAAACAGATTGTATCAACCAAGAAACAAATAAAGGGAAAAATATAAGGTTGAGATGGAAGAAAATACACATTTACTTATAATAACAGTGAATGTGAATGGGATGAACTCACCCAGATGATAGGAGACTGGATTAGAAAACAGAATCCAACAACATGTTGTTTACAAGAAACACTTGAAACCAAGATTCACATAGAGTTAAATTAAGAGACTGGGGAAGATGGCGGCTGGAAAGCAAGGACTAGCATAAGCTCCCCGCCGAGTCCCTCCAAAAACCTATAAAAAATGACTCTGAACCAATTCTAGAACTGCAGAACCCACAAAACAGCAGAGGGAAGCAGGGCTCCAGTCCAGGACAGCCTGGATGATCTCTGGGTGAGGTCTATCCCACACGGGGCTGGGAGCTGAGTGGAGCAGAGCAGAGCCCAGCATGAGCTGCTCGGACCAAACAGACCAGGAGCCAGGCGGAGCGGGCCATAGTGCCCTGAATCAGTGAGCTGCAGCAGTTACCAGACTTCTCAAACCACAAACACCAAAGACATCTGAGAAGGTTAGTGGGAAAAGCTGCGGGAGTGGAAGGAGTTCGAAGTTTGGCCACTGCCCCCAGGGCAGCAGAGGTGGGGCAGCTACAGCTGCTGTTGCTTCTGACCCCAGGCCCACCTGGTGGGAGGAATTAAGTGGCAGAGCAGAGCAGGAGTGCACAGCCTGCTGAAGATCTAAGCCCAGTCTGGGTTGGGGGTTCTTGGGGAAGCAGGAGTGCTGGTGTGGCAGAGCTGGGGCATCCCCCCCAAAAGTGGAACATAGAACTCTTTAGTCTACAAGCAGTCATACCCTGCTGAAAAACTCAAGGGTCAAGTTAGTTGGTTGGGAATATGGCCAGGCAGCGAAAACACCCCCAGATTCAGTCTCAGACTTTGGATTTTTTCTTTGGAGACAAAGAAGACCAAAACATACAGACAGAAGAAGACAACAAAGTCATAGAGCCTACAACAAAAGCCTCCAAGAAAAACATGAACTGGTCCCAGGCCATGGAAGAGCTCAAAAAGGATTTGGAAAAGCAAGTTAGAGAAGTAGAGGAAAAATTGGAAAGAGAATTGAGAAGGATGCGAGAAAACCATGAAAAACAAGTCAATGACTTGCTAAAGGAGACCCAAAAAAATACTGAAAAATACACTGAAGAAAACAACACCTTAAAAAATAGACTAACTCAAATGGCAAAAGAGCTCCAAAAAGCCAATGAGGAGAAGAATGCCTTGAAGGGCCGAATTAGCCAAATGGAAAAGGAGGTCCAACGGACCACTGAAGAAAATACTACCTTAGAAATTAGATTGGAGCAAGGAGAAGATAGTGACTTTAGGAGAAATCAAGATATTACAAAACAGAACCAAAGGAATGAAAAAATGGAAGACAATGTGAAATATCTCCTTGGAAAAACCACTGACCTGGAAAATAGATCCAGGAGAGAAAATTTAAAAATTATTGGACTACCTGAAAGCCATGATCCAAAAAAGAGCCTAGATATCATCTTTTAAGAAATTATCAAGGAGAACTGCCCTGATATTCTAGAGCCACAGGGCAAAATAGAAGTTGAAAGAATCCACTGATCGCCTCCTCAAATAGATCCCAAAAAGAAATCTCCTAGCAATATTGTCACCAAATTCCAGAGCTCCCAGATCAAGGAGAAAATACTGCAAGCAGCCAGAAAGAAACAATTTGAGTATTGTGGAAACATAATCAGAATAATCCAAGATCTGGCAGCTTCTACATTAAGAGATCGAAGGGCTTGAAATACGATATTCCGGAGGTCAATGAAGTTAGGATAAAAACCTAGAATCACCTACCCAGCAAAAGTGAGTATCATGCTCCAAGGCAAAATATGGACTTTCAATAAAATAGGACTTTCAAGCTTTCTCAGTGAAAAGACCAGAACTGAATAGAAAATTTGACTTTCAAACACAAGAATCAAGAGAAGCATGAAAAGGTAAACAAGAAAGAGAAATCATAAGGGACTTACTAAAGTTGAACTGTTTTGTTTACACTCCTACATAGAAAGATGATGTGTATAATTCATGAGACCTCAGTATTAGAGTAGCTGAAGGGACTATATATATACATATATATATATATATATATATATATATATATATATATATATATATATATATATATATATATATATATGTATACATATATATATATGTATACATATATATATATATGTATACATATATATATATATATATATATCTTATCCCACAGGAAAGAAGATGGAAGAAGGAAAAAAAAGGGGGGGGATGATGGAGGGGAGGGCAGATGGGGGTGCAGGTAATCAAAAACAAACACTTTTGAAAGGGAACAGGGTCAAGGGAGAAAATTCAATAAAGGGGGATGGGTTGGGAAGGAGCAAAATATAGTTAGTCTTTCACAACATGAGTATTGTGGGAGGGTTATACATAATGATACACATGTGGCCTATGTTGAATTGCTTGACTTCTTAGGGAGGGTGGGTGGGAAGGGAAGAGGGGAGAGAATTTGGAACTCAAAGTTTTAAAAACAGATGTTCAAAAACAAAAAAAAAGTTTTTGCATGCAACTAGAAAATAAGATACACAGGCAATGGGGCGTAGAAATGTATCTTGCCCTACAAGAAAGGAAGGGAAAAGGGGATGGGAGGGGAGTGGGGTGACAGAAGGGAGGGCTGACTGGGGAACGGGGCAACCAGAATATATATACGTCATCTTGGAGTGGGGGCAAGGGTAGAAATGGGAAGAAAATTTGTAATTCAAACTCTTGTGAAAATCAATGCTGAAAACTAAATGTGTTAAATAAATAAATTTTTAAAAAAATTAAGAGACTGGGGCAAAATCTGGCATTTTTCAGGGGAAGGAAAAAAGGCAGGGACAGGAATCATGATTGCAGACAGGGTAACAATAAAATATGCTTGACTTAATGATATAAAAAGAAAGAGTATATTTTGCTCAAAGTCACTGTCATCAAGGAATGGATAATAAATGATAATACTAAACATCTCAGCACTGAATGGCAGAGCACCCGCATACTTAGAGTAAGACTTAAATGAGTTACCTAAGAAATAGACAGTAAAGTAATAATTGCAGGGGGCCTCCATGGAGGCTTTACAGACCTAGGCAAATCTAACCAGAAAATAAACACGATAGAAGTTCTGGACCTGAACTGAATTCTAGAAGAGTTAAAGAGGATAGACATCTGTCAAGTTCTGAATGGGAAGAGAAAGAAGTATATATGTATATCAGCTGCGCAAGGCACCTTTACAAAAATTTACTATGGGCTACGATAAAAAGAAACCTGAAAAATACATAAAAGCAGTGATATTAACGAGCATTTATTAAGTGTTTGTCATGTGCCACTGTGCTAAGTGCTAGCTACACAAAAATTAGTGAAAACAGTCCCTGTCCTCAAGCTTATGGTGAAGACAACACGTAAACAACTATGTACACAGAATACCAACACAATACAACTTGGAGGCAATATGGCAGTACCAGATCTCAAACGATAGTACAAAACAGCAATCACCCAAATGATTTGGTACTGGCTGAAAAATAGTTCAGTCAGTGGAACACATTAGGTTTAGAAGGTAAAGAGAAACAAAACAAGCATAGTAACCTAGTGTTTGTCAAACCCAAATATCACAGATTGTGGGATGAAAAGACACTAATCCAACCACAGATACTTGCTAGCTGTGTTACCCTGGGCAAATAATTTAACCTCTGTCTGCCTCAGTTTCTTTATCTATAAAACGAGAATGATAATAGCACTACCTCCCAGGATTGGTGAAAGGATTAAAGAAGATAATTATTGTAAAGAGCTTAGCACAGTGCCTGGCACATAGCATTATATAAATATTAGCTATTCTTATTATATTATTATTATTATCATTCCACAAACGTTTAACAACATATGCCAGGAAAAGTTCCAAAAGGTTACATGACTTAGACACAATGGATGGCATCATCTATTAGACCAAGAAACATTAAACAAAAATGGCCACCAGAGAAGGGAAACTCAATAAAGGTGAGGGGCTGCTAAGAAAACAAATCCTACCAAACTAACTTCATTTCCTGATTAAAAAATCTACACGGTACTGATAGGCGGCAGCCTATCACAGGAATACCACAAACACAGTATAACTGGACCTCTACAAATCATTAGCAAAGTCATTTTCAATATGCTTGTGAACAAGGTGGTGAGATTATGGGCCAGATGATGGCAAAATTCAGTCATTTTGGAATTGATTGTAAGAACAGAAGCACCTAAACCCATTAATGTATCAATGTCCATCAGTGTGATATAGAACACTTGACTTGGAGTCAGGAAGATTTGAGTTCAAATCCTACCTCAAACCCTTTATTAGCTATGCAATCCCGGGCAAATCATTCAATCTCTACATGACTTTGTTCTTTTGTCTGTAAAATGCAAGATTTGGACTCAATGGCTTCTAAAATTCCTTTCATCTCCACCTCCATGATCCTAGAAAGTAACGTTATTCTGATCAACACGATGACCAACTACAAGTCCAAAGGACTCATGATGGTGCATGTTATCTACCTCCAGAGAGAGAAGTGATGGACTCAGAGTACAAATTGGAGCATATTTATTTGCTTTCCTCCTTTCTTTCTTTCTTTCTTTCTTTCTTTCTTTCTTTCTTTCTGTCTTTCTATTTTTCTCTTTCTCTTTTTCCTTTCTTAAAATGGGAATTTGTTTTGCATAGCTATATATACTTTAATGAGTTTTATTTTTCTTGCCTTTTCAATGGCAAGGGGAGGGGAGGAAAAAGAGAGAGAATTTGGAACTGGAAGTAAAATAAAAGTTAATAAATATTTTTAAAAAGAAAAGAAAAAACAAAGGGTCATTTGGGAGGGGGGTGATATCAGAGGGCTCTATATTTGAGCTTATCTTGTTCTACCATTTAGACTTATATGAAGGTAGGTAGATGGAATGTGTATCAGATTTACAGATTACATGTAGCTGGGAAGGAAAGTAAATACATTAGATGGCAGAATCAAAACCCAAAACCAATGCCAAAATAAAGGAATTAGACAAAATGAGCAAGACAGAAACATATATGTGTGTATATATATATAAATAATTATATGTGTGTGAGTGTGTGCGTACACACACACACACACACAATTTCATTGGTGTGGATAGCTCCTATTTTGCTCTATATCACATCATTCTGCGATGCAAACAGTCTTATAAATTTGCCATGGCTAAAGTAATTCATCACTCCACAGCCAACTTGGTGATAAGTCTCTCTGAACTGAGCTAGGCTAATACTTGGCCACCATGTACACGAGACTATATTTGAAGTCTTTCCAGCTTGGTAAAACTTACCAAAGCTTCTCTTCCTCTAGAATAACCATAAAGTTCCCAGGTGTACCTACATACCCCAATGAGACATCAGAGTAAGGCTTTTATGGAGTTGAAAGGTAAAAGGTAATAATGATACATGTTACTTCTGTATTCAGTTTCCAAAATGAACTGTATAAATACAAGATAGAGGAAGAACAAAACAGAAAAAGTTCATGTGATAAAAACGTTGTTATTTCAAAGGAATACAAGCTCAATGTGAACAGAGCAATATTGAGAAATTATTTATTTCAGATCAAATGACATGAAAGGCTTTCTCAGTAGAGGAGGAAGAGAATAGAACAGGGAAGGAGCTCATGCCAAAAGCATGCAATTATTGTTTCAATGCCCTTCAAATTTTGCAACCAGGAACAAAACCCCAATTACTTCACCCTTGTTATAGCTCTGAATATGACTCAAGAGTATGACATGACAACCAAAAATCTAACTGGAGCTGCATTAATATGAGCATGGTTTCCAGAATGAGGGAAGTAATAGTCCTATTATACTCTTCTCTGGTCAGGTGATACATGAAAAACTTTGTTCAGTTCTAGACCTGATATTTTAGGAAGAACATTGAGGAAGTAGAGTAAATCCAGAGGAAAACAAACAATATACAAGAAGAGTCAAAATCATGCCATACAGGGGTCAATTTAAGGAAAATGTAGGTTTTAGACACAAATAGATGATAGGAGGTCCATGTTTCTCAGTATACAGAGTATGCAAGATATGACTGAATTGAAGACAGAAGAGACAACTTAGCAGGTGTGGGGAAAAGAGCTGATATGTCATATGGAAGAGGAATGAGATTTCTGCTTGGCTGCAGAGGGCAGAATGAGGAGCAAAGGGTGGAAATTGCAGATAATTTAAATATAGCTCTTAGAGTTCTTCAAAAGGTAGTGAGTTCCCCAATTCTAATGGCATTCACATGGAGGCTGGATGCTATAGGGCTTGTCAGTGATATTTTTAAAGGAACTTCCTGACCAGATATAGGTTGGATTAAAAGTCCTAATGAACCTCTTCCAAATCTGAGATTCTATTATTCTGTTTTTTTATTTTAATATTTTACTGCTCCCAATTACACGGAGAAATGATTCTGACCTTCATTTCTTACGATTTTGAGCTCCAAATTTTCTCCTCCCCTCTCTCCCCTCCCCCATCATTGAGAAGGCAAGCAATTTGATAAAGGTTACACATGTATAGTCATGCAAAACATATTTCCATATTAGCCATGTTGTAAAAGAAAACATAGACCAAAAAAAACCAAAGAACTCAAGAAAAATAAAGTTTAAAAAATAGTATGCTTTGATCTGCATATAGGTCCTTTTCCTTTTTGTTTTTCATCTCTTTGGAATACAGACCTAGTACTAGTATTGCTTAGTCAAAGGGCATGTATGATTTTGTAGCCCTTTGGGCATAGCTCCAAACTGCTCTCCTGAATGGTTGAACTGGTATACAATTTCACGAGGAGTGCATTAGTGTCTCAGTTTTCCAACATCCCCTCCAACATTGGTCATGGTAGTACTTCAGAATTATTTAAATTTGCATTTCTCTAATCAATAGTAATTTAGAGCATTTTCAAACTGGCTATAGATATCTTTGATTATTTCATCTGAAAACTGACTTCGTATTCTTTGACCATTTATCAATTGCAAAATGACATGTGTTATTATAAATTTGACTCTATTCTGTATATATTTGAGAGATGAGACCTTTATCAGAGACATTGCCATAAAAAATTTCCCCAGTTTTCTGCTTTTCTTCTAATCTTGGTTGCATTGGTTTTGTTTGTACAAAAACTTATAAGCTTAATGCAATCAAAATTATTCATTTTACATTCTATAATGCTATGCCTTGTTTGAGAATAAATTCTTCCCTTATCCATAGATCTGACAGGTCAACTATTCTACACTCCCCTAATTTGCTTATGATATCACCTCTTATGTCTAAATCAGGTATCCATTTTGACCTTATTTTGATACATGACGTGAAGTCTTGGGCAATACCTAGTTTCAGCTAGACTGCTTTCCAATTTTCCCAGCAGTTTTTGTCAAATAGTAAGTTCTTCTTCTAAAAGCCTGGATGTTTGCATTTATCAAACAAAAGATTACTATGGTCTTTTCTTACTATGTATTGTGAACCTAATCTGATCTACCACTCTATTTCTTAGCCAGTACTAGACTTTTTTTTATAATTACCACTTTGTAACAAAGTTTGAGCTCTGGTATGGCTAGGCTACCTTCCTTCACATTTCTAACTCCCTTGATATTCTTGACTTTTCGTTCTTTCAGATGAATTTTATTATTTTTCTAGGGCTATAAAATAATGTTGGTACTTTGGTATAGCACTGAATAAGTATATGCATTTAAACAGAATTGTCATTTTTATTATATTGGCTTGGCCTACCCATGAGCAAGTAATATTTTCCCAATTATTTAGATCTAAATGTGAAAAATATTTTATAATTGCATTCACATACTTCCTGGGTTTGTTTTAGCAGGTAGATTCCTAAGTATTCTATATTGTCTACAGTTACTTTATATGGAATTTCTCTTTCTAGTTATTGCTGCTGGACTTTATTGGTAATATATAGAAATGATGACTTTTGTGGATTTATTGTATAGCTTGCAATTTTGCTAAAGTTGTTAATTATTTCAATTAGTTTTTTTAGTTGATTCTCTAGGATTCTCCAAGTATACCATCATATCATCTGGAGAGTGACAGTTTTGTTTCCCCAGTACCTATTCCACTTCCTTCAATTTCATTTTGTTTCCCCAGTGTCTATTCTCATTTCTTCAATTTCTTTTTATTTCCTTATTGCTATAGCTAGCATCCCTAGTACAATATTGAATGATAGTAGTGATGCCGGACATCCTTGCTTCATCCTTGATCTTATTGGGAAGGCTTCTACCTTATCCCTATTACAGATAATACTTGCTGTTGATTTTACATAAATACTACTTATTGTTTTAAGGAAAGAGCCATTTGTTCCTATACTTTCTAGAATTTTTAACAGGAATGAGTGTTGTATTTTGTCAAAAGTTTTTTCTGCATCTATTGAGATAATCACATGATTTTTATTGTTTTTGTTATTGATAGGGTCAATTATGCTGATATATTTCCTAATATTGAAACAGCCCTACATTCCTAGTATAAATCCCACCTGCTCATAGTACATGATCTCTGTGATATGTTGCTGTAATCTTCTTGCTAGTATTTTATTTAAAATTTTTGCATCAATATTCATTAGGAAAATTGACCTATAGTTTTCTTTCTCTGTTTTTGCTCCTCCTGGTTTAGGTTTTAGCACCATATCTATGTAGTAAAAGGAATTTGCTAGGACTCCTTGTTTGTCTATTTTTCCAAATAATTTATATAGTATTGAATTAATTGTTCTTTAAATGTGTGGTAGAATTCGTTTGTGAACCCATCTGGTCCTGGGGATTTTTTCGTATTGATGGCTTGTTCAATTTCTTTTTCTAAAATAAGGTTAAGTATACTACTTCCTCTTCCATTAATCTGGGAAACTTATGTTTTTTATAAATATTCATCCATCTTAGATTGTCAGATCTATTGGCATATAATTGGGCAAAATTCTATGACTCTTCAGTAAAGAGAAACACAGATTGTGGCTATGAGATTGCTTCCCAGTTATGAAAGTGTTTCTTGTGCTTGGACATTCTGCTTAAGTGGTGTTACTTGAACACCACTCTTCCCCAGTTACAAGATAAAAAACATGCCAGAGTTGACAACAGCTAAATTACAGCTTTCAATTCCATTCTGTGTCTTCTGTATGCCCTTTTAGTATCATATTCTTATAACACAATTCTACCAATTCACAGACATTCCCTGGATATCTGAAGCTTCTCCACATTTGTAGCACTCTATTTTGACCATTCTCCTTTGATGCTGGCTTATTCAAACATGCTTTCTGTCTTCTTTACACAATAAGACATATTTGAGATCCACCATTAGTGAAGCAGAAGAATGGGTGGCAGAGGTCAACTGCTCATGCTCTTCCCATTTTATCAGCAGCCTGATCAGCAGCAGAAATTTTGGGAGCCAGAAATATATTTAAAAGCTACAGGAACACTGAAAGTGATCTTAAGATGTTATCTAGTCCAATATATCTCCTATTCATCCCTTTACCAGTGTCAGGTATGTGGTAAGTGCCTAATAATTTTTTTATAATAAATGTTTTTTTTCATTCATTCATTCATTCACACAGAGAGGAAACTGAGGCTCTGAGTCATGAAGTGACTTTCTGGAGGTCACAAAGAAAATACATTACAGAGCTGGGGTTTGGACTTATGTATTCTAACTCCAAATCAAAGGCTCTTTCCACTGTGCTCATCCCCAAGGAGCAAGAACAAAGCTAACTTGGATTGCATGTACACCAGCTTCTAAGAAACCACGTTAACCAGCTACAAGCTGTAATTCAATTATTGCTGCTTTCCTGAACAAAACAACTGGTGGCATATCCTACCTGGGAAGCAACAAATTGCATTCCTTACTTGGATAATGGTTTGAATCCCAACACAAAAGACACCAAGTAGACAATTCACTACCATTACATGACTGCTCTCATCAGCATCACTTGGTATTATCTTCAATCTTCTTGTCATTCAATGAGGACATTCTTGTCCAAGAAAAATTGAACAGCACATAATTATTTCAAGGGTAGCATTCTATGACATGATACTTCTCCCACTTGTAATTAATGTTATGTGCAAACTGGTCCTTTATATGTATATCCCCTTTCTATGTCACTAATTTTGTCAGCCTCAACATTACTTTCTTTATTCAAGATGTATATATGTGTATCTATGTGTTTACATATGTTTACACATAAACACACATATATAATAAGTTTCTTGCTCGAGTATAAGAGAAACAGTATCTGAACAACTATTTTTTCTCCACACATCAGTTCTTTGGGTCTGTAAGAAAATTCTCAAGATGTGAGATTTTTTGAAAGTGACATGAACAAAATATTACATTTCGCAGTAGCACAGATTACCCTAAGGCAGCCTGAAAAATGGGAAGTGTTTACATAAGGACCCAGAGTAACAGCTCTGTTGCAAGTTTTTAAAAGTATTTCTGTTGGCAATTTTTTTTATAAATAGACATGGTCAATTTACTCTTCTTATTTGTAATTGGCATGCTAAAAAAGTTGTTAGTTTCCTGACTAAATAGTAATTTCCTACAAATTTAATTGCAGGATGTAAACTATTCAGCTCCATAATGAACATTCCCATTGAATTACAATCACATTTCAAATCAGGAAAATATCAACTATGTATCATAATCATAAAAAAACCTTTCTGCTTAAACTCCATTAGTGTATATTCATCTGCACACCATTAAGTAACCCCATAATGCACACACTGGGACAGGATTTTCGCCCACATTCCAAAACGAAAATGTGTCTCAGAATTGAAAATGCTTTCTAATTCATGCTATTTGCATCAACTGGTGATCTCAACTTTGAATCGAGATACTGAATTTTCATTAATACAAACCGTTCTTATTAATTCTTCCTCTGCACCATCCATTCCTTCCATCTCTTCCTCTCCACTCACACTACCATCATTGTTGTTCAGGCTCTAATCACCTTACAATAGCCTCCAAATTGGTCTTCCTGCCTCCAGTCTCTCTCCTCTACACAGCTACCAATTGGAGATTCCAAAAGCATATTATGTTCATGTCTCTGCCTAGCTGAGAAAGCTTCAGTGGCTCCCAATTGTCTCTACTATGAAGTACAAACTACTCTGTGTGCCTTTTGAAGTCCCCACACAGTTTGGCTTCAGGCTGTTTCTAGATGTTTCCCATGACTCCCCCTTGCACATTCCAGTCAAACTAGCCTACTTCTAGCTGTTCCTCATACACACCGTTTCCTTCTCTCACCTCTTTGCCCTTCCTCAAGCTATCCCTATGTCTTACAGACTTCTTCTCCTCCTCTCAGAATTCCAAGCTCCCTTCAGAGCTCAGAGCAGCTACCAACTCCTACATGAGGCCCTTCTTGATCATAACACTTGTTAGCACTCTCTCCCAAATTACTCCAGGCATATTTATATTTACACACTTGTGTGGACGTTTCCCAAGCACTTAGTAAATGTCTGTTCAATTGCATTAAATTTCTTGCTTATTATGTGAGAGGCCTCCCTCATCAACTCAAGACACAAGGTTAGACATCTAGCTGTTCCTCTCCCCTACACGTTCAGCTCCTTATTGAGCTCATTCTCTAAGCATACCCCCATGTGTATTATAAAGATTCATGAGCTATAGGCTATGCCCTTGAGAAGATGATAATCTGAGGCGAATGCTAGCAGAGGAAATCAAAGCTAGGGAACCTAGAGAGAAATCTAGGCCAGTCTCATTCTCTGCTTTTAGGGACAACTGGTAGTGCTTCAGACAAATAGAGATCTTCTTAAGCAAGGATCTGCTTTTCTCAAGCTGAAGAATAATTCATTTGAAGAAAATGTTTCCATAGTCACAAAACAGCTCTTTTAATCACCACAAATTTGATGGATCTAAGAGAGGGCAAGGCTACATCAAGGCCCATTACTTAGTCTTTGAGCTCTCTATTGAAAGTACATGTGAACAGAGGCAAAGTGTTTGCACATACACACATGTGCAAAGTATCTGGCTCTCCAGAAGAACCCATTCTAAAAACAAGGAGCTCAGCAGCAGAGTATGCCAAAGGAATCCAAGGGTGATACATAGCATGTGCAAGGTGCAGTATTCATGAATTTTTATGTGAAGTATATCTCCATGGAATTCAGAGGAAGAAGGAAAACTAGGACTCCACTTCCAATTAACCTGGAAAACTTTATTAGCATGGTAGATAGAGGTCTTTGAATATGGGGAATAAGAATGCTTCAGAGATTTGGGAGAATAAGTCACTGATAGGCATAAAGCATCAAATTGAGAACAGAAAAGTTCAAGGATGGTGTGTGCGGATGCGTGTATGTGTTTGTGTGTGTAAAAGGAAGGAGGGAAACTACAGAGCCTCATAGCCTGATAAAAAATGTTCTAGCAACAATAAAGTCACTTAAGAATTGTGGAGGGACTGACTTGGCCAAATTCATGGGGAAAAAACCCCAGAATAGCAGCCTGTCACAGGAGGAGCCAGACTGGAGTGAGCAATGGAGAAAAGATTAATATATCATAACACAACATAAATAATTTGTTGTTATCCAAACTTAGCTCTTTATATCTCATCTCCACACCTGTGCAGAAACTACTGCCCATGTCTGGAATGCCCCCCCTTCCTCTCTTCTGCCTCTTGAAATCCCTGGATTCCTTCAAGGCTCAGCTCATATACCACCTCCTATAAGCAGTCCTTGATGGTTTTCCTTTTTGTCTTTGTATCAATGGAGCCCAGAACAGGGCCTTGCTATTATCATCTACTGAATGAATGCCTACAGAGTTCAAAATGCCAGGTAGCCCAAGATAAACTTTGAAAATGGGATGCTTTGCCTCTCACCAATTCTCCCACTTTCACGAACACCTTGCCCAAGCCTTTTAAATGGGTCCTCAAGAGCTATAGGTGCTATTTGGGCAGCTCAGACAGATCCCTGGAAATGGTAGCATTATTGGAATTGACATGGTATATTTGCATTGGGATAGATTTTCATAATTATAACTTCAAGTAGGTTGAAGCTGAACACATGTGACCACTTCAGAGGATTCATTATTTGCACTAATCAGGACCTAGCGATAGATATGCTAATACCATTCAAGGTATCACAAAGCAGTCCAGAATATCTGCCCTCATTTTAAACATCAAAACAATATTAACTCATCTTTGGCTGTTTTCAATTGTCCAATGGTAAATAATATCGGAAATCATAAAATTGTAACACAGCCTCTCCCCATTTCAATGAAAGATCATTGGGTTTTCTTCATGTCAAATAGGTCCTCCTATCCAGCAGTGATTACACACCATTCAGCACTGGATACTGGCATTAGAAGCTATATTTGCATCCCCCATGGCAGCTGGATTTTAAAAAAAAGGCTCCACATTTATCTTTCTAAAACCTCATTCATCCTACTGTCTTGTTATGCAGCCCGAAAATACATTTGGAATCAACTTGGAAAAGAAGACAGCTTAAATCCTTCACAGCAGTTATGCAGTCAAGGCAGGCCATAATTTCTGTTTCAGAAACCACGTGGGCGCATTTTCCTTCACTGCCTGAGTTTTAGGGCCAGATTTTCCAACAAGAATTTGTGTGCATAATATGGATAATTGTGCACACAAATGGGCAATTTTGCATGCAATTAACCATTTAGCACATACAATTGCAGGCTTCTAAGAGTGCAACCCAGGTATAGGAAATGTAGCAAGCACCTGCAATGCACCTTCCCTTGAAAATGTGGACTTTTTGCACAGAGAAAACCCAGCATTCTGGTACCTATAATTACATGCATCATTTTTTACTGGTGATAGCTCTTTTCATTCAAAGTTTTCAAAACACATTGAAAATGTTAATTCAGTCCCCTCATCATCTTTCTGATCCAGATGGATGTGACATACCTTTAGGAAGTAGGAAACTGAGGCACAGAAATGAGACTTCCCTTCACGTCTCTGAGCATCAGTTTCTTTCTCTGTAAAATCAAGAGGCTGGACTCTCTGGCTTCCTTTTCAGCTATAAATCTATGAGTCAATGATTTGTCCAAATATCAAGCATCTATTTGGTCTTCTGATAGTGACCCACAGGTCTCAAGAATCTCCTTCTTCCTAACTGTATGAATTTAAGGAAGTCCCTTTGGGTTTTAGTTTCCTTCTCCATAAAATAAGAGGATTGGACTGGACGACAGGTGTCAAACTCATAGCCTACACAACTCCCAAATATGGACCTAGTCAGATTAAAATATAACTGGGAAATATATAACAAAATAGATAAAAATAAAATACAACACAGATGATGTTCATTTGTGATTTTCTAAATCGATCTGCAGCCCACAGTATCTGTTTCTATTTGAGATAAACACCACTGGACTAAACAACTTTTCTGGTTCTTTCTAGCTCTAACTCTGTGATCCTAGGGTCCCTCTCTTTTGCAGGTCTCCATTTCCAAAGCAACAGGCTAAAACAAAGGATAAAAAGAGTAATTCAGAGACATGGTAAAAGAATTAAGTTCCTTGTTTGCTAGTAAAAGTGAGCCTAAATTTGTTCAGTTGTTCATTGACATGAAGTTTGGATTTTTTCCTTCTTCAAACACAGATGTGGTAGACAGTTTTAATGGGAGAGGACTTGTTCACCTGGGAAATTCCTAGGTCAGTGGCAAAATAAAAGAATAAAACATTTACTCACTTTACAGAGGTAAATTGGGTCTTGAGGTTTGGAGCATGCCTTTGAGAAGGTTAATGAAAATGGTCTATTTGACTGATAGACTAGATTTCATGGTTAACACATGTGGCCTCTGTACAAAGCTGATTCTTCTTGGCTTTGATAAACCTATAAAATACACTTTTTTTGCTTAGACCCCTCTCTTACTCCGATTTGACTTCTTAATCCATTACATGTCTTTCTACCATCTGACTGTGCTTAAGTTAGAAGAGAAAACATGAAGACTCCTCACAGAGAAAAAAAAATCTCAGACTGGCAATGATCACAGAGAGGTTACAATTTGAACAGAGGTACACAGTAGGAAACCTGTGCATTTTTGGTGACCTGGCAAGTCAGAAGTTTGACATTAAACTTCAATTGATCATTGTTGGCTTGGTCGTGCTCATATGCTTCAGAAGAGAAAATGGCTGGTGATTCTGTCACTGCTTGACCTTCACACATACCTCTGCTGGGGTGATGGCTAAGAGTAGAGAGAAAATCACTTTTTCATTATTCGAAATTAGGTGTCCTAGGGCACCTCTTTTAACACAGCCACACTTCAAACTAAGTCATGTAACCTGGTGCTACTTCCAATGGACTAATCTGTGTAATGACGCATTTCAGGTAACAGCCCTAATACAGCACTTGGCACATAGTAGGTCCTTAATAAAAGTTTACTGACCATTGACTGACTGAGCCAAAAGAATTAGAGAGACTGGACTCAGAGTTTCCTATTTGGTCAGTCAACAAGCATGTATTAAGCACATTCTATGTGCCTGGCACTATGCTATACCCTCTGTGCCTTACCCTTAGTATGTGTCTAATTGTATAAGTTGCCTTATCTGAATATATTATCAACAATATATTTCGTATATGTTTGTATTTCCTTATTTGTAGAGTTGATAGAATGTCAGTTTCCTGCGAGCTCTTACATTTCTTCAAATCCATGACTCAAAGAATTGCTTTTTCTTTTGTCTTTGTGTTCCCAGTATCTAACACAGTGCTCTGCACACAATAGGTGCTTAATAAATGTATGCTGAACGGAAATGAAGAAATCTAAGAAGGACTCTAAGGAATATATTTCCTGCTATATGTTCATCAACCCAAAACTGCTCATGATGACTGGATGGATTGGAATCATTAATAATTTGTCTTTCCCAGCACCTTTCATCTACAAGCCCCAGAGTATTTTAGAAACATTCATTCTCCCAGCTTTGCTTGAAGAAATATGTGTGTTTATCTATTGCTTGAGCAGGCCCTGAATGACTAAATACTACATCTAAGGCAAAACACACACACACACACACACACACACACACACACACACACACAATCACGCCACAGGAGGCAGGAAACAAACCCTGCCTCATTCTGACTGGCTCCTTAACACCGCATAGACACCATTATTTTAGGAGAGACCAAATGGCCACCACCCTATTTCAAGCCTTCATTGTTTCTCTCTGGACTACAGCAACATCTTCCTAATTAGGCTCTTGCCTTCCAACCTTCCCTCTCCTACCAATTTCAACCCTATCTCCTCCTAACTCTTGACAAAAATTATCTTCCTAAAGCAAAAATCTTCCCATGTCACATCCCTCACAAAAAAGCTTCAGTGGCTCCCTATCATGTCTAGGATAAGCTATTAATTGCTCAGCCTGGCACTTGAAGTCTGTCACCCTAAGGCTTTACTCTACCTTACCCAGATTCATTTCACATTACCTGCCTCTGCAAACTCAACTGTTCAGCCAAAGTAAACTAGTTGCTGTTCCCCAGACTTGGAATTCCATTCCTTTTCCTGCTCCATGTCTTTGCCTAGGCTGTCCTCCAGGCCTAGACTTCACTTCTTCCCAACCTCCACCTCTTAGCATCGCTATCTTCCTTCAGTTCTCATCCCAGGTGGCTACCTTGACCTAATCTCTATCCTCCCCAAGTTGTTAACTAGAAGGAGGGACAGTTTTTCCTGTTCCAGTAGAATGTAACCTTGGGCCTGGGGCTGCTTGCCAAGGTCCGTGTGTTCCTATGTACAGAACACTATGCTAGTAGACACTGAATAAATGCTTATTAAATTCAAGTGCGCACGTTCGTTGCCAAACAATTCAAGTAATTGACTTAGGCCTCCAAAATATCCCTGGTCATGCTTCCTCGCTTCTTAATACCAACACCAGGTACAGAGAATTCCAGGTAAAGCCTTCCGGAGATGATTTGGTAACACTGAAAATAGCTCAGTAAACAACTCTGCTTCTTGGCTAAATGAGCACCTGGCCCTCTGGTGACCCCTTATGTTGAGTGACTAGTCCAAGGTCCTGCAGACACTCTTAAAGATAGAATTTGAATCTAGGTCCTAAACGGCAAATCCAGTATGAATACTGCCATACCAAACAATACCAATTGCCACTTATCTTCTTTCCCACCAACTTTTTTTTCCTCTTCTTAGGAGAGATGCTGTTTCAATCAAACATGTGATGGCTGATTGTTTCTTCTTTCCCCTCATTCCAGTAGTGTAATCCATTTGTTCCCTAAGTAATCATTTCCAGTTGGGTAGCTTTCCCTTCCCCATAAAGTCCACTAATAAAGCCCCATAAAGCCAGTCTGGCTTCTGAGCAGGTCATTTGTTCCTAACCTCCTCCAAGGCATCTTCTCTCATCCAAGCAATGATAATATCCTAAGAATATAGAATTCTTTCCTGAGAAATTGAAAGGATGGCTAATTTCTTTAACTTCAGGACATCATCCACAGAGATGATTCAAGTTGTTGGGAAGAGAAGGTTTGCTCAATTCAATTGTTCCTTTCAGGAAGGAAGGGAACTGTGTTTACCAGGCTTCAGTAATATTCTCATTAATCATGGTTGCCATAAGCATCCCAAGATAACTTATTTTACCTATGCTGAGAAAAAGTCTAATTAGAAATAAACAATAACCTTTGCAGAAAATGCTGAAGGAATTTCATCCATAATCCCAACTCTAAAGAAAATATTTTCATCAGAGAAGGAGAGTAAGGCCCTATCCTAAGGCCAAAAACAAATTGCCCAATCACCCAGCATACAGCAGAATGAGAAGATTTAATGTGTATTTAACTGGAACGCATGTATTTTACAGGCTCACTAGATGCAAAATCATGGAGAACAAGACTTCACCAAGCCTTTTGAAAATGTAATGGGAGTTTGTTTCTCCCTGAGGATCTGGCAGCTTTGGAGAACTGGGTAGAAGAGCTCAGGCCCAAGCCCCCTTGTCCAAACTGAAGTACTCCAAAAAGGGGCCTCTCTTTTGCATCTGGTTGCATTCCTCTACCCTAAGTTAGTTCATTTGGAGTGCTTGCAGTTGTGGTGACCTGTGTATGAGGGCAGTCCAAGGCCAGAAATGCTCTGTACTAATACACAGATAATGAAAAAAGTACAAAACATTTAGTTGCAAACCATTGCAAAAGTAAATAAAATTAATTAGGAAGAGAAGGGGACGATGGGTGAAAAAACATCTCTGGCCTTTCCATCATAATCAGATAAAATGTTCTTCCACTCACTCAATTAGCCTGGCCCCTTGTACCACACTAAGCCACTTTCTCCTAAGTACATTTCACCCCATTCCTACCATTTATTTTAATTAAACTCAACTAAGGCTCATGCATGTTAATTGCAATCTATTTTTCCTTGGCTTTTATGACCTCATGAAAAATCTTAGGCTAATTCTCCCCTAATGTCAACAGGCAGCTCCTTTGTTACCTTCTAATAGCTTGAGTTCCTACATAAGATGTGCCATTACATTGGGCGACAATGGCTTTGCTGAAGACCAACCATTGGCTCTTCTCCTGTGCTTAACATTTGCCCTGCGGCGTCTATAAAATCAAATTTTAATTTAATGTACCCAGCCACTTTGCTCTCTGTGCCAATCCTGTAAACACAGGAAAGGGCTTTTATATAACCTAGCACATATCCTCTGCTAAGCTGGGTACCTACCATTGGCTTTCACTGAAGATTCTTTTCCACTGTGAAATACCTTTCCCATAGGCTGACACACTGAAAGGTACCAAGGACCTTGGAGATAATATGGGTCCCATATCTTAAGAATCAGAAGGCATCCAGAGAAAGGTAACCTAAGGATGGGGAAGAGCATCAAGATCATGTAAAATGAGGATCACCTGAAGGAACTGGGATGTCTAGCCTGAAGAAGACAAGGGTAGGTGACACATAATAGCTGCCTTCTAGCATCCAAAGGACCACCACCTAGAAGTCAAAGCAACAAGCATTTCTTCCACACCTACTGTATGCCAAGCACTGGGAATACAAAGAAAGGCATAACCAAGCCCTGCCCTCAAAAAGTTCACACTCGAGTGGGGGGAAGAGCATGGAAAGAACTATGCACAAACGAGATACAGAGTAAATTACAGATCATTTCAGTGGGAAGGCATGAGAATTAACTACCATATGTCTCTGTTAAAAAAAGTATATCACAGATAAAAATCCAGAATGACAACCAGCTTTAACTTATCCCAACCACAATGTTTCACCAAAAGCCACAGTTTAAAGAACATGAAATCATCAAGTCCCATTGTCATGGTCTTGCCCATCACATCCTCGGTGTGCCTTTGCTTCCCATTGAGGTTGGTTTTTATCCTATCACTTGTATCAGAATTCTGAAGATCGGATATCATTTATACAATCCAATTTTGCCTAAACCTGGAGCCAGCCAGCAAAATCTGGAGATGATTATGAGCCCCTCTACCAGCAAAGTATAACTTCAGTCATACAAGCCAACCATGATAGCCAAATAACAGAGATATTGAAAAAGAGAAGCATCAGAGTAGGAAAAGAAACTTGGGATAAACCAGGCCCTTCAGGGTTTAGCACTGTTTGTTATTTCAGCCCCAAAGAGAGTAGAACTCAAAATGATGAGCAGAAGTTACCAAATCAGGAAATTGAGGCTTGATGTCTCAGGCTTAGGTCTGGCAGCCAGAAACTTTCAATTGCATGTGTATTGGTCTGACCTAGAGCAGAGCCTTCTAGTTGCCCTCCTGGTATAAGCTTTGCAAGTACCTGACCCCAGACTGGGTTTGGATGATACAACTTTAGACTTGCCCCTGAATGGAATTCCAATAGACAGATCAGGCTCCATCCATTAGCTGGAAGGCTCTTAGGGTAAGAGCAACAGAACTGCAGGCATCCTTTGGTCTGACCTCTCAGCCCAGGTCTGTGGGCTGAATCTGAGATCCCACTTCTGGATCAGTGCTAGCTTACATTCCTGCCCCTTGTCCAGTATGTAGATCCAGGCTTGTGACTGCTCCTTATTCTGGTACTAAGCTGCAGATCAGACACTGCTAGGTACCGATTTTCTTCTCAGTCCTCCAGGGATGTGGAACTCAACTCTAGGGTCAGAATTACAGAGCTGCCAGTTGGCTCCTGATGGCTAGCTACTGCCAAAGAAAGAACTGACGGAGTCTGACAGCAATCTGAAGCATACTTTTTAAATATGTTATTCTTGGGTTTTTGGTCTGTGTTTTCTTTTGCAACATGGCTAATATGGAAATGTTTTGCATGACTGCACACATATAATCTATATCAAATTGCTTGCCTTCTCAAAGAAGGGGAAGGGGAGGGAGAGATAGAATTTGGAATTCAAAATTTTTTTAAAATTAATGTTAAACATTGTTGTTCATATTTATTTGAGAAAAATAAAATAAAAATTAAATGTTAAAAAGAATGCTTAAAAATAAATACCAAATTCAAATAAATAAATGGCTGGCTGGCAGATTAAATAAGAAATAAATATATGTACAGGTAGATGACTAAATGAATGAATGAATGAATGAATAAACAAAGAAATAAATAAATGTTATCTCATTTGATCTTCAAAACAACCCTATGGGGTAGGTGCTGTTCTTATCCTCATTTAAAAGTTTTGGAAAATGAGGCAAACAGATTAAATGACTTGCCCACGATCACACAGCTGGTAAATGCCTGAGATCACATTTGAACTCAGGTCTTCCTGACTCCAGGCCCAGCATTCTATCCACTGAAGTACCTAGCTGCCTCTGGCTGCTGTACTTACTGCCTGGTGAGCTAGGGAAATCAAGTGTTTTAAAAAATGATGAGAACTGAGAGAAGCCCATTAGATTTGGCAATTAAGAGATCATTGGTGACTTTGGGAAGAAAGTTAAGTTGAATGACAAGATTTTAAGCCAAAATTCAGAGAGATAAGAAGAAAGTGAGACAAAAGGAAATGGAGTCACCATTTTAGCTAGCCTTCTGAAGGAGTTTAGTCATGGAAGGGAGAAGAGATATCAAATAACTAGTGGGGATGGATACATCAAGTGGTTTATTTTTTGCTTGGTTTCTTTTTTCTTGTGTGTTTTTCTTCTGAATGGAGAAGATAAGGTCATTTTTGCAAGCAGCAGGAAGAAGCCGGTGGACAGTGAAGACTAAAAATTAGTCAGATAGGGATGGTAGACAAGGTGGTCCTCTGCAAAAGATGGCATGGAATTGGATCACTTGGTCACACAGAAGGGTATGCCTTGTCAAAGAGAAGGGCTGTCTCTTCACGTGAGACTGGGGTGAAAGAGGCGACAGTAAGGGAAGGCATGAGTGAGTACATGAGGAGGAGGGGATAAGACGCAGCTCTCAATGGATGACCTCAATTTTTTTCAGTGAAATGAGTCAAGGTCCTCCTTTGAGAGGATAAGTAGGGGTAGAGGCAGCCATGGAATGATTGAGGAAGGATAAGGTTTGGAAAAGCCACTGCAGTGAATAGGACATCAAATCAATTAGAAAAGTGTAAAATGATTGCCATACCACAGTGAGGGCTCAGTTGAGATTATGAAACAAGAATTCATACCACACCTGGTCAGTGCAGTAGAGAGTAGGAGGGATTGTGTTAAATCGAAATACAGAAATCTATGCTTCCTATTAATGCTGACCAACCATTTTGGACCAATCCCGTTTTTACGTGGCTCAAATGGGATGTGTTTCCTCAAGACTCACCATGAACTTATCGAATATTTATGAAAGAAAATTCAAATCTTTGAATAGGAAACAAAATGTTAAGGGAAAAAAGTCTTGAGTGATCAACTACTGCAACTATATTTGTTACAACTCATTCGGAACACCTTTATTCCCAATATTCTCAGATGTTTATTCACAAGAATAGCACTTATCATGGGAAATCACATTGTTCGCTTTCTCATGGCACCATGGAACACAAAGATGGGAAAAGCGGCAGGACTATCCCAAATACACATACAGAAGGTCCCCGGCAGAGGCAACAATTTTGATGGCACCAAGGCATAGATTTTTCAAATGTTTGAGACAGTGTGACAGGTGAACAATGAAATGGCTGAGGAAACAGAGGTTTGAGCTTCCAAGCAGATCGATCTATCAAGCAATGCATTACAATTGCAATAACAAATCGGAACCAGGCTTACTCGGCTTTAGTATTGGACCATAAAGGCAGACAGATTTTTATGAATTGAAAACAATCAGATAAGACCAATTAATTAAAAGAAAACAATTAACAAGGTACAAACCAGGATACAAAATTAGGTAATCTGATTTCTAATTCTAGGAAAGAGTAGCAGTTTTCCAAGTTGGGAGGGAGAAAGTAAATAGATACAATTCCCTGAAATCAGAGAAAAGGGATATCCCACACTCCCCTCAAGCATCTATATTCAACCAAAGGAAAATCAAAAGAATAAGTGATTGTTTGAGGCCAGTTTTCAGATGACATATGGATTGCTTGAGATGTGTAACTGTGAGAAAACCTGCATCAATCTTTAGTCACCAATCTTTCTGGTCAACATAAACTAGGTTCTTAGTTAAGGCTCTCTAAACAAGAGGTAGAGGCAGAATAGCTTCCCAATCACATAGGGATAGGCTCAAACAATGCAATATTACTTGTCCCTGGGCCTCAATTTCCTCATCTGTGAAATGAGGGGGTTGTACTAGATATTTTTCTGATGATGCCACATACCGTAAGTCATGAAACAGCACAATCTCTAAAGAATCAAAATCAAGGGTCACCCAAAAACAGAACTGAGAAGCACATTGCCAACCCAGACTCACACAAGGGAAGCAGCACAAATAATGTTGTTAAAAGGGCAGATGACCAGAGAAGGCGGCAGGCCTGACATTTCGGCGAACAAGAGACAACTGATGGACAGTCTGCGTGCTCTGCTCATAGCCAGCCACACAGCATCAAGAAATCCAGACAAAAGCACCCAGAATGTGGGGTGATCCCCATGACAGATTTACATGGACAAAGAATCCCCTGGGATGAGAAAAGCATAGATAGGCTACAGTCTGTACTGGAAAAGTATCCACATGGATGAGATCACTGGTCTATCCAAGTAACCCTTCTTATCACATTAGTAACGATAGGAAGTGCTGAAGAAGAAGAGAGAAATAGCATTACAAGTGAGAGAGAAAAAATCTAAACACAGGCACACTCCATAGTCAGTGTCAAACTGATATGCTTGATATATTCAGTTCTACAGATTGTATACCATTTCCTAATTCTGTAATTAGGTTTATTACTTCAATATATGTGTAATGGCCCAAATCTAAGCAAAGCTTTTGTAGTAACTATCCACTATTTATTCTTCCAGTGATACATAAAATGTATACTCTGCTCATGAAAATAAAGAGGAAAAAATAAGCAATTTCCCTGAAAATAGCTATTTATAGATTTTAAACTAATAACTGACTGAAATACCATGCATGAAACACGTTTTTACCATTCTAGAAGGGGGTGGTTTTTCAAATATAAATGAGATCTTTGAACCAAAGACAAGGATAAGGCAAGGACTAATGATTGTGATGAGGGAGAACATTCTGGGGCTCTGAAAGGAGGAGGATTAAGGTCCGCATGTTGGGGAGTAAGTTTGTACATTTGTAATTACGCCTTTTGAAGGAATATTTGCTTCAAAAAATTAATAAAATAATAAAAAATTAATAATAAATATTCCTTTGTCAAAGCTTATCTGTTAGGTAACTACATGGATCTGAAGGAACAATGAAAAGAGGGGGATGGCACTCTTCCGCAAGGTTAATGACCTCCAAAGGGCTCCTGCTCCAGCGAAAGGGGGCCTAGGAAGGAGGAAGGTGGAATTTTCCCAGTAGCACATGCCAAGCTGCTATGGTGGAGGGTGCTTCCCTGGAAGGCCTCATTTTTCTCATCTGTACAGGAGAGGCCTGACTTTGACGGCCCTTTGTAGCTTACGAGGGGGAAGGTTAGGAGTTTAAAGACTCAGAGAGGGAGCAGAGTTGGGGAGGGAGGAGTTAAACTGGAAGAAGGTAGGCATGGCTGTGTTGGAGACAAGGCTCACCACTGGCCATCCCCACAAGGGTCTCTTCTGCAAAGCTGAACACACAAACCCCTCTGGGCAAGACCATGGATTCCGCAAGGGGACTGACTCCCACTTTGGAGATCATTGTTTATTTTCTGCTTTTCCCTTACCTCGGATTTAGCTGAATGAGGCTCCCCTATTTAATTCTTGTTATTTTAGTTTTTATTTGCAATGGGTCTAATGCTAATACTTTCAAAATAACAGCAACTTAATCTCTTTGCAAAATAATCAAAGTGCAGTTGAAAGGGTCCTAAGAGGACCTTGGTGATATAGTCCAATCCCAAACCTGAGCAAGGATCCTAGCTACAAAAAAGCCAATACGTGGTCATGATTTAGTCTTTGTGTGATGATCTCAGTAAGAGAGCAAGACTCATTACTTCCTGGGACAGCTCATTCCACTTTGAGACTGTTTTAATTGTTTTTTTTTTCTCATTTTGAAGTCAAATTTGCCCCTTGGAAACCTCTACTCATTACTTCTAGATCAAATACTTGAGGCTAAACAGAATAAATTTGCTTTCTCTTCAGCATGACAGTCTTACCAACACTAGAAGAACATTATCACATCTTCTCTTCTCCAAGTTAAATATTCCCAATTCCTTCGACTGATCTTCATCTGCCATATCTCTAGGCCCTTCCTCTGGACACCCTCTACCATGTCAAGCTCATCCCTAAGATATGGCACCCAGCACAAACCATATTGCAGTCAGAGCACAGTGAGATTCTCACCTCCCTCAATCTGAATCTCACGTCCCTTCAAAGCTTGCAGACTCTACGTCATATTGAGCCTGACATTCACTGAAGCTTCCCAGGTCTTGTCCGTACTAAGTAACACCATCCTACACTGGTAAGCAAGCTTCGTGCTAGAGTAGGGGTGAGGAACCTGTGGCCTGGAGGCCTGTCTAGAGTATAAAGAATGCTGGATCAAGAATCAGCAGGTCTGGGTGGGAATCCTGGCTCAGCCACTTATGACCTGGGTCATTATGTTATTAGTCACTTACCCGCTTTGGGCCTCATTTTTCTCAACTGTACAAGAGAGGCCTGGGCTAGATGACTTTGACGGCCCTTTGTAGCTCCAAATATGTGATACCATGTCCCAGAACTGGTTTTCTCATTTCGTGAAAAACAAAGTAATAATATCCTTGGACACAATACATTGGTATTTGGAACAGAAGTTCTAATAGTATCTATGCCTCATGTAGACGATAGGAATTTTAATCACATTTCCTACTTTACTTTCCTTCAGATCTCCTGGTGTGTCTGCCCCTCTTCTGACAGGTAAGCACTAGCTACTTCTGGATCCTTTCTCTCGATTTTGCTGCTTTGGCTGGGGTGCCCGAAACCAAGTTGCTCCCAACACTCGACAAGTGCTGCATATTTCACGTTTGGCAAGAGGCCGATGTGACAGATGAACTCACATGACTCTCTTCGGGTTGCCTGGCTTCTCAGCTCTGAGCTGCATTTTACAAAGTGAGCGCTCGTCAACCTAAAAGCTAATTCAGGTTTTAATTAGTCAGCATAATAACTATTGACTTAGCTATAGGGTTAGGCTGGTATTATTGATATGATAATTAAATATAAAATGATTAGTCTATTAAAGAAGTACTAATTGACTTCGGCCACACTAAACTATTTACAACTGATTGGTCAAAAAATGGCGTGAGCTGTATCTTTAATTACTCAGCACTGAATTTGCCTGGTTTATATATTGCTTCATGTAAGCATTTTCTTTTCTTTCTCCCTAAATTAACTACTGTATTCTTTCATGCTGATTTAATTTAGAACAAGAGAAACAGTGAGAAAAGGTTTTGCGTGTTGATTGTTCACATAATGGAATTAGGAGATAATGTCAATGAAGGAGAAGCAACTGTGGATAAGAGTTTGTCTTTGCAGAATCCTTCAAAGCTTTATTGAACAGTCTCACCATTTGGGGAGCAATTATATATAGGCCAGTATCAAAACTGGGGTTTAAATTACCAGCTCAGCTAACAAGCAGAAAATACTCATTTTTAAAAACTAAAGCTTCTTTTGAACTAGTAGGAAACTTGGGGCGTGGGGAATGTTGCTAGTTTTCCTCACAACACACATATTGCCCATCACTCATTCACCTGTGGTTATCTTCCTTCGGAGCTACCGCTAGATAATATGCAAAGCTGATTCCAATATTGCCTTCTGCCCTGACATTGTTAAGGTACATTTTCTGGTTTAATATGGTTTAATTTCCTGTAATCCTAAAAATCTAAATGGATTTGAGCATATATATTCATTCATTCAACAAGCATTTTATTAAGCACCTACTATGTGCCAGGCACTAGGGATACCAACAGAAAAGTTTTGAAGAGTTTTTGTCATACCAAAGGGAAGGGGAAAGGACATAAATCTAACCATGTCATGTTGAAATAAGTTACAAATTTGATGGCTCTTTATACCACCTGTGCGCTCTTGGCCACACTAACTCTCCACCCTGGGCCGCAGCTTCCTCAGCGGTAAAATGAGGCTGGGCCTGAGTAACATCTGAGTTCCCTTCCAACTCTACACCTAGGACAATCATGTAAGGAATGGTCAACAACTTCAGACTTGGAGCCCGAGGAGCGACCCAGACCCTAAGATCCCTGGCAGCTTCAAGTCTACAATCCTTTGGTATTTGTGTTTGCCTGGAGCAATCCTTCCACGTCACATTAAAAACACCGTTGAATGAATCCTAACAAGTGACACTTCTACTGCCTTCACATTTACGGGCTGTACACATGTGGAGACATTCTGTCCCTGGTTCCGGTTACCTTCTTTCCACATGATACCGTATCTGAGCCTGACAACAACCCATTAGGGAGTTACTCATGGTCTTATTATCCGCTTTTTACCAAACAGGAAAATGATGTTCAGAAAATTTAAGTGACGTCCCAGTTTACAGTTAATTAATATGAGAAGGAGCACTTGAAAACAAGTCCTGTCCTCTATCTGCTAAACTACATTGCCTCTCACTGCATGGGAATGTTCAGGGAACTCCCAGCAATCACTCTACACTTGATGAACTCTTTGAGGAAGAAATACATAAAAGCCAACATAAACAGGACCCTAACGGTAGAGGAGATCAGGGATTGCTACTGCTTTCTCCAGCATTACCTGTAGCCAACACTGACGGAGTGCTCTTAAAATTAGAGCTCCTTGGGGAAAGAAACTGGTTTGGGCCTTCCTTCACGATAAAGCATTTGGACTGACTGATCAAAAATTCAAAGCATCAAAGTAAGAACCCTGGGCCTTAGTGTCTCCCCTGCACACCCACCCCCCAGACCCATTAGCAGAACTTAACTTTCTTCATATATACAATAGGGCTAGTAATTCCTGTGCTACTCATCCTCACAAGTTGCTGCAAAAACCAGATGCAAGGATGGCTATGCAAGCACTTTGTAAACTCGATTGTGTTCCAAGTCCATATAATGTTGTTATCTAGCAAGCTGGGGCGGGGGTGTGTGTGTGGAATTTTTTTAATTATTTAATGACAATTACCCATTCAACTTAGAATAAATATTAACTGTTCATCCTGAAAAATATAATGGCAGCATTTCTTGGTTGATAGGATGTTGGACTCAGGGTCAGGAAGTCCTAGTTTCCAAGCTCACTTCTAACACTAGCTATGTGACCCTGGGCAAGTCAACTAATCTCTGTGTGCCTCAGGCAACTCCCTCAGATCACCAATCGAGAGAGGGAAAAGCCCATAAGACTCAAGGCCCTCCCACCTCGTCTTACAGACTCCTAGAAGAGGAAGTGACAGCTGAGCAGATGGAGTGTGGCACAGACAGCAAGCACAAGAGCTGGGCTTTGACCTCAAGGCTTTGCCTCAAAATCCAGCTCTTTTCCCACTGTGCTGTGTTTCTCTTCTTAGGACTGAATAATTGTAAAGTGTTTTCTTTGTGGTTAAACTTATAAAGTTGTACAAAGTTCAAGTCCAGCACGGATGCTGCTGCCCAGAAATTTATTAGAGAATGCTCTGGGGAGCCCTTTTCATCTGGGCCCTATTTGTTTGTACATCGATATCCTATTCACTTTGAGCCATCGTTCAAGGCTTGTGCTTAACCTATAAAGCTCTTTATTATATAGAAGAAGTGAGTTATCTCCTAGCCACTCTCTGTGTGCGCCCAAGGTCACATCTTCAGGAAATGCTAATGGCAAATTTCAAGTGGCTGTAGTGACCACTGACTTCAGCAGGAAGGCTGCTGCCTCAGACAGCAGCATGCCCTTTTTCATAGCAGACATACAGATTCCAGGTAATGTCTATTTGTAAGAGGCTTCAAAGAGCTGTACCACAAGAGGGCTGGTGCTTCTACTTATCCTTCCATCCTTAGTTGTCATGATCCAGTCACTGGAAAGGATCTGATACAAAAGAGGGAGTTAAACATCCAAGGGGTGGGGTAGGGAATCCCCATTGCTCCTTCCCCATTTTGCTCATGACTGGGTATTAGCAAGTTCTTAGCTCTACTCTCAGCTTAGTACTGAGGGGAGAAGGTAGGACACCAAGAAATCACATTTAACATGTCAGCATTACCAAAAGTATAATGTTTCCAGTAACTCAAATAATATCTTAAGGTCATTCTTTTAAATGGATGTACCTGGTTAGGTGTTTTTCCCCCAATTTAAATGACTTTTCCATCCTCCTTTTAGCTGAGCACTTAGTTTTACTCTAGGTAAATCAATGAAAAATTATCTGCTGAAATATAAAATTTTGTTCATATGCATTCCCAAGAGACTAGTTTAAAACACACTTGATTTGGTCCACAATAAAATCAAACAGTTATCATAAGGGTTATGCTCTTTTCTTCCTTTGAAAGCACACTCTGCTTATTATATCTGAACATGGTCTAATTTTCTCGAAACTAACAATCTACAAGTGATTTTTTGAAACATTCAAATAAAAGAAACTTGTAAGAATGTCAAACTTAAAGAATCAAGTTCTAATTATGAACAGAGCATTAAAGCAATTTTTAAGGGTGTCTGTGTTTTTAATGCCTTTGGAACATCAAGACAAAAATGGTTTACTTAAATTTAGACCTAAATGGAAAACAAAACAATTCAATTTATTTTTATACTGGGACTTTCATACACAGCATACCACAATACACATTTGCACTGAGAATCTGCCATAAAGCTAATGTGGAAAAAAGAGGTTTAGAAATGAGATTCCAACAAAGCAAGTGGTTCAGTTTTTATGGAGAAAAACGGGGAAAAGTTCCAGTTAAATGAAGCAGCCTGATGCTCTTTCTGCCACATTTTGTACTCTTTGTCACTGATTCTCCTTGACCTCGGTCTGGAATCCATTGCAGAATGCCTTCACATGTTCCATCCCATCATGACTCTCCTCTCCTAGAAGCTGGGAGGGGCACCTTCTGTGGTGCTCTCTTCATGCCACCAACCCGTTATACTAACATGCACCTGACTCATAGTAAACACTTAATAAATGTTTATCGACCAATCTACTGACTGCCATTGAAAGGAAGCTCCAGCAAGGAGACAACTCCTCAAAACATTCAGGGCCTGCCCTAGGACACTGAGGCCAAAGCATTGGAGCTAAACTACACATATGGGTTTCTTTATTGCTTTTTATATAGGAGGATGGATTCTAAATTTCACCTTTGAAGAGAGAAACCACAGACACATGGGAGAACTTTCTATTTCAGATGTCTGTTTGTCTTTACTTGGCAGGAAATGCAAAAGGATAAGGACGTGGGATAGCTAATTTAACTCAGCAAATGTGAAAGACTTCTTTTTTAAAAAAAGAACTTGGGAAAATTACATATCAATCAAGGGGTTAGATAAGAACTGAAAGCCCATTTCAGGGGCAAGTAGACAAGTCTTTTTCCCCTCTGCTCCTATTGGTAAAATCTTGCCCAGGAGAGCCCCTAAGTAACCTGGAATCTCCAGAAGGCCCTCAAATGACTTATCATTTCTAGGAGCAGTTATTTGTCTAATTTCAAAGGAATGGCAAGCGCTGCCTTATTATTAACACTGATAGAGACACACTAAGCAGAAAGCAGAGAAGCTCATATTCCATTCAATAAGAATTCCAGTACTTACAATGTTCTAGGCACTGTGCTAGGCACTAGGAATACAAAGACCAAAATGAAACAATTCTTGACCCTAAGAAGCTTCTATTCCAAATTGGAGAGGCACATGCAAAGGCAGGTATATGCAATACATAAGAGAGAGTAAAGACAAACAAATTTCAGTGAAGCAGCCCAGGAAAAATACTGAGTCTTCTGTAAGAAATGGCGAATAAACTTGAAATCAACTAGGGTTCCTAGTGGTAGAGGTATGAGTGCCAAAGGGCCTTTGCACAAACCTGAGTGTGAAATACAGAGTTTAAAGAATACCAAGGAAACAAGTTTGGCTAAAATGTAGAGTTTATAAGGAGAAATAATCAAATCCTATATTAATGGTGATGACTTGGGGGGGTGACCTCTAGAATCCCTTTGTCTCCTTAAATCCTTCTTTTGATACGAGCGATTTCTAAAATCATCCATGACAAGCTATATATCCAGCTGGGTGAATGAGTGAAAAAAAACATTTATTAAGTACTTACTGTATACCTGGAACTGCGCTAAACATTTGGAATACCAATACAAAAATCAAGACAGTCCTGCAAGTAATTAACTAAATTCAGATGGGGAAGACAACACATAAAATGGAGTGGTAGCTAAGCAGATATATTTTAGTCTAGAAAGTCACAGGGATGCTGAGTAATCATGGGGAAATTTATTGACCAGTCCTCTCTAGAGATAATAACATTGATTTGGTCATTTCCAGAATTAGAGGGGAAAACTGAGGTGAGAGAAAAAGCAGGAGGCAAGGGAAGCTAATGGTGTGTGCATAAGTCAGGAAGATGGCTAGAGAGCAGAGTGTTGGGTTTAGGGTTGAACTAGAGAGCTGTCAATAGTCAGAAGGCTAGAGTACCAGGGTGAGACCAGAGTGTCAGGGCAAGGATAAGGACAGAACCAGGAGGCATGACACAGAGACAGTCTGAGAGCAGAGGTAGAGGTGTCAGTTTGGCCTCTCCATGGAGAAATCTTTACCAGTCAGGATCCCAGAGCTCCAGGGTGAGACTAGAATGCCCAGTCAAGGGCAGAGGCTGGAGCCAGGAGTAATGGCATGAAGATGCCCAGTAAGTAGCCTAGTAGAAATCTAGCTTAGGATAGATATGGAGAACTCTCACTTGTCAGGAACCCAGGGCCCCAAGGCAAGAGCTAAAGTGACAAGTTAGATGCCAAGGCTAGAGCTAGGGAAAATGTCATGAAGACTGACAAAAGGTAACACAGGGCACCTAGGCATTAGCTAGATATGGAGTCCTCCCACCAATCGACAGGTCAAGGAAGGCACCACTGCGCTGGGAAAGAGGAAGCTAGAGTCAGACGGCATAGTATACAGATGGCTGGAAAGCCACATGGTGGTTATAGGGGTAAGTTAGGCATGGAGGATTCTCATTCATCACTAGCCCAGGGTTGCAGGGTCAGTTCTGCAATTCCAGGTCATGGCTGGGATCCAGAACGGCCAGCATAAAGATTATTTAAGAATAGTAGCATGGTGAGCCTAGGGCTTGGCTGAGAACTCTTCAGTTAGGAGGCAAGGGCCCCAGGGCAGGGTCAAAGTCAAAAGTTGGCACCACACAGCATAACATCAAAATAGCCAGAGGGCAGCAATGAACATGGCCCTGCATGGAAATGAAGAAGCAAGGCTAATCCAAAAGCAGCATTTTAGAACGTGGCCCACTTCCGCCCCACTCAGTTAGTGTCTGACAGATACCACGTGACCTTCTGGACATTTGAACTAAGGGAGCAGGATCACTGACTCTCTCTTAACCCCCTTAGCTTCAGACAACACAATTCTCAGGAAAGTAGGCTTCTAATCACAGGGCCAGATTTGGGCAGTACCTTTCTGGTAACAGAAGAGGCTCCTTTTTGACACAAAACTGGACTTATCTGGTGAAAAATGATTCAAGTTCACTGATCCTTACATCTAGAACTCAAAAGATGTGATGTTGCCTCCACTGCTTTAGAGATGTTAAGAATCGTAGAGGATTCTGGGAGCAGGTCAGAAAATTCCAAGCTCTCAAGATTTTTCCCCACCAAAGAGTTAAAATAGCACCTTAGGGTGAACAAAGTGTGGGTGGAGACAAAGAAGAATAGGGGCACAACCAGGATCTTCCTGGGACAGTTTGAGAAGATCTGAAGAAAAATCCCAGGACCAGGTTTGGTCCCTTCCAGTAGTAAACACCTCCAGGCTAGGTTCCCTTTTAAATACAAGTGAGCAAGCATCTTAAACAACTACAGGCAAGCCCTGGGGTTAGTTGGGTTGAGAGGCTGCCTCAGCCCCAGCCACTGGAACTTTTCACCCCGGGATAATGAGGGGAGTCATGGGTTTGAGCCCAGGAAGATTGAGGAAACCTCTGCTGAGGAGGAATGCCAGACCCAGCTATGCTAGGAGGAGCAGTGGGGGTGAGAAGGAACCAGCACAGGCCCGGTGAGTGCAGAAGCAGTGGGGCAGAAAGCCCCTTGCTGTGGGCACTTATGGGAGGTTGGAGGTTTGGTTCCAGGCTAGAAGGGAGAACTGAAGATCTGGGGCAAGAGGCACCATTTCCCATACCCCAGGGCTAGAGGTGGTTACAAAAATCAAGTTATTACCACACACAAAAAAATGCACAGGCAAAGGAGAAAGAATCCAACCATAGAAACCTATTATGGGAATAGAGATGACCAGGGTTTATCTTCAGAGGAGGATACTGTAGTAAAGAAAACCCCAAAGAGCAACATCAAATGGTCACTTGCCCAAAAAGAATTTATAGAAGATCTTAAAGAAGACTGTATAAATCAAATGACAGAGATGGAGGAAAAACTAAAACTAAAAATAATCCAAGAAAAAACAAGAAGGTTATGAAAGGAAAATCAACCAATTAGAAAAGGAGATCCAGAATCTCAAGGGGGAAAATGACACCTCAAAAATTAGAATTGGGGAAGTGAAGCCAGTGAAATTATAAGAGATAAAGAAATAATTAAACAAAACATGAATAATGAAAAAATAGAAGAGAAAGTGAAACATCTTATAAGAAAAACAACAGACTGGAGAATAGATCAAGAAGAAAAAATATAAAAATAATTGGAGTTACTGAAAGTCATGATCAAAAAAAGAATCTTGATACAATAATACAAGAAATAATTAAAGAAAATTGTCCTGCACAATTAGAACAAGGCAGGGAAGTAGAAATAGAGAAACTCCATCAAGATGTTAAGAATCAAGCTTTAGCAAGTCAGAAAATGCCTTCAAATGATGACAAATAGTGGGTCAAAGCAAAAGAGACCAAGCACTTGGGATCACTCTTAACTTCTCTCCCTTTCCTTTAAATCACTTCCCATATATCTCCAACTTGCCCATCTCTTCTTGGCCTATCACTTCCATTCATTCCCCACTAGAAAACTGGGCTCCATCCTAGGAATAATTTGGGGTTTTGAAAGGCCAGCTTTGGACTTAGCCAATTTCATTCCAGGTCTCCACAGTACTTCCTAATCCATGCTTATTTCCTTCCTTTCCTTTCTTCCTATATCCCCTTCCCTTTCCATCTCCCCTTATGTGAGGTCTTTCCATGTTAGGATATGTTTTTGAGGACATGGTTTGTCTAGCATGTTTTCATTTGTGTCTCCAGTGCTTAGGATAGTGCCTGGCACATATGCAGGCCTTTGCCGTCCCTCTCTCTCCCTCTTTCTCCATCCCTCTCTCTGCCCTCCCCCGTTTCTCTCCCTCCTTACCCGCCCCCTCCCTCTCTCTCCCTCCCTTCCCTCTCTTTCCCCCTATCCGTTTCTCTCTCTCTCCCCTCCCTGACGAATAAAAGAATAAACAGTACTACCTTTCCCATTGTCCACCTCTGCCTGCCAAATGGGTTATTCTAGACCATCCCACATCGAGGACAGCACTACCTTGAACAGGTCAACTAAAGACAACTACCTGGTACCTTCAACAGATTTGGGGAAGGATGTGGCTACACAGTTTAAAGATAACAGTGCCTATAATAAATTGCCAAAGGCCCCAAGGGGCAGCTTTCCAAGAGGTCAATGGCCTACTAATGGATTTTTCTCATCCCATTCATATCGTATGACTCATCTACATCTTCCTACCAATATGCTGCAGGGCATCTACCTGATGTCCTGGAAGCCATGCTACAGAACACATGGCACAGATGCCAATGGGGCACCCAGGGTTTTCATCAATCCTTACTCCAGCTATGTCACCAGCCCATCTTTTTTCCCAGTCACAGACTGCTCTGCAAGGTTCCACTGCTGAAAACACAAAATAACTACTTCAATAATCTCAGAAGTGGTCTCCCAACCTCTAGCCTCTGCCCACTTCACTCTATGTTTCGTAGAGCTGTAAGATTTTCCTAAAACTCCATTTTTATTATATCAACTTCCTGCTCAAAAGCTTTCAATGGCTTCCCATTGCTCATCCAATTGAGGGGTCTGTTTTGTGAAGGGCACTGTGCTGGGCACTGAGAAGAGTCCCCAAACCATTATGACCAGCCGCCTTACCTTGTGACCCTTGCGATATTCCTGCAAACAGTTCAGCCTAGTATTCCAGGGCCTCTCTAGTTTTCCAAGTTTTGTATGAATTTCTGTCATATACAAACCATCTACTCCAACCAAACTTGTCTACTACAATGACCTCCAAATGTACCAGTTGTTTTCCCACTCTGTGACTTTGTACTCAAGGAGCTTATGAACAAGAACAATATCTTACTCATCTTGGCATTATCCACAAAACTAAGCAGAGTTCCTTGTACAAAGTACGCAATCAATACATGCTGGTTGGATGAGTTGTTAAAATACAATCATTCTTCTCCCAGCAACTGACAGCCCATGCATACATCTTCTCTCTCTCTCTCTCTCTCTCTCTCTCTCTCTCTCTCTATATATATATATATATATATATATATATATATACACACACACACATATATGTGTATATATATATACATATATATGTATATATATAAAAATATAGATAGATAGATATAGATAGATAGAGAGATATATAGATATAGAGAGAGAGATATAGATATACATAGTGTGTGTATGTATATGTATGTGTACATATATATGTGTGTGTACATATATATGTATATATATACATATACATACATATACATATATATATATATGCAGCAACCCTATGGGGTAAGTAGCACAAGTAGGATCTCCATGTTACCAGATAAGGAAAGAAAAGAAAGCAGAGCTAAGAAGATTAAATGACTTATCCAACCGAGGCTGATCAGTGGAGAGCTCTACACTCCAGCTTGGGGGATCTCAATCCAAGCTCACTGCTCTTTCAACAGTGTTGCAACGATTCGGCTAGCAGCTGCTGTGGGGGCGAAAAACCAACACAAGCCCACCACCAAGAATGCTGCAAGCCCAGCTTCTTTTGATCTGCTTTACTAAGGAAAGCAACGTTAAGGAGTTAACAATCTTAATTTAATCCAACATACAAATATCATTCACTCAGCTCAGGGGGAAAAGCCAGCACCCGGAGCTTCGGAGCAAATACGAACAGAGCAAATAAACACGAATCAACAGATTTCTGCGTGACAAAGTCACAATGTGCAGTTACCAGAGAAGCATCAACATCAAAGCCAGGGAGCTAATAACAATGGCTGGCCTAGAGTCACCCACCCCTCCTGCTACGGCTCAGAGCTTCAAAAGAGAAAGCCGACCTCTGCACTTATATATCCTGTTCAGGGCCAAAGGTGAGTCACACATGCGACTCACCCACGTGACCTAAAATGGTCACAAAAATGCGACTTAAACCCATGTGCTCCAAAAGCCTCTGATGTCACAAACATGTCACTCAAACCCATGTAAACTAGGCTTTCCCTTGAGGCAAGGAGGTCATCAAGGACTCCTAATTTAATCAAGGAAACAAAGGCCAAACTCTTCAAGGGCACTTGGTTGAATAAGCGTTAAGAGCCCATCTTGATTCCCAGTACAAACAGGTGTCTATTAAGTGCCTCTTATGCATCAAGCACTAGGCTAAGTGCTGGGGAGAGAAAGTCAGAAAAGAAACAGGCCTTTACCTCAAGGGACATGCATCCATTCTGCTTTAACTCATCACCTTCAAGGCAAGGCTTCCTTCCTGAAGTCTTTCCTCAGCGCACATTGGTCTGCACGCAGTTCATCCTCTGAACTCACAGAATTTAATGTCTAACTCACCTGCCAATTAATTGGCTACCTGAGAGCAACAGCTCACTACTGCTTGTTCTTGAACCCTGGTGCGATAACTTGGCTTTGGGGGCATCTTTGCCCTTGTCTCCAACAAGTTCCTAAGGTCTTTGCAGGTAAGAAGTGGGTATCAAAAGCTGTTCATGAACCACACAACTGAGCCCATTTCCTCTCACATGAGAGATGTCAAGTCATCACACTGCCTGAGTCACATGGTATACTTGACCTTTTTCAACCTTAGTTTCCTCATTTGTAAAATGGAAATGAAATTTGCATCACCTTTCTCCTTGAGGTGAGGAGAAAAGTACTCAGTAAGCCCTGAAGGGCTAGAGGAATGTGAGCAGTGATTATGACATTGTACAACCAGGTTCCATGTGATGTTAATTCACCAGCTGCCAAGAACTAAGGCTTGCTTCCTCCTGGCTTTCATCTACCTGTCCAGGAATACATTTCCCCCAGGGCTGATTCCTGGGGCTACATTCACATGACAGCTTGTGTCATGCCATAAACTGTCAGCCTAGCAGATGAGTCACTTTTATTCATGGCTACACAAAATAAGGTTACAAGCTAGAGAGCAACCTTCTCAAGCCCGCTTGCCAGCCTGCTACTTGACTTCAGCATGCTCTGGTACCAGGGAGCCTCCCATCCCCCACCCTGCTTTTCAGCTTCTTCTGTGTCTTCTCTCCCATTAGATTGTGAGCTCCTTGAGGCCAGGGCTATCCTTTTCTTTGTTATCACCAGCTTACCACAGTACCTGGCACATAGTAGGTGCTTAATAAACATTTATTGACCCTGGATAAGCATTTACCATAGGCCAGGCACTGTGTTAAGCACTTTATAAATATTATCTTATTTGATCCTCAACACAAACCTGGGAGGTAAGTGCTATTATTCTCTCCATTTTACAGTCAAGGAAACTGAGGCAGACAGGTGAAGTGACCTGCCCAGGAAGTTTCTGAGGCTGGATTTGAACTCAGGTCTTCCTGATCCAAGGCCCAAAGCCCTATCCATAGCTCCACCAGCTGCCTCTAGGACTGATTTCATTTAAAATACTATTTTAAATCTTTAAAAAAATCCCTTGCTTTAATTCTTCCTATAATTTTCCTTGACTATGTGGGCAGGCTGTGCTTTTCTTGAGGCTCTGCATGTATGTTTTTGAGTTATTCTTTCCTTCTGGCTTAATTTCTTAGGTGTCTCTGTTCTCATAATAGTTTTTCATAAGTGTCTTCTTTGTTTGTTTACTTACTTCAGAAGAATTTGTTGAATTGAGATTTTGTGTTAGGGCTGTATGTCTGGACAGGAGACTGTCAGGAGAATTGTATTATCTACTTTCTCAGATGCTGAGTTCTCTCTGTTCTTTGAGGATCTCATGAGAGGCTCAGGGTCAGGTAATGCTAAAATTTTAGAAGGCCCTAAATGGTCTGATCAAGGGCACAGTTTGATCTTTGCCTTCCTGGTCTGAACAACACAACTGTAGGCATGCCCCTGATTGGAGCTCCCAATTGTGTTGATAGTCACTACCCCCCACTCTCTGGCAGCTAGATGGGAGGTCCACAGTCTGCAATCCCTGACCTTGTTTTTCAGCTGCAGCATCCAGACGTGGTCTGTGGGAATCAATCCATGGTCCTAAGGGATCAGAGAAACAATGCTGCACACTTTGACATGTTGTAGTTTCTGCCCTTGTACCTCACCTGCCTGCTGAATCTGAGATCCTGCTCCAGGCTCACAGTCATAGAGCTCAAAGGGTCACCCTGATGTCCTGGTTATTTCCCTGTTAGCTAAGTTCATGATGAAGGAGAGAGAGAGAAGAGGCAGAAGAAGAAGAAAGAAGGAAGAGGAGTAGGAAGAAGAAGAGAAGAAAAACAGAGAGAGAGAGAGACAGAGAGAGAGAGACAGACAGCCAGGGACAGAGAGACAGAGAGGAGCTCCACTCCTTCCTCCTACTTTGCTCTCTTTGCCACTTTTGGTCTCTTTGCCAGAATGGCCAGTGGGTTCTTCCTAGGGCCACCAATTCAGTGCCATGAGCACTTATTAAGTAATTGCTTTGTGCCTGTTACTTTGCAGTGTTGATTTAATCTTGAGGAATGATGGGTTTCTGGAGATCATGAAGTCCATGAAAATGGCTGTGTGGGAAATGATAAGGAGAATTCTTTGGATACCTTCCTTAAATGCTGGAGGATCATGGAGGTGCTCATAGATGTCCCATCCTCTCTAATCAGAGGGGGAGGACGCCAGGGCAGGGAGTGCTGAGGAAGTGGAAGTTTCAGGAAAGAACTGGAAAAGCAATTAGAGTTCTGGAGGAAAGTCTGGGAAGAAGAATTGGCAGGTTATTATAAGAGATAGAAAACTTTATCCAAGTAACAAATTGGAAGGTACTTGACAAAAGTCAATGACTCCATGACATAACAAAAATATTAAAAGTTTTTAAAAAAAAAAACCTGAAAATAATAGAAGAAAACTTTGAGGTATTTCTTTTTTAAAAAGTGGCCTCAAAAACATACGGGGAAAAGATAATTTTAAAAATCACTGACTACTTGAAAGCTATGGCCAAAAACAGGCATGTATATTTCATGTTCTCTTTTATTTTTCCATTCTTTTGATTTTAAAAAATTATTTCTTGATGTCTTATAGTCATCAGCTTCCCCTTGGCCAATTCTAATTTTTAGGGAGTTATTTTCTTCCTAAGTTTTTAGATCTTTTTTTTTCAATTTTTCTTCAACCTCTCTCATTTGATTTTTAAAGTCCTTTTTAAGGTCTTCTAAGAAGTTTTTTAAATTTTTTTTTCTTTTAACCTTTACAAGTAGCTGTTTTGATCCCCAGCACCCCTGCCACCACACACGCTCTTGCTCCCTGTGGCCCCTCAGGTGACCACAAGTGGCACTTCACCCCTCTGCCCAAAGGAAACCAGGGACTCTGCTCTCTTGAGAGTGGCCACAGCCAGCACGACGTCGCGCCCCACCCCCCCACCTTTTGCTACCACACTCAGTGGCTTGTGCTCACTCTTCTGCTGCATAGCCTCAGAGCCTGTCTGTTCAACTTGCCTGGGACCTCGTTCGACACCTTGGGGGAGGGCCCCAAGTCCAGCACCAGGGGCTAAGGGTCGAAATCTTCACCTGAGCAGCCGCCCAACCCCCACACAGTCCACTGAGGCTGTTTCCTACTCAGTATTGCCTGCCCCACCTCGCCCCACTCCCCACCTGCTGCCTGGGGGCTTACTGTCCATTGCCCTGAGGGCTAGACACTTGAGTCAGGCCAGACCATTACTGGGGTAGGTCACATCTTTCCTGACCTCCTCCCAAGTTGTCTTAGACTTTACCCCAACTTTTAATTATTTCTGCAGCTCAGAGTTCACTTTGAGGTGTTAATTTAAGTTATTGGGGTGAGGAAGGGATCTGTGAGAGTGAGGTAATGTCCAGCCTTATTCAGACATTTTCCCACAATTCCCTGTGTATATAGTATTTCAATTAGAATTGAATGAAAATTTCCAAGATCAATTAGAACCAGAAGATAGAGTAAAAACAGAAAATCCACCAGTCAATCCGTGAAAGAAATGTCAAATGGCAAACACCCAGTGGCACTGAGGCCAAAACTGAGAACTTCCTGGTCAAAGAAATAATACTCCAGGTAGCCATAGTCTGGATTACACAAGATTTAGCAAGTTACTGTGACAAAGAAGGAGAGAGTTGGGAATATGATATCCCAAAGGCGAAAGATGGAAGTTTACAACTAAGAATAACTCCTTGGGAGATAACAGGGAAACAGGAGGAGGAGAGAGGAGGGAGTGAGAAGAAGAGTTTAGTTACATGCTCAAGAAACCCCCACATCAGAGGGATGATCTTAAAGCTCATTTGTTTGTTTTGTACAGAAAGGGAAGGCATCAAAGAAAGGAAGAAGTATAAGAGAATAGTATGGAGTGAAATGTACAGTGACCACAACTGTGAAAGATAATGAGATTAAATAAGTCATGAAGTGGAAAAGAATCGGAGACTGGAATAGAAAACAATTTGAAAACAGGTTGTTTACAAGAAACACACTGGAACCCAAAAGAATCACAGGAATGTAAAATGAGAAGCTGGAGCAAAATCTATTATAATTTGGCTAAATTCAAAAAATAGGGGCAGCAATCATGCTCTCAGACAAGGCAGTGGCAAAAATAGACATGATTAAAAGGCATAAACAGGGAAATTACATTATGCAGAAAAGTATTGTAGACAATGAATTAATATGAACAATTATCATATATGCAGCAAATAGTAAACCATGGACATACTTTAAGGAAAAGCTAGGTGAGTTTCAAGGAAGTGAATAGTAAAAACAACCAATATACTCTCTTAAGATATAGACAATTAAATTTTGACAAAGAAGTTAAGGCCGTATACATCTGACAACTGCTAAAGGGTAACAGAAAGGAGTATAGAAGTATATACAGGGAGCTATATCTATATAGACCTATCTATACATCAGTCTAATATAGACAGATATCTGTAGAACTAGATAGTAGATACACTGTTTAGTATGCGTATGTGTGTGTGGTATCTATATTTCTAGGCATCAGATACTATATACAGATTTATATACTATGCAGTATATAAGATAGCTAGTACATAGATCTAGACTTTGTAAATGCGCTGGTATCTATACAGCACATATATATATATATCTGTATATATTATACTATGCTATATCTATATTGTATGTAATATAGAGATACTACGATCTTTATATATACTACTATAAAGTATCTTTATATAGATTTAACTTAGCTATATTTTGTATGTCTATATAGTATAGGGCTATACTATATAGATAGATCTATACTATATACTATATAGACATGTCTATACAGTATATATGATATATATAATCTACTATATGCTATAGTATCTATATAAATATCCTTTAGTCTATCAATATATCTGTAAAGCATAGATAGTATACATAGTGTCTATATAGATGTATCGATATACTATGTACTATAGTATTGATATGTATATGGTACCTATAAATACTGTACTACATAGTGTATAGAAATCTATCTATATAGAATGTAGAGATATATTGTTATGTCCTACACTGTGTAGGGATATTGATATATCTATATAGTATGTGGACATCAATATATGTACATAGTATATATTTTACCATAACATACCATATAATACCATATAATACTATAGTAAGTGTCTGAGGCCAAATTGGAACTCAGGTCTTCCTGACTACAGGCCCAGTGTTTTATCTACTGACCCATCTAGCTGTTTCATATATAGACACGTCTATATATAACATCCAGATATGTTAATATATCTCCATTGTTTATAGAACTAGATACTAGATATAATATCTACTGTATATATACATATATATGTATATATATATTATATACACATAGATACTGCATGCACTAGAAAAATATAGCTAAATACATGTTATATTTCTATAGAGAATTATATAGTATATGTGGTATTTAGATGCAGTTTTCTATTATGTATATGTGTGTATATGTATAGGTAACTGTATCTATATAAAGATCTATATATGCATAGATTTATTTGTAGATCACTTGATCTATATGCACATGTATGCATACATGCATAATACATAATTCTCAGAATTACATGACACCTATACAAAAAATTGACCATGTACATTATTCAGGCACAATAACCTCACTGCTGAAGGGCAGAAATATTTAACATATCCTTTGCTGAACACAATGAACTCAAAGCCATATTGAATAAAAGGTCACCGAACAAAAGGATTAAAATTTAATTGTTGACTAAATGACTTAATCCTAAAGAACAAATGTGAGA